>NC_092714.1:199153419-199465418 GCF_047496885.1 Scyliorhinus torazame | reverse complement strand
ACAGTGACCCACGCCGGTAATCGAACCTGGGTCCCTGGAGCTGTGAAGCAACAGTGCTAACCACTGTGCTACCATGCCACCCTTTTCACTTCGGACTCCCAAGACACTCATAAGAGCATTAAAGGAGCGCCGGGAGGCAGGGGCTGGGTCAGGCGGTAGCTCGCCTCACGACGGACTGCCAGCTCGAATTCTCCGCCCAACCGTGTTTCCCAATTCAGGCATGACCGATGGAGAATCCTGCTCTATGTGTTAGTTGACAATTATTAATTGTTTCTTTAAATGCTTGACATTGCAAAATAACAATCAAATCTTTTAACCTAATTTCCCAATCTGTCTCAACCAACTCACCCTTGCACCTTTGTAATTGATTTTATTTAAATTTAGATCTCTGTGTTCCGATTTAATCACATTACTCTCAGACTTGGTATGGGATTCATCCCTATTAGAGGATCGTTTGCCACAGATTATTAATTAACACTGTCCCATTAGACAAAACTAAACCTAAAATAACCTGTTCTCCTGTTAGTACCTCAACATAATGCTCCAAATAGCTGTCTCTACGCATTCCATTAACTCCTCAATCAGCAACAAATATTTTTATTATAAGTATGCTAAATGTTATTTTTATAATCCCATTACATGAGAACCCATCTTTTCTGTGATAACTAAAAATCTCAGCAAAAGTTGATTATGTAATGTTATCCGTGGAGTCAAAACTTATCTCACTTTTAGAATATGTAGGTATTTCGTCGAGAAGACATTAATATCCATATTCTTTTGGAGCATGGAACAGGAGTTTCCTCAAGTCTAGCAGCGCAGAGGAGATGGTCTTGTAGAATAGGTTAGCACCTAGCACACGGGATCTAGGGGTTTATAGGACTTGAAGATCAAGGGCGGGATCTTCCATCGGCCGACACCAGAATCGCGAAGTGCGATTGACCGGAGAATCAGTTTTGATGCCAAAATCGTGGCCGGCGCCTGGTTTGCGGCAAATCACAATTCTCCGGTGCCTTGATAGCGACGTCATTTTGTTCCAATCTGCACGTACAGTAAATGCCATGAGCCGGCCTGACCCAGTATTCCCCCGATTCTCCGCCTCTTCGGGGGTGACTTCCAGCTGGCGAGGTTCACTTGTGCTTTCAAAAATCTTGAAACAGGCGCCGAGGCTGATGAGGAGGAGACAGGGGGTACAGAAAGTGTCTAACATCGCCATAGTGTGCTGACAGTTGTACTGCTGGCCAGGGGGGCTTCTTCCAAAGCCGGGGAGGGAGGGGGGGGTGAGTAGTGGCTGTGCACATCGCTGACTGCCCACCATGAACCTAGCGCCATGTCCGTATGGGTTCCCCCCACCAGGCCACCTCTCCTAGGTTTCCTCTGTCCCCAGCTGATCCATCAACTGGATGGACGCGCTCCAGCGCAACCAGTGCCATCTTGTTGGCTGGGATGAGTATGTGTGGGGAGTGGAGTTCTAATATGCGGCTGCAGCTTGTCAGCCTCTCGAGTGTCAATCCTGACCCCAGCGAATGCGGCACCATTTTACATTGGAATTGATTGTGTTCCACGTGACGACAGTACTAGCCCTTCAATGGTCATGGAATTGGTCCAGGTGCGGCACCAGTTTTGCTGTTGTAGAACTTTACAAATCCTGCACTTAGTCTCAGGAATGGATAATCTGGCAAATGTCTGGTGTGTATCTCATGGGTCCTGCATTTTAATAGTCATTGTGATTCAATACATTCATGGAAGGAATGTAGATACCTTGAAAAACCATAACTATAACATACAAAAATTACAAGCAGTGAAAAAATACTTAAATCATTGGACTCGCAGGAATGTTTTCAATCTTGCAAGCATTGTTGTAACCATGCTGGAGAGTCAAGTGAATAAGTATCTCCTTTTCCTCAAAGCAAAGGGTATAGGAGAAATTCAGTTTAAAAGAGTAGTTATTTGAGGATATCAATAATAAAAAATATATCTGTCTTACCAGAGTAAACATTCTCCAGTTACAACTCAGAATCGGTGATCAAACAAAGCACTGGTTTACCGAAAAATTAAATATGGATTGATCAAATCTACAGCTGCATGTGTCTTTCAGCCTTCTGAAATGCCACAGAAACAGCTGCCTTAATGTCAGTCTTATATTTAATCCCAAGAACACAAGGTGTCTGCACTTAATTCATAATCAATGTAAAACCTAAACATCTACTACCAGCAACAAAACAACTAACAGTAGTTCTCTTAGGTTGAGATAATAGAATTCCTACAGTGCAGAAGGAGGCCATTCGGATCATCAAGCCTGCACCGACATTCCAAAAGACCACCCTAACAAGGCCTATTCACCCACCCTATCCTCGTAATCCGACCTAGCCTGCACATCTTTGGACACTAAGGGGCAATTTAGCATGGTCAATCCACCTGGCCTGCACATTTTTGGACTTTGGGAGGAAACCGGAGCACCTGGAAGAAACCTATGCAGATATGCGGGGAATGTGCAAACTCCACACAGTCACTCCATGCAGGAATTGAAAACCGGTCCTTGGCGCTATGAGGCCTCAGTGCCAACTACTGTACTACTGTGCCAGATCCCAGTAAATAAACTTTGGCTGACTGCATAACCAGGGTAGTTGGAACAAAGATTTTCCCATAGGGAGTTGGGACGTGTAGTAAAGTTTAGAAAAGCTTGATCACTTGTAGACCAGTTTGATTTTATATTCGCTGTTGCAAGCTAACAAGGTCAAAGAAGCCATTTTGGGACTAACATTTAACTGAAGAAGCTTCTTGTGTTCTGTAAACAATCAAATATTTTAACCAACGAATTGTGTTAATTAGTCATCAGTCAGAAACAGATTATTAAAACTGACTATAATTGGAGAATTAAAAATTACTCAATAGTTATGTTAAAGACTTGGCTTTACTTAAAACTGTAAGTTGTTTTAAATTCCATACTGCAGTTTCTGTAAGAAAAATTCTGTATTGACAGATATTTCCCTTTTAAATACATTTCTTTTACATTACCATCTGAGAATTGTTTATTTTAAAAATAAATAAATTTAGAGTACCCAATTACCTTATTTTTCCAATTAAGGGACAATTTAGAGTGGCCAATCCACCTATCCTGCACATCTTTGGGTTGCGGGAGGTGAGAATTGTTTCTTACCTGACAGTCAAAAGTCTTGTTCGAACTAAAGCTAAAAATTGAGCAAACACTAGAGAATTAAGTAGACAGCATGAGTTAAGTCAGAATTGGGTCAGTTTTGGAGGTAATGAATTGATCAAAATATCGGTCATGCATTCTGTATATGTGATTAAGGGGACTTACCTATAAAAACCGCCACACACACATTCGCACTTGGCAAGGAGAAGCTTTGACTTGCTCATTTGATAACCAAGTGCAGTTTTCTCATAATATTTGTGTGTTCCTCGCACCAACCTAACCCGAATCTAGCCTTGTTACAGTCTGCTCTAGTTGGACTCTTGCTGCTACTTGATATTTGAAAAATAATCAATATACCTGGAACAGAGGGCAGTCTGGTTTGCTCAGTTGGTAGAGGACGTAACAGATTGGGGGACTTTGCATTTCCGTTTTTGTTGGGCGGGATCAGCAGTGGGAACAGAAAATCCCATGGGAATTCCAAATTGCAGTTTGCGCTGGCGGGATTTCCCCTTCCGATGGACTCCATCCCTCACCAATGACATAATGGGAATTTTGACGTGGAAAGTTGGGAGGCTGGATTCTCCACCCTGCCGCGCCACATTTTTGCCCCGACCCGCCGGCGGGATTCTCCATTATGCCAGCCAGTCAATGGAGGTTCCAATTGTGGGTTAACCCCGTGCCGTCGGGAAATCCCAGGCGCCGGCAAAACGGAGAAACTCCAATGGAGAATCCCGCCTGGGATCTCCATTTGAATATAATGAAATATAATTATCAGGCCTTTATGTCTGTTTGTCCTCCCATTAGGTTGCCAATTCACAGTGATGGGAATCATAACAGGTTCCCCCACGATGTGCACCTGGTGAGCGAAACCTGCTGAAGGTCACAAGTGAGTACATCGAACCATCTGCCCGGGCAATGCCCCTGGGCATGGCCCCCAGGAACTGCTCCATGGTGGTGGTGCCTGGGGGAGGGGTGTTGTGTGGTTGTGTGTTCTGTGGGAGAGGGGGGCAGTTTCCATGGGGGGAGGGAAGGGGCGGGTTCAGGTGGGGGGGAATCTATTTTCAATTTCTTGTATTGTGGCGCTCTTTAAAAAGAGCACTCCGAACTTTTAAAAACTAAGTGGCATGACGTTGTGGCATCTGCCCTTCACTTTTTTTCCACAAGCCCCTAACAATATGGCAGAGGATGCCTCCCTTCGGGCCAGCGATGTCTCAGCCATTTTTCCCACTCGCTGCGACATTCTGCGCAAAAATTTAAAAGTTCCATCCGTTGAATCCTGAAAAACTGTGACACTTGGGAAAATGGGACAAATGCACCAACTTCGTTCTGATTACGAAACACATGTCAGGACTTCATCAGTGGGTCATGTGTGGCTATTGGTCCATTGAAATTTAATACAAGTCTGATTGGGTTTGCTGATATTTGCAGCCACATTCCTGCAGAAATCTATGGGTGTGATTTGGCGGCCTCATCGCATCCAACTTGGTGTCGGGATGAGGCCGTTGAATATCTCATTGAATCTGTCACTGGGAAACCTTGCCAGGATGCTGTTTAGTACTGGATTCCACAAACATGGACCAGTGATAATGGCACCTGGGGGGATCTCCAAGGCCATTAGAGACCCCTGGGTTTTGGGGGACAGGGCAGGGTGGTGCCTTGACATGCCCTCTAGCACCCTGGTACCTTGGCACTGCCAGTCTGGCGATGCCACTTTCTCACTGCCAGACTGGATGGGAACTGCCAGGGCGCCAGGTAGACACCACCATGGATCAGGCCCAAGTGCAGTGGAGGTGAAGGGGTGTTCCCATGGGCCTCCCTGATGTTGGGTGAGGAGGGGGGCTTCAAGGAGGGAGGGAAGATTGAGGTAGCCAGACAAAATGACGCCCAATCTGTGAGAAACCTTTCCTGCTGGGCCTTGGCAGAGAGAAAATACCCAAGGCCAAAAAAACTGCAAAGTCCCATTGAACAGCACTGCAGTTGCCGAGAAAAACTCCGCTTAATGTGCCCAAAGCTGGATGTGGATATCTTTCCATTGAATTGCGCCCTATATTGTGGAAGGACAAATTTGCTGATTTCCTCAAAGTGTGAAGTGATGCATTTTAGCAAGAAGAATGAGGAGAGGCAATATAAACTAAATTATGCAATTTTGGAAGAGTTGCAGGAACAGAGAGACCTAATCAAAACATGAGGGCAAGCATGGACATGGGCAGGCAGAGGAATTCTCGCCATCATCAGGTGTGCCAATTGTTGAGACCATCATGGCCAACTCATTGTCTTCAAAGACCTGTTGTCAGAGGTTTCGTGGGGCATCGGCAAGTGTGCCAGTTACCCAGAGTTGGCTTCCTGGTTGGCAGAATGAGGTGCTGTAGTTTCAGGCAGGCTTTGAGATTCTCCCTGTCTGCATAGCCACAATTGCCGTTGCAGGCCACCCAGTGAAAGGAATACCCCAGCAATGGTGGATCGATTGATACAGACACTTTAAATTAAAAAGTTTAAAATGTTGTAGAGAACGTGCTTCAAAATGGAGGTGTGCTGTCTCTCATTCACTTGAAATGCAAGCTGCTGTTGCTCCAATATTGGGTGGCCTTCTATTGGCCCTCCAGCTTTATGACCTTGCAGACCATTGTTAATTGGATGGTGAGACTGTCCTCCGGCTTTAATCAGCCAATTGGAGGATATCACTGTACTCCACACAGTACGGGTTGTGACCCCATTTGACCACAACATTAGTTTGCCAACCCAAAGAGCGCAATCCTGTTCCTGGGGTTTACATATGCAAATATGTGACGGTGGCAAGACATGTTGATTCAGCCTCTGATACTCAGAGAAGAGAGAGACGGCCTTGTTCTCAAGTGGATATACTTACTACAGTTAAAAGATAAATTGCGGGGCAGCACGGTGGGGCAGTGATTAGCACTGCTGCCTCACGGCACCGAGGTCCCAGGTTCAAAATCGGCTCTGGGTCACTGTCCGAGTGAAGTTTGCACGTTCTCCCCGTGTTTGCATGGGTTTCACCCCACAACCCAAAGATGTGCAGGGTAGGCGGATTGGCCACAGTAAATTGCCCCTTAATTGGAAAAAATGAATTAGGTACTCTAAATTAAAAAAAAAAGATAAACTGCAATACACAAATTAAATAAGTTACAATACAAAGGTGTGATGAATGTTTTCTCTCACCAAAGGTCTGCACAGATAAGCAAGTAAATCTATTATGTTAACTTTATTTATAAGTGTTATTTGTATTGTATTGGGGTTGCTTAATTTAGAGTTAGCAGCAGGTATAGATGGTAAGTAAGTTTAATTGATAATTGTAAAGTTTTTTTCTTTGGTGTTAATCCGGTTAGTTTTGTGTTTAAGTTAGTTTAAACATGAAAGTTACCTATTTATTGGTCAGAATCATCACTCGTGGGTAAAGTATTCTTTTCTCACAGTTTTATGAATTTAATAAAGTATTTAGTGTTCTTGTCTGGTATCCTAAAAAAATGTTAGGATCTGGTCTGGAATCTTAACAAAAGTTGTACAAAGCATAGCCAGCTCAGCACCGATGCAACCTGGTCAAATCTATACAAAATTTCAAAGTGATCATTCTTGAATGGCTTGAACTTACATCATAGTTGGTTCGGCCTTGCTACAAGAACATTTAAACATCTATGCTCCAAGACCAAGCTTATACACATTAAAAACACTCTTAAACCTAATGGACAGGCAGCTACCCACCTAGCATCTTCTTTGTTTATTGCCCAGTAGCAACCGAATGGGATGCGTGAGGGGTGAATGAAGTAAAATAACATGAATGAGATGGCTGTCACTTCCTCACTATGGGGAACGAGCAGTGGGCCTAATTAGATAGCACTTTCAAAGAGTTGTCATGACCATGATGGGCCAAATGGTCACCTTCTATGTTGAATAATTCTAATTTTGCAGTGAATGAAACAAAAGGATAGCTATTCTATCTTGCGCTTTTTCAAAACAAGAGAACACAGGCAGGTTTCTCCATTGAGCGACACCGAAATTGTGGAACAGGATTGGCGGACTAATGCACTTGAGTGGTAAATCGTGGCCAGTGCCAGGTGACTGGCAGAATGCCCCATGCTCCAGTGCTTCGACAGCGGCATCAGTGCATTCTACTCCGCACATACAGTAAACGCTGTTGGCATATCATCAACGGGCCCATCCCAGTATTCTTCAGGGCTCCCGCGATGCTCCGTCTCAGCCAGCAGGAATTACCAATAGCGAGGTTCACTTGTTTTAAAAATCAGGAAACAGGCACCATGGCTGCTGAGGGAGAGCGAGGAGATAGGAAATGTCCCCAGAGGAGATAGGTCATGTCCCAATCATAGGCTGCCAGTCCTGCCGCTGGCAGGGCTGGGTGGGAAGAGGGTGGGTACAGAGCATACTTCTGGCATGGGTAGGGCTAGCCACCAGTACCGCTGCCAGCAGGGATGGGTGTTGAGGCCAGGGGTGCGGTGCGGAGGGAAGAGTGCCGGGGGACGGCTGGGTGTGATTGTGGGAATGGGCGAGGACGAATGGAGGGGAAGGGGAACGTGCAGGGGGCAGGGGCTACAATGCAAGCCAGGGCCAGCGTCTAGCCCTTTAGCATTGGTTTGGCACAGGCGTACGCACCATGCCAACCTGTTCACTTTCACCCCCTGCAGACAATGGACTTAGGAATTCAAAGAGGAATGGTGGCCTTCAACCCACTCGCCGCAGCCCTGGGAGATACACTAAGGCTGTGCGAGCAGGAGCTGCTCAGGGCGGACCCTGCAGCAGCGGAGCCTGCCCCAGAGGATGCAGCTGGTGAGGATGGACAGCTGGACACCCAACTGGCTGAGGAGAAGGTGGGAAGGAGGCACCGCATCAGGCTCCATGTGTACGGACAGCGCCTGTCATTTGAAGACCGTCCGGACCAGCCATGGTGTCGAAGACTCCGGCTCAGCAGAGAGATTGTGCGACATACCTGCCACATCATGGCACACCTGGCACTGAATAATAATAATCACTTATTGGCAAAAGTAGGCTTCAATGAAGTTACTGTGAAAAGCCCCTAGTCACCACATTCCGGCGCCTGTTCGGGGAGGCTGGAACGGGAATTGAACCCGCGCTGCTGCTTCTTTCTGCATTGCAAGTCAGCTGTCTTAGCCCACTGTACTAAACCAGCCCCAAAGGGGTATAGGGGACTGCACCCACTCCCGGTGCAGATTAGGTGACCGTCGCCCTGAACTATTATGCCACGGGGTCCTTCCAGGCTCCAAGTGATGAGCTGTCCGGAATCTCACAGATTTCGGTGCACAAGTACAACACCTCGCACCCGCCAACAACACATTCTATGACCAACCTCCCTGCACCATCCACCCCTCCACACCCCGCCCTCTCCCCAACCAACTTTGTGATTCCTACCTGCCTGACTATGGGTGCAGGCCCTGGTTTAGCAGTAACACCGGGTCTGGTCTATGGGATGGAGGATGATGATAACTCGCTCTGCGATGAGATCTGGTACTCAACGTCCGACCTCTTCCCATGGTAGCACTTTCCACCGTCCACCTGGCTGGCCATTCCATCACACGGTCCCACCCTACCCTTGGGGGGGTGGATGTGCCCCCCCCCCTCCCCCCGCAGTACCAGCCCAGCCCATCCCTCACACCCGGCTGAAAGAGCACTGTGGCAGTTTGCAACTTTTGTGCACAGGTGCATATTTTGAACGTAGCAGGTGAACATCTCTATAACGGTTTGTGCCATAGCCCACAACACTATTGTCTCGAGCGACGGGGCCTGGATGGGCCCGGCAGTCGCTCGGGTGTCCTAGCTGGCATGGTGTCACCCTGTCCTGCCTGCTGCCCACCGGGTGCAGGAGGGGGGAGAGTCCCAACCGGCCCCATCACCTCCTCCTCCTTCAGAGTGCCCGGTGGCCCCCGGGCTACTCCTTGGGATGGGGAGTGACCGGAGCAAACTCCAGGGGCTGCCATGACAACTGGTGCTGCCTGTTCTGGAGTTCTGCTCTCGCGACCATGGAGCACAGGGACTGGGCCACCTCCCTCTGGGACTGTGACACATCACTCAGTGACAGTGACTGTGCCAGGTCCCTCTGAGACTGGCTCAGGTCAGCCGCACCTGGGCAATGCCACCAATGCCCTCATCCATAACCTGTTGTGACTGGGCCATGCTCTGGAGTGCTGCTGCAATGTCCAGGTGGCCCAGGTACATAGCTGCCTGCGACTGGGCAGCCCGGTCCTGTGCCTCAGCCACCGCATAACAGAGTGCCCCAGGCCTTGGACATCCAGACCCATGGCCGATACCTTCGCTCCCAAGGGCTCCACCACGGGTGGCCACCCATGTGCTGTTGCCTGGGTGGCACAATTGGTTGGCACCGCCCCCTGCCCCTGAAAGCGGTTGGCCTCCTCCAACTTCACCTGCAGATGCTGGATGGTTGCTGATAACCCCTCATTTAGTCCCCGGCTCTGTGTCTGCATCTCCATTATTGATGGAGCCGCCCTTTCTAGAAGCCCGAGACCCATCTGGAAGGCACCTAGTCCCTGGAGTCGGGCCACCCTTCGAATTTCCACCCTCTTGGGGGTTTCTACCTCCACCTTATGTATGGCTGCATGTGTGTGGTACACACCAGATCGTGCCCCAGGAGCCTCTTCACTAACATGCCCAATGGAGGTAAGTGTCCCTGGGATGGTGGAGTGTGTTGGTGACAGCTGTGACGGAAAGTCAGTATTGCTCCCGAACTGGTGCTCTGGGGTGTCTCGGGCTGGAAGTTGGGGGCTTGCGTCGCTATCCATTGCCGAGTCCTTGCTGGAATCTGCTTGGGGTTGGGGGCAGGGGACACCAGAAGGGCCCACCTCATTCCCAGGTGAACCTGCAAGACACAAGACATGACGCATGGTTGGACCAAGGGTTAGGGTGGTGTGGGGCAGTTGGGGTGGTGAGGGAGAGGTGTGGGGATTGTGAGCGAGTGATGTGAGCGTGCTGAATGTGCCACAGGGACAACCTGCACCTCGGCGACTGTCCTCTCTCCAGGTCCATCGATGAGGTCCAGTGGCCGCTGCTCCAAGACGGTGAGCGGCCGCAGGTCCGAAGGTCCCCTCCGGTCTTCTCTCGCTCTTTGTGGTCATGCACTGCCTTTTTCTGGGGTGGGGCTGGTGGGGCAGGGGGAGACAGAGAGCGCACAGTATGAGGCAGTTGGATGCTGCAGCACAGGGTTGGGCAGCTGGTGGCCTTTGTGGTGGGCGGTATGGGTGCTGGCATGTATTGCAGGGTGTAAAACGCGCAAACTGCCAGCGGGTGGGGTTTGGTCAACCTCCAGAGGAAGGGGTGGTGGTTACGGATGTGTGGGTTGGGGGTTGGTACCAGGGCCACAGTGTCGCTTACATGCGCTGGCCGCCCTGAGGAGGTCGTGCAGCTTCTTTCTGCAGTGCTGTCTGGTCCTGGTGGTGGGGCCCACACCGCTCACGGCCTCTGCAACCTGCGCCCAGGCCTGTTGTACGGCGGCAGCTGGCAACTTCCTTCCCACCCTGGGGAACAAGATGGCCCGCTTCTCCCCCACAGCATCCAGCAGAGTCTCAAGCCCTGCGTCCGCAAACCGGGATGCGGCTTCCGTGCTGCCATGTTGTTGGCTGGGATGAGTGTTTGTGGGGAGTGGATTGATAATATGAAGCTGCAGCTTGTCAGCCTCTCGAGTGGCAATCCCAACCCCGTCAAATCGAATACCATTCTTCGTTGGAATCAAGTTCCACTTGGCAACGGTGCTAGCCCATTAACGGATCATGAAGTTTTCCCAAACTATCGGCAATTTAGTTGTCGGGGACGTGCACCGATTCAGTCCCATCGTTAGTTTCGGAAACAGAGAACCCCATCCCATATTTGGTATTGGAAATGTTCTACTCTGCACAGCCTGTCAGCAGCAAGAGTTCTGCACCTTGGCTTTGCTTAGGCTGTTGAACAAATTGCCAGTTGTAAAACCACTTTGTCAATCTGTGTTGTAACATGTATCATCCGGAAGGTTGCAAATAATTTTGGAGCATATTGATTGCCACTCAACATAGTAAAATCAGTCTTTCTACTTTAACAGCACTGGTGATTTTTTTCACAGTGCAGTTCTGCATAGAATTACATAGAATATACAGCACAGAATATACAGGCCATTTGATCCAATGAGTTAATTCTCCACTCGGGCCTCTCCCATCGCAGGGGTGGAGATCCGACTCCCTGAGAGTTGCCAGGCAATCAGAAGCCAACAGCTTTCCATTGCTGTCAGCGCCACTGGGAATAGGGGCAGCTTGCAGTAATGCACACACCAGAGGGTTAAGGTTAATGAGGGTCCATAGGCCAAAGGTGAGTGAGGATGGACAGTGTTTACTTTTTGGGCACGCAACTAGGCAACTTCCTGTCTGCCATTGGTTGAATGCCAGTGATGATGGGATTCGGCCTTTGAGTGGGCATTGCCCACTTTTGGGCCTCAATTGGTGTCCTGGCAGGAAGGCCGTCCACAAGTCTCAGCCCTCCCCCGACTTAATTGGGAGAAGGCAGGAAGGTGATGCGGTACTCAGACTGTCCTTAGACCCCACCTTCAAACTCACCTTGACGCGGACATTAAATTCTGCTCTCTTGTTTATTTTGTTATAATCCGCACGGATCTTAGAGGTAGGTATGATTAACTACCTCATGGATCTTGCAGAATATGAGCTCCCCCGATAAGGTGCAGGGGACCCTTAACAATACTTGGTTTTGTACAAATAGAGCCAGCCAGTAAGACACCAACTAGAGAAGATCAGTTGGGATCAACTGGTGCTGTACATAATAGTTTGTTATAAAATGAAGTAAGTTTTTGTTTCAACTAAACCTGGTGAGGACTCTTCGTTGCTCTTACAAAATTTATCAAAATGTTTCATTATTTTAAAGTTCCATGCAGGGACTCTTTGAACTTGTTACAAGATCTAGAGTGAGGATTACCTGCTTATCTGCACAGCAGGGTGCTGAAATAATTTACTTTGTGGCCCAGAATTTGAGCCATACAGTTACCATATTGTAGCGCACAATGACTTACGAGAGAAACGAATAGAGATGAAGTCGATGAGGCGTTATTAAGCGTTACTTGTTCCCCGCAGTTCAGCAACAGACTGGAGCGGCGGGGAGAAGCCCGGTTTCTTATACTCCGCCTTCAGGGCGGAGCTAGGGGTCAACAGCCAACCAGGACCCTGGATCTGTCAGCCAATAGCATCACGGCTTCACAGTCCCACATGACCCCTAATACATACTACCACATTCACCCCTTGTTAAAAATGAACCCGGCGGGGTGGTGGTTCCCATGGTGGTAGGGGTTTACAAGGCTGGTCCTGGGAGGAAAAATTTTTGGCATGTCATTACAACCTTAGCCCTACACTGGGCTATGTAAAAGGTTTGTGAACTATTTACAATATTCGTAAGAGGAAAAGAACATTTTCGTTACAGTCCAACAACATTCTTGTGTTACACCGATGCCACGAGTCGAGCGGGCGGTCTGGTCTTCCTTGTCGATCGCCTCAGCCCCGGTGGTGGTGCAGGTGCTTGTTCCAGCGTTGTCGTCTCCGGGAGCGTTTCGGTGTCTGTTTCTGTTTCACTCCTGGTCGGACACGGGAGGAGGACCGCAGGTCTCGCAGGGAGACCGTGTCCTGTCGGCCGTCGGGGTACGCCACGTAGGCGTACTGTGGGTTCGCGTGGAGGAGGTGAACCCTCTCGACCAACGGGTCCGACTTGTGCGCCCGCACATGTTTCCGGAGCAAGATGGGTCCTGGGGCCGCCAGCCAGGTCGGCAGCGACGTTCCGGAGGAGGACTTCCTGGGGAAGACAAGGAGGCGCTCATGAGGCGTTTGGTTAGTGGTGGTACACAGCAGCGACCGGATGGAGTGGAGAGCGTCCGGGAGGACCTCCTGCCACCGTGAAAATGGGAGATCCCTGGAACGTAGGGCCAGTAGGACGGTCTTCCAGACCGTGCCGTTCTCCCTCTCTACTTGCCCGTTCCCCCGGGGGTTGTAGCTGGTCGTCCTGCTCGAGGCTATACCCTTGCTGAGCAGGAACTGGCGCAGCTCGTCACCCATGAAGGAGGACCCCCTGTCGCTATGGATATATGCGGGGCAACCGAACAGTGTGAATATGGTGCTAAGGGCTTTAATGACTGTGGCCGCTGTCATGTCAGGGCAGGGGATGGCGAAAGGGAAACGGGAGTACTCGTCCACCACGTTCAGGAAGTATGTGTTGCGGTCGGTGGAGGGGAGGGGCCCTTTGAAATCCAGACTGAGGCGTTCAAAGGGGCGGGAAGTCTTGATCAGGTGCGCTCTATCCGGCCTGAAAAAGTGCGGTTTGCACTCTGCGCAGATGTGGCAGTTCCTGGTGACTGTACGGACCTCCTCCACAGAGTAGGGGAGGTTGCGGGACTTTATAAAATGGTAGAACCGAGTGACCCCCGGGTGGCAGAGGTCCTCGTGGAGGGCTTGGAGAGACGGTCTATTTGTACGTTGGCACATGTGCCGCAGGATAGGGCATCGGACGGCTCGTTCAGCTTTCCGGGACGGTACAAGATCTCGTAGTTGAAGGTGGAGAGCTCGATCCTCCACCTGGTGCCCAGTGCCTTGTTGATGCCCCCATTTTAAGACTGGTTTGACCTGACCTTCCTGGGTCTGTGCCCCACTTTGGTTCCATGTTGGGGCTGCACAATCTGAACCTATGTCTCATAGAAACCCTATAGTACAGAAAGGGGGAGTTCAGCCCATTGAATCTGCACCAGTGCTCCAAAAGAGCACCCCACCTCAACCCACTCCCCCAACCTATCCCCATCACCCCCCTCTAACCTGCGTGACGTTGGACACGAAGGAGCAATTGTTTAGCATGGCCAATCGACCTAACATTACATCTTTGGACTGTGGGACGAAACCACAGCACCCAGAGGAAACTCATGCAGACACTGGGAGAACTTGCAAACTGCACTCAGACAATCACCCAAGGCTGGAATTGAACCCGGGTCCCTAGTGTTCTGAGCAGCAGTGCTAAGCATAGTGCTGCCATACCGTCCCAGAGAATTGAATTCATCATAGCTCAATTATACCAGTGAACAGCTAGAAAATGACTTATTTTTGAGAGTAAAGATTTTCATTATTTTCAGGCCTGTTGTAAATGCCCCAGAATTCTACAGATACAGAGTAAGAAACAGTAGAGCCTGAGAAATAAAAGTGATCCATTGTTTACACACACTTTAACGTTAAAGATTTGACAAAGTCATCCAGACTTGAAACATTAGCTCCCTTCTCTCTACAAAGATGCTGTCAGACCTGCTTAGATTGTCCAGTATTTTCTGTTTTTGTTGATTAAGGAGCTACTTAACTTAAGTTTAGTAGACCACAAAGGGTGTCCACATGAAGAAAGAACTAAAGTTTTATTACAACAACTATTATTTACACAGCACAAAAGATTCCAGCCAGGTCGCTCCTCTATGTCGGTATCCAAACTGGCTGACTTTATAAGTTTAGCTATACACGGTTTAAGGTTCTCGCCCCCTTTAAGGTGGGAGCTCATGGGCTGGATTCTCCCAAAATGGGACTATGTCCCTGTGGTGAACCACTGTAATAGGAGATATAAGGTAGGATCTGCACTACAGGTTCGCCGGTAGCTCCTGCCGGCTGGCTCCGCCCACGGAGAACTGTATAAATATGCATGACCTCCAGTGCCCTGCCATTTTGCCAGCTGCAGCAGGAGGCCACGCATCTGACTGTAATAAAGCCACAGTTGTACTCAACTTTAGTCTTTGTGCAAATGATCGTGCATCAATTTATGACAGTCAGATTTTCCACAGAATGGATATCAGAATTAAGCCCGATCGCCTGCAGCTGGATCCACACTCGCCCGACGCCAGAAAAGACTTTACTCACTGGCTAGCATGTTTTGAGGCTTACATCAAGGCTGCGGACCCTGAGCCAACGGAGACTCAGAAGATAAATGTCCTGTACTCCAGACTGAGCTCCAGCGTGTTCCCGTTGATCCAAGACACCACGAATTACACAAAAGCAATGGAACTCCTTAAGAACACTACGCGCAGAAGGCGAACACGCTCTTCGCCAGGCATGTACTCGCCACCCGTTCGCAACTACCTGGTGAGTCCATCGAAGACTTCTGGCGGGCCCTAATTCCACTTGTAAGGGATTGTAATTGTCAGGCCGTTACGGCCGTTGAACACGCAAATCTCCTCATGCGTGATACCTTCGTGACGGGGATTGCTTCGGACCGCATCCGAGAACGATTATTGGAAGGGGCCAGGCTTGAACTGGCGGAGACGAAAATCTTGGCACTCTCCATGACGGTCGCATCCTGTAACATACAATCGTACCCCTCCCGCCGCGCTGCCCACCCTTCTACTCCTTCCTATCCCTCCGGGACCCCGCCGATGACCTCCTCAGTCGGGACCCTGCCTTCCCAATACGCCTGCGCCGCACGCCGATCCACGCACCCCGGGGGTCCCCGCTGCTACTTCTGCGATCAGCAGAAGCACCCCCACCAACACTGCCCAGCCCGCACTGCACTTTGTAAAGCCTGCAGTAAAAAGGGCCACTTCGCGGCGGTGTGCCAGGCCCACGCAGTCGCTGCGATTGCGCCCGCTATCGCCCCCTCCCCCATGCCAGACGCACAATGGGAGCCGCCATCTTCTCCTCCCGGGTCAATGTGCGACCCATGGGCGCCGCCATCTTGTCCCCCTTCGGCCACGTGTGCCCCATGGGCGCCGCCATCTTGTCCCGAACCCGCAATGTGCGCACCATGGGCGCCGCCATCTTGTCCCGACCCCGCAATGTGCGCACCATGGGCGCCGCCATCTTGTCCCCCACAGGGCCTCCGGACAACCCGACATCGGAACCGCACACGCTCGCCACCCGAAGCATCTGATGGCTACCCGCAACTCTCTTCGATGACGCTGGACCAATCTCGCCCGCACAACCTGGACACCGCGTCGACGACGGTTAAAATCAACAGCCTCACAAACTCGTGCCGACTAGAATCCGGGAGCACCGAAAGCTTTGTTCACCCAGATACGGTAAGGCGCCGTTCCCTCGTGGTCTACCCTGCCAATCAAAGGATCTCCCTAGCCTCCGGATCCCACTCCCTCCCGATCCGAGGCTTTTGTACAGTCACCCTCACGGTCCAGGGAGTAGAATTTAGTAACTTCCGCCTCTATGTCCTTCCTAATCTCTGCGCTGCACTCCTGTTGGGCCTGGACTTCCAGTGCAACTTCCAGAGCCTCACCCTCAAATTCGGCGGTCCTTTACCCCCCCTTACCGTTTACGGCCTCGCGACCCTCAAGGTCGATCCCCCCTCCCTTTTTGCCAATCAAACTGCGGATTGCAAGCCCGTTGCCACTAGGAGCAGACGGTACAGCACCCAGGACAATACCTTCATCAGGTCCGAAGTCCACCGGCTGCTTAAGGAGGGTATTATCGAGGCCAGCAACAGCCCATGGAGAGTCCAAGTGGTAGTGGTTAAAACTGGAGAGAAACACAGGATGGTCGTGGACTACAGCCAGACCATCAATCGGTTCACGCAGTTCGACGCTTACCCCCTCCCACGCATCTCTGATATGGTCAATCAGATTGCACAGTACCGGGTCTTCTCAACAATTGACCTGAAATCCGCCTACCACCAGCTCCCCATCAAGAAGTTGGACCGGCCATACACTGCCTTCGAGGCGGACGGTCGCCTCTACCACTTCCTTAGTGTCCCTTTCGGTGTCACAAATGGGGTCTCGGTCTTCCAAAGAGAGATGGACCGAATGGTCGACCAGTACGGTTTGCGGGCCACCTTTCCGTCCTTAGATAATGTCACCATCTGCGGCCATGACCAGCAGGACCACGATGCCAACCTTGATAAATTCCTCCGCACTGCCCCTCTTCTCAAACTGACCTACAACAAAGAGAAGTGTGTGTTCAGCACGGCCCGGTTAGCCATTCTCAGCTATATAGTCCAAAACGTACTTCTCGGGCCCGACCCCGAACGCATGCGCCCCCTCATGGAACTTCCCCTCCCCCACTGCCCCAAGGCCCTCAATTGCTGCCTGATGTTCTTTTCCTACTACGCTCAGTGGGTCCCAAACTATGCGGACAAGGCCCGCCCACTTATTCAGTCCACCCAATTCCCCCTTGCGGCTGAGGCACAACATGCTTTCGCCCGCATCAGAGCAGACATCGCCAAGGCCAGGATGCGCGCACTGCCTTTCCAAGTAGAAAGCGACGCTTCAGACGTCGCCCTTGCCGCCACTCTAAACCAGGCAGGCAGACCCATGGCATTCTTTTCCCGCACCCTTCATGCCTCGGAAATTCGACACTCATCCGTCGAAAAGGAGGCCCAAGCTATCGTTGAAGCTGTGTGGCATTGGAGGCATTACCTGGCCGGTAAGAGATTCACTTAACTTACGGACCAATGGTCGGTAGCCTTCATGTTCAATAACACACAGCGTGGCAAGATCAAAAATGATAAAATCTTGCGGTGGAGAATCGAGCTCTCCACATATAATTAAGAGATCTTGTATCGCCACGGTAAACTCAACGAGCCCCCAGACACCCTCGCCCGATGTACATGTGCCAGCGCACATGTGGACCAACTCCGGGCCCTACACGACAGCCTTTGTCACCCGGGGGTTACTCGATTGTTCCATCTGGTCAAAGCTCGCAATCTGCCCTACTCCGTCGAGGAAGTAAGGACAGTCACCAGGGGCTGCCAGGTCTGTGCGGAGTGCAAGCCGCACTTCTACCGGCCGGACCGTGTGCACCTGGTGAAGGCTTCCCACCCCTTTGAACGCCTCAGCGTGGACTTCAAAGGGCCACTCATCTCCACCGACCATAACACGTATATTCTCAGTGTGGTGGATGAGTACTCCAGAGTCCCCTTCGCCATCCCATGCCCCGATATGACGTCTGCCACCACCATTAATGCCCTCAGCACCATCTTCGCACTGTTCGGTTTCCCCGCCTACATCCACAGTGACAGAAGATCCTCGTTCATGAGCAATGAGCTGCATCAGTTCCTGCTCAGCAGGGGTATAGCCTCCAGCAGAACGACCAGCTACAACCCCCGGGGAAACGAGCAAGTAGAATGGGATGGTTTGGAGGGCCGTCCAGCTGGCCCTACGGTCCAGGAATCTCCCAGCCTCTCATTGGCAGGAGGTCCACCCTGACGCTCTGCACTCCATCCGGTCACGATTGTGCACTGCCACTAATAACACACCCCACGAACGTGTTTTTACCTTCCCCAGGAAGTCCACATCCGGAGTGTCGCTTGGCTCGCTGCTCCAGGACTGGTCCTTCTCCGTAAGCACGTCCAACTTCACAAGTCGGACCCCTTGGTGGACAGGGTTCACCTGCTCCACCCCAACCCTCAATATGCATACCTTGAGTTCCCTGATGGCCGCCAAGGTACTGTCTCACTCAGGGACCTGGCACCGTCAGGTTCCACCCCAACACACTCCCCCACCAATGCGCCCCCCCCCCCCCACCTCCCACCGTACCGCCAATATTGACTCCACCAGACCACCCTCCCCTTTTCCGCACAAGAGGACGAAGAGGACTTCTGCACGCTCCCGGAGTTCCCCGATGACTGGCCAGCATCAGCATCGCCACCACCGCCATCGGTGCCACCTCCACCACCTCCAGCACCGACTTCGCAACCAACGTTACGCCGCTCCCAACGAAGCACCAAAGCACCGGACTGCCTGACCCTTTGACAGACTCCGGGCCGTCAACATGGACTTTTCGTTCCCTACCACTGTACATAATTCCACTAATTGTATATAGTTTCATGTCACCCCCGCCGGACTCATTTTTAACAGGGGGTGAATGTTGTGAACCACTGTAATAGGAGATGTAAGGTAGGACCTGCACTACAGGTTCGCCGGTAGCTCCTCCTGGCTGGCTCTGCCCATGGAGAACTGTATAAATATGCATGACCTCCAGTGCCCTGCCATTTCGCCAGCTGCAGCAGGAGGCCACGCATCTGACTGTAATAAAGCCACAGTTGCACCCAACTTTAGTCTTTGTGCAATTGATCATGCATCAGCCCCCACACTGGCATAAAAACGCTGGCGTTTCATTCTGGAGTTTCCTATAAAAAAGATCAGTCGATTCACTCACCTGCAGGGGGCTAGCAGGCACCCAGAGTGATTCACGCATCATTACCGACGGATACGGGCCCCCACACTTCCGGTTTTGAGCCGCGCATGCGCACGGCGGCGGCCTCCAGCGGCCGCGCCGAGCGCCATGGCGGACTCAGACCGCGGAGGCAGATGAGAAATGTCGGCCCCCCCCCGATCAGCCGTGCGCCTGAAGATCCGACCGCCCCAATCTATCCGCCAGCTGCCTAAAATACCCCCCCACAGGTGTCCAATCCCCCCGCCCCCCATCAGGGCGGCCACGCGAGACTCCCGACTGGCAGTATGTGGTTTGAACCACGCCATCGGGAACTTGGCCAGTTGGGAGCGGGGGATCACTGGGCGGGCCTCTGGCAATGGGCCCCCAGCCGCACGGAGTACTCCGCGAACACGCCGACTTTCGGGACCAGGAGATTTGCCGGACCGGCACCAGGCCCAATTTCGGCGTGAAATTGGATTCTCCGCCTCTGCGCCAAATGCGATTTTGGCGCGGGGCTGCGGAGACTACAGCCCAGGGTTCCTGCCTGTGGGACATTTGAATCAGTCATTGGATATATATGGCTGAACAGCTGAGATAGGCTGAAAACAGAGCAAAGTTCCTGCAGAAAAGATAAGCAATACAATTGGAAGGACGTTCAAATTTTTAAATTATTAAATTTCAGCTTTTGGGTGGATATAGTATTCACCTAAAAACAAGAAATAAACAGGGAAAAGAGCAATGGTCAGATGTCTAAAACAGAGGAAGGTAACAAAAATAGTCAGGGAGCAAAAAATGTTACAGGAAATATAAAGACCCAGGAGGCTGAATGTAAGGGTGAACGTTGGTTTGTTCAGGATTACAAGAAGTCTGCCAACAGCAGTAAATATACACAAAGAGTAAAGTCCCGTTGGGGCAACCAATATGCCGGTCCCTCTCTGGGCTGCCCTTTACACTGTTATTATGAGCCCCAGTTGGGTGGGCCTCCCACTAGCGGGGAAGCTCATATTCTACGAGTTACATGCGGTAACCGCGTGGGCCTCATGGGGGTATTACAGGAAGTAATAAGGTACTTGACAGAAATAAAACTGGAATATAAAACATGCAGTATATTAAATTGCCTGGATTGGATTGGATTTGTTTATTGTCACGTGTACCGAGGTACAGTGAAAAGTATTTTTCTGCAAGATCAAACAGATCTTTACATGAAAGAAAAGAAAATACATAATAGGGCAACACAAGGTACACAATGTGAATACCTAGACACTGGCATTGGGTGAAGCATACAGGAGTGCTGTTTTAATCAGATCAGTCCATAAGTGGGTCGTTTAGGAGTCTGGTAACAGCGGGGAAGAAGCTGTTTTTGAATTTGTTTGTGCGTGTTCTCAGACTTCTGTATCTCCTGCCTGATGGAAGAAGTTGGAAGAGTGAGTTAGCTGGGTGGTAGGTGTCTTTAATTATGCTGCCCGCTTTCCCAAGGTAGTGGGAGGTATAGATAGAGTCAATGGATGGGAGGCGGGTTCGTATGATGGGCTGGGCGGTGTTCACGACTCTCTGAAGTTTCTTGCGGTCTTGGGCCGAGCTGTTGCCATACCAGACTGTAATGCAGCCAGATAGGATGCTTCCTATGGTGCATGTGGACATGCCGAATTTCCTTAGTTTCCTGAGGAAGAATAGGTGCTGTTGTGCTTTCTTGATGGGAGCGTCAAAGTGGGTGGACCAGGACAGATTTTTGGTGATGCGCACACTTGGGAATTTGAAGCTGTCAACCATCTTTACCTCGGCCCCGTTCATGCTGACAGTACTTTGCTTCCTGAAGTCAATGACCAGATCTTTAGTTTTGCTAGCATTGAGCGGGAATTTGTTACACCACTCCACTAGATTCTCTATCTCGCCATTGTTTGACATCGGAACCACTATGGTTGTGCCGTCAGCAAATTTGTAGATGGAGTTGGAACCAAGTTTTGCCACGCAGTCGTGTGTGTACAGGGAGTATAGTAGGGGGCTAAGTACGCAGCCGTGCGGGGCCCCGGTATTGAGGACTACCGTGGAGGTGTTGTCGTTGTTTATTCTTACTGATTGTGGTCTATGGGTCAGAAAGTCGAGGTTCCAGTTGCAGAGTGAGGAGCCATGTCCTAGGTTTTGGGGCTTTGATATGAGCTCGGCTGGGATTATGGTGTTGAAGGAGGAGCTGTATTCATTAAATAGGAGTCTGATGTAGCAGTCATTGTTATCGAGATGCCCTAGGAATAAGTGTAGGGCCAGGGAGAGGCCGTCTGCTGTGGACCGTTTGCAGAGGTATGCGAATTGCTGTGGATCTAAGCACCCTGGGAGTATGGAGTTGATGCGCTTCATGACCAACCTCTTGAAGCACTTCATTTTGATTGATGTCAGGGCCACCTGCAACATATAGCAAAATATAGCGTATCAGCAACAAAATTGGGGAGTTGGGGGTGCGACAACAATGTAATTTGTTTTTATATAACACATTTAATGTCACAAATAGTCCCAAGATATTTAATAAGAGAGATATCATTTAATATTTTTTGACAGTAAGTTTCAAAAGGAGATATCAGGAAAGATGACCATAAGTTTGATAAACAATGGAATTGAATGCAAGCAAGGTAGAGAGATAGACAGGTTTTGGGATTTCAGTGCCAAGGCAATTGAAAGTTCAGTGTTGTAGTGCTACACTATTATACAAAATAATCTGAGGAGACTCAGGTACAGAACACATTGGGAAAGCACAACCTCAGAGAAGGGTCTCTGGAGCTGACTCTACCCAACTGAGAAATCATCTGATATTTATACATCATAGGTCATGTAGGCAAGGCATTATTTACATCGAACATTGTCTGGTTCAGACTTTTACATTAAACAAGTTACGGGTGATCACCCAGTAAGTATTTTCTCCCCTGATCTTTCTACAGCTCTTTCCCTAATCTCCTCTCTTATTGTTAGCACTGTTGGTTGTGGCTGCACCTTTAGGTCTTAAAAATTTTAAGTTAGAGTGAAAAACTGAGGGTCTCGCAGGTGGTGTCTGTGAAAACAAGTTTGCTAATGTCTTGTTAAAAAACCAGTTCGACTGGAAAACATGTTATATTGATTTTGCAGTGACTTTTATCGCTACGTAAGCATTCCGTTTGCATTGCTTGTGTCTTTTGCCACGTTAGCATGTTGCTGACTGATGTCTCTATCCTGACTGTGGAATTTCCTCCACTGATCCAATATACTACATAATACACTGTATATGTTCAAAAACTCCCAATGACGCTTTAATAGGCTATAATTATTATTTTCCCTCATAAATTGTTGTCATTAAACTGTATTCATTAGCTCTCCTCTTACACTGAGCCACCAATGGTGAAGTAATTAAAATTGGCGATGGGCAAGCGACCAGAAGTGAGGAGCACAGAGATCATAAAGTCTTGTAGGAGTTGAGGAGACAGAAATAAGGAGCGCTGAGGCCTGGGAAAGGTTAGAAAACAATGATTTTAGAATTGAAGTGTTGTCTGACAGGGAGCAAGTGAGATTCGGCAAGTACTGCCAAGGTGCATGATCAAGACTTGAAGACTTGATATGGACACTAATTAAAAAATGAAGAATTATATAATAGGAATAGTCGAAGTATGATAGGATTGGCAAATTTATATTGCAGTCTACATGTAGTTAGGAATGATAGTAAAGGGCAGAGTGACGTGGCTGGGAGGACGAGTAGCAGTGCTAATCAGAATCAACATAACAGCTGTCACGAGAAAAGACGTAACTGACAAAGAGCTACAAACAGAATGCATATGGATTGAGACAAGGGGCAGGAAGTGATTGATCACACTATTTGAGATATATGATACAACCAGCAAACACTGCAAAGGAAGTGGCAGTAGGAACAGGTAGGCAAATGTATGGAAGAAAGAAAAACACAGAATCAAAATCGCCGACCTTAAAATAAACTGGCAGCAAGAAGATGTGAAAGGAGACAAGGGAATATACAAGGTTCCTTTCTGATTCAGCAGGTAAGAAGTGCAATAAGAGTGGAGGCACTGTTAGACCTATCAATAAGAAATGAACCTGATCAGATAAGAAAGCTATGCATGTGAGAGCATGAGGAGAGCAATAGTCACAATACCATTATATTTAAGATAACGATTGAGAGAGCGATAGATGGTTCAGTGCCGAAAGTAATAGATTGGAAGAAAGTCAACAATGAGGTGGAAAGATAGAGAAAAGTATTGACAGACAAAGAAATAGAATGCCAGTGGTCAATATTTAAAAGGGAGATCAGTAGAGTTCAGGAGAAATATATTCCATTAAAGAAAAGCAATCTACCAAAGAATAAGATGCCATGGATAAATAAAGAGACGAGAATAAAATTGAATCTGAGGAAAATCGCTTGGAGTAAGTACATAAACAGTAAAGGTGAGGGTGCCAAGATGCAATATGATAAGCATGGGAAAGAGATTATGAAGATGAAGGCTAAATATGAAGTGAACATATTAATGACGAAAAGAAGTAGCAATGCATTCAAGTGGCGCAAATGTACAAAGTACAATTAAGGCATGGATAGGGCCATGAAGAGGTGGGCAAGGTGAATGAAGAGAAGCTAACACTGTCATGGTATGGATACTCAACTGATTTCTCTCAGTTTTCACTAAAGAGGTTAAGAAGAAGTAACAACTGAGAAGAAATTAACAAGGAGAACAATGGAAGAAACAAAGGAATTCCAGACAAACTATTCAAGAGTAAAGGTTCTCAGGTCAAATGCAATACACAAAAGAAACTAATGAGGTGTTAACAGCTGAGGCACAAGTCACCACATGTAAAAACTCAATGGAAAAAAACCAACTAGTGCCAGCACACTGGCGGACATAGCGAGTGTAATTCCTGTCTTTGAAAAAAGAGTGAGAATTACTCTACAGAATTATAAACCTATTAGTTTATAATCTGTGGTAGTAAGGAAGCTTTACTGAGCCAGGATTCTCTGATCGGAGTTCGCCCTGCCACCACTGCCAGCGAGAATGGAGAATTTGATGCTCAGCTAAAACTCCATTCATTGCAGCGGGAACAGAGAATCCTGCCGGTATGAAAGGACAAGAATTCTGACCCAGATAACAAAACATCGGGCTGGATTCTCCGATTTTGAGGCTATGTCCGGAGGAAGTGTCTGGTTTTATTACGAAAAAATCGGCGAGGCCCCAGCATCGATCCTCCGACCGGTGAGGGGCTAGCAGCCGTGCCACGTAAAATGCACGGCCTTCCCGATATAAACGCGTGGGGAATTGCCGGGTCCGTGGCCTCGCATCATGGAGACATCAACTCCATACTCCCAGGTGCGACCTGCAGATGTCGCGCGTGCAAACCCCACCTCGCCACCCCTAACAGTCCCTCCAGCCCTCGCCGAAGTCCCCCCGGCCAGCAGCATGGCTCCCGCCTGACGGTGGTGGCGCTGGACACAGTCCGCAGACGCCACGCCGGGTTCTCGCAAACTGAGAGGAGCACATGTGTCCCGTTCCATCGGGAACTAGGCCCATCGGGGGCGGAGCATCAGGGAGGGCCTTCAGGTAATCTCCTGAGGCTGTCCCAATGGCATGCGGCGTACTCATCGATGATGCCGTTTTGGAGGGAGTGGAGCATCCGAAAACAGGTGTCGTCCCCGAGTCGGTCGTAAACAGGGATTCTCCGCCCGATCGCCGATTTCGATATTGGCGTCAGGCAACGGAGAATCCCACCCATAGTCTCTAAGGGCGGTGTTCTCCAGTCCTCCAGCCGTGTGTATTTCAGCCGCGTGCCATTTGCTGGCAGCAGGATTCTACCTTCCCACCACTTGTCAATGGGATTTCTCATTTTAACCACTCTACGCCATCGGGAAACCACAGACGGGATTGCGCTTTTGGCAGGAAAGGGGAATCGCAACGGCCAGAGAGTTCCGCCTTAAGTATGACTCAGGACTGAATTGGGAGAGGTTCCCATTCCCGTTGGGGTTGCCAGTGCTGGAGCTATTTGGGAAGCAAAATGGGCCACCACTCTGCCCATGGGAAATTAGTGCAATTCTAATTCCTGCCTGCATCAGATTCGATGGGACCAGAAATTGCACTGGAGAGCTAGACAAGCTAGAGCTGCTTAGAAACACTCCACTCCCCACATATTCTCATTTGGGCCTGGAAGATGGCCCCAAGAAGAGCTGTCCCTCTGTTCACAAATGGCGAGCTGGGCAGGATGCTGAATGCTGTGGAGGAGTGGCGGGACACCCTCTTTCCCAAGGCAGGCAGGAGACTACTGCTCACTGACCTCTTTGGGCCTGGGCAGAGGTGGCAGAGGCAGTGAATGCTGAGGGCCTTGCCAAAATGACAGGCCTGCAGTGCAGTAAGAATATGAACAACTTCCTTAGGTCAGCCCGGGTGAGTGACCACCTCTGTGTCCTGGCATCACCACGGTCCTTCAACCCACTGTTCTTGGAGACCAACCGAAAAACACCCGCCAGCATCCCCCTCACAGCCCACCCTTCACCAAACCCCAACACCTGTACCATCTCTGATGGCCAGGTGCCTTGCGCACACAGGCCACCAACTACAGACCTCCCTGCATCCAAATGTCTCAGAATGCCCGTTGTCTGCCCCCCCAGGAGAAGACAGCCCATAATCACTGAGAGCGGGAGAAAGCTGGAGGGGGCAAGCCCGACCCGAGGATATTGAGCGCCGCCATGCAGAGGATAATGGAGCTAGCCGGGGAGGTGGGAGAGAGGGCTATCTCTTAAGTGGAAGTTGGCATGGGTCAACCAAGTGAACCCCTAATGCTAGAGGTGTCCCTATAGCAATTGAGTCACCCCTCTCCTCCACATCCTCCCCCTAACCAGGGTCTTGCCATGTGTATTGCCTTTTGACTTGTAGGATCTCCATCCGATGAACCTGGTCCGTCTGGGGTACATTGCCCCTGCCCGCAACCCCAGAACACCCCAGAGGACCAGTCCGTGAATGACGCTGAGTTTTCGTTACTGCTGTCACCTGTACCCTCCACTGTCCCCGAAACTATACTAATCCCAGTGGGCATATCAGTGAAGAGGCTCCTGCGATACTTTCTGGTGCGTACGTCACACATGTTGCAGCACATCAGGTGGCGGTAGGAACTCCCAAAGGAGTGGGCAGTCAGAGCGCTGCCCAATCCCAGGAACCAGCTGCAGCCCAGACAGATCTTGCACTTCTCAAAGGAACGATCCCATCAATGGTGGAGATGCAGACGCAGAGAGAGGGTCAACAGCAGAGGGTGTCAACATCCGTTCAACACGTGCAGGCGCAGTTGGAGGAGTCTAATTGCCTTCAGGAACAAGAGATCGTGCTAACAATGCGTGATACCCAGGCCAACACTGCACGGGTGGCAACTGCGGGGCAAACCCTGGGTGAGAAAGTCGCAGCCATGGGTCATGAAGTCCAAGGTCTGGGCCACGCTGTATGATGGGTAAGGCACAGGTCAGAGGAGCCCAGTCACAGGCGACCGGGCCTACATGGACATTGCTGCGGCGCCTCAGAGCACGGTGCAGTCACAAAATGTCATGGCTGGGAGTGCCGGGAGCATTGGTCGGGCGCTGGCTGACCTGGATCAGACACAGAGGGATGTGACTGAAGTGCTAAGGGACATGTCATACTCGTTGAGGGATGTGTCCCCCATGTGTGCTCCATGGCTATGGCCATCGAGACCCTGGTTGAAAAGAGGGTGGGCTTCCAGAACAGGCATCGGCAGGTGATGGTGGAGCCTCTGGAGCTCTCTCCACCATTCCAGGGAGTTGCCATCTAGCACTCCAAGGAAGGAGGAAGTGATGGGGCCCATACTGGTGCTACCCACAGGGTAGGGGCTGGAACACCTCACCTCTTCTGGATTCCCCCACAACTGACATTGGTGCATCTGATTGGCAACGGGCATCACAGGATGGCACATCACTACCGGTGTCAACCAGAAGATAGCCGGGACCATCCAGGCCCAGGCAGTCCAGAGGACGGCTGCCAAAACCAGCATAGGTCACAGGGCAAGAAGTGCAGCAGGCCTTCACGTCTGATGTTCTGTCTGGAGCCACACCAAGAAGCAGCAGTAGAGCACATAAGTTAAAGAAGTTAGAAATCGTTAAGTTGGCATGAGTGCAGCACACAGGTTAGAGGTAGTGGTCAGGGCACAATGATTGGATATATTTCCATCAACATGCCGACCTACCTTAATCCTCTGTCAGAAGCGTGTGCAGAATAGGCTGGACTGGGTGTAATGGGCATGCCGGATCGGGGGGTGTGGTGGGTTGGTGATGTGGGGTGTCTCTATTGGAGGGCAGCATGAGCCAGGGCTCCCAGGTTGAATGAAAGTTCAACCTGGGATGACTCTCAGAGGTGTAAGGGAACGGGGCCAGAGGTGCAAGGGCACCATGTAGGACAGCCTACCCGGTGAGTGACCCATCATCGCGCACCATCCCCATTTCTCTCCAACCGCCACCCTCCATCCCCTCACAAGGATATTCGGGCCCGTGGGATTGAATGGCCAGTACACAAGCAGGGATGATCCAGGCGCACAATGGAATGTGATACCAAAGGCAGGAGTCAGGTTTACTCAAACGGTAAGCAGCACCAGCGCTCAACTCACAGAAAGCCGTCATCATCTATCATGCAGTGGTCAAGACCTGTTCAGACTGCCACCCAGGGCCGACACCCTGTGGCGATGCTGGTAGGAACCTCAAGGGGGGTGGGGGAGCAATGGTGGGGGGTGTCGGGAGGAGGGACATGGGAGGGTGTGAGTCAGCATGGTGGTGCAGTGGTTAGCATTGCTGCCTGACGGTGCCAAGGTCCCAGGTTCGTGTGGAGTTAGCACATTCTCCCCGTGTTTGTGTGGGTTTCTCCCCCACAACCCAAATATGAGCAGGCTAGGTGGATTGGCCAAGCTAAATTGCCCCTTATTGGATTAGATTTGTTTATTGTCACGTGTACCTAGGTACAGTGAAAAGTATTTTTCTGTGAGCATCTCAACAGATTATTAAGTACATGGGAAGAAAAGGGAAGAAAAGAAAATACATAATAGGGCAACACAAGGTCTACAATGTAACTACATAACCACCGGCATCGGATGAAGCATACAGGGTGTAGTGTTAATGAGGTCAGTCCATAAGAGGATAATTTAGGATTCTGGTAACAGCGGGGAAGGAGATGTTTTTGAGTCTGTATATGTTCTCAGACTTCTGTATCTCCTGGAAGAAGTTGGAAGATCCAGCAGAGGGCAGTAGAGCGGAGTTGCTGATTGGCTGTTGTGGGGGGAATTTGCATACGTGCACTGTGGTCACCCTAACTTGAAAATGGTTTGTGGAGGAGCTGTTGTCAAGTGACACTTAAACCCGAAAGACTTCTTCAGTGTTTCCCTCCCTACCCCCTCCTCTAACCAAAAAAATACAACCACTGTGAAGATCAAGAGGAAGGCTCGAGGGCAGGTAGAAGTAGAAAGAAGTTGAATCTGCAGGTAAGGGATTGGCTGGAGACTGGTAAGTAGTTTTTCTTTTATTTTCCCTCAGGTGTTATCGTGCGGGGCACCGAGGTTGCTGAGTGAGTGCTTGCTGAGAAGGGGAGTGAATAACAGGTAAGCTCTTTCTTTTTTTTTCTTTTTTTATCTAGAGGGGATGGCAGGAAGGTAGTGCAATGTTCCTCCTGCAGAATGTTTGAGGTGAGGGACGCCGTCAGTGTCCCTGCTTATTTCATCTGTGGGAAGTGCACCCATCTCCAGCTCCTCAGAAACCGCGTTAGGGAACTGGAGCTGGATGAACTTCGGATCATTTGGGAGGCAGAGGTGGTCATAGATAGAAGCTTCAGGGTTTTAGTTACTCCGAAGAATAAAGATAAATGGGTGACGGTCAGAGGGGCTGGGAGGAAGCAGTCAGTACAGGGATCTCCTGTGGTTGTTCCCCTTAGTAACAAGTATGCTGCTTTGGATACTGTTGGGAGGGATGACTTACCAGGGGTAAGCCATGGGGTACAGGTCTCTGGCACAGAGTCTGTCCCTGTTGCTCAGAAGGGAAGGGGGGAGAGGAGTAGAGCATTAGTCATTGGAGACTCCATAGTTAGGGGGATAGATAGATTCTGTGGGAACGAGAGAGACTCGCGGTTGGTGTGTTGCCTCCCAGGTGCAAGGGTGCATGATGTCTCGGATCGTGTTTTTGGGGTCCTTAAGGGGGAGGGGGAGCAGCCCCAAGTCGTGGTCCACATAGGTACCAATGACATAGGTAGGAAAAGGGATAGGGATGTAAGGCACAAATTCAGGGAGCTAGGGTGGAAACATAGATCTAGGCTAACAGAGTTATTATCTCTGGGTTGTTACCCATGCCATGTGCTAGCGAGAGAAGGAATAGGGAGAGAGAGGAGTTGAACACGTGGCTACAGGCATAGTGCAGGAGGGAGGGTTTCAGATTTCTGGATAATTGGGGCTCATTCTGGGGTCAGTGGGACCTCTAAAATGGGATGGTCTACACCTGGACCAGAGGGGTACCAATATCCTGGGGGGGAAATTTGCGAATGTTCTTCGGGAGGGTTTAAACTAGTTCAGCAGAGGCTTGGGAACCTGAATTGTAGCTCCGGTATACAGGAGGTTGAGAGTAGTGAGGTCATGAGTAAGGTTTCAAAGTTGCAGGAGTGTACCGGCAGGCAGGAAGGTGGTTTAAAGTGTGTCTTCTTCAATGCCAGGAGCATCCGGAATAAGGTGGGTGAACTTGCAGCATCGGTTGGTACCTGGGACTTCGATGTTGTGGCCATTTCTGAGACATGGATAGAGCAGGGACAGGAATGGTTGTTGCAGGTGCCGGGGTTTAGATATTTCAGTAAGCTCAGGGAAGGTGGTAAAAGAGGGGGAGGGGTGGCATTGTTAGTCAACGACAGTATTACGGTGGCTGAAAGGACGTTTGATGAGGACTTGCCTACTGAGGTAGTATGGGCTGAGGTTAAAAACAGGAAAGGAGAGGTCACCCTTTTAGGGGTTTTCTATAGGCCTCCAAACAGTTCCAGAAATGTAGAGGACAGGATTGCAAAGATAATTCTGGATAGGAGCGAAAGCAACAGGGTAGTTGTTATGGGGGACTTTAACTTTCCAAATATTGACTGGAAACGCTATAGTTCGAGGACTTTAGATGGGTCCGTTTTTGTCCAATGTGTGCAGGAGGGTTTCCTGTCGCAGTATGTAGTTAGGCCAACGAGACGCGGGGCCATATTGGATTTGATACTGGGTAATGAACCAGGACAGGTGTTAGATTTGGAGGTAGGTGAGCACTTTGGTGATAGTGACCACAATTCAATTACGTTTACTTTAGTGATAGAAAGGGATAGGTATATGCCGCAGGGCAAGAGTTATATCTGGGGGAAAGGCAATTATGATGCGATGAGGCAAGGCTTAGGATGCATCGGATGGAGAGGAAAACTGCAGGGGATGGGCACAATTAAAATGTGGAGCTTGTTCAAGGAACAGCTACTGCGTGTCCTTGATAAGTATGTACCTGTCAGGCAGGGAGGAAGTGGTTGAGCGAAGGAACCGTGGTTTACTAAAGCAGTCGAAACACTTGTCAAGAGGAAGAAGGAGGCTTATGTAAAGATGAGACATGAAGGTTCAGTTAGGGCGCTCGAGAGTTACAAGTTAGCTAGGAAGGACCTAAAGAGAGAGCTTCAGAAGAGCCAGGAGGGGACATGAGACGTCTTTGGCAGGTAAGATCAAGGATAACCCTAAAGCTTTCTATAGGTATGTCAGGAATAAAAGAATGACTAGGGTACGAGTAGGGCCAGTCAAGGACAGTAGTGGGAAGTTGTGCGTGGAGTCCGAGGAGATAGGAGAGGTGCTAAATTAATATTTTTTGTCAGTATTCACACAGGAAAAAGACAATGTTGTCGAGGAGAATACTGAGATTCAGGCTACTCGACTAGAAGGGCTTGAGGTTCATACGGAGGAGGTGTTAGCAATTCTGGAAAGTGTGAAAATAGATAAGACCCCTGGGCCAGATGGGATTTATCCTAGGATTCTCTGGGAAGCTAGGGAGGAGATTGCTGAGCCTTTGGCTTTGATCTTTAAGTCATGTTTGTCTACAGGAATAATGCCAGAAGACTGGAGGATAGCAAATGTTGTCCCCTTGTTCAAGAAGGCGAGTAGAGACAACCCCGGTAACTAGAGACCAGTGAGCCTTACTTCTGTTGTGGGCAAAATCTTGGAAAGGTTTATAAGAGAGAGGATGTATAATCATCTGGAAAGGAATAATTTTATTAGAGATAGTCAACACGGTTTTGTGAAGGGTAGGTCATGCCTCACAAACCTTATTGAGTTCTTTGAGAAGGTGACCAAACAGGTGGATGAGGGTAAAGCAGTTGATGTGGTGTATATGGATTTCAGTAAAGCGTTTGATAAGGTTCCCCATGGTAGGCTACTGCAGAAAATATGGAGGCATGGGATTCAGGGTGATTTAGCAGTTTGGATCAGAAATTGGCTAGCTGGAAGAAGACAAAGGGTGGTGATTGATGGGAAATGTTCAGACTGGAGTCCAGTTACTAGTGGTGTACCACAAGGATCTGTTTTGGGGCCACTGCTGTTTGTCATTTTTATAAATGACCTGGAGGAGGGTGTAGAAGGATGGGTGAGTAAATTTGCAGATGACACTAAAGTCGGTGGAGTTGTGGACAGTGCGGAAGGATGTCACAAGTTACAGAGGGACATAGATAAGCTGCAGCGCTGGGCTGAGAGGTGGCAAATGGAGTTTAATGCAGAAAAGTGTGAGGTGATTCATTTTGGAAGGAATAACAGGAAGACAGAGTACTGGGCTAATGGTAAGGTTCTTGGCAGTGTGGATGAGCAGAGAGATCTCGGTGTCCATGGACATAGATCCCTGAAAGTTGCCACGCAGGTTGAGAGGGTTGTGAAGAAGGCGTACGGTGACTCAGCTTTTATTGGTAGAGGGATTGAGTTTCGGAGCCATGAGGTCATGTTGCAGCTGTACAAAACTCTGGTGTGGCCGCATTTGGAGTATTGCGTGCAATTCTGGTCGCCGCATTATAGGAAGGATGTGGAAGCATTGGAAAGGGTGCAGAGGAGATTTACCAGAATGTTGCCTGCTTTGGAGGGAAGATCTTATGAGGAAAGGCTGAGGGACTTGAGGCTGTTTTCGTTAGAGAGAAGAAGGTTAAGTGGTGACTTAATTGAGGCATACAAGATGATCAGAAGATTGGATAGGGTGGACAGTGAGAGCCTTTTTCCTCGGATGGTGATGTCGAGCACGAGGGGACATAGCTTTAAATTGAGGGGAGATAGATATAGGACAGATGTCAGAGGTGGGTTCTTTACTCAGAGAGTAGTAAAGGCGTGGAACGCTCTGCCTGCAACAGTAGTAGACTCGCCAACACTAAGGGCATTCAAGTGGTCATTGGATAGACATATGGATGATAAGGGAATAGTGTAGATGGGCTACAGAGTGGTTTCACAGGTCGGTGCAACATCGAGGGCTGAAGGGCCTGTCCTGCGCTGTAATGTCCTATGTTCTATGTTCTAAACATATTTAAACTGTTGGTTGACACTATGTTAGGTTGACTGGAGACCTGAGGCCAACCTGACCAGACTATACTGCTAGCACATGGCAGATGTTCGTGTTACTGATCACGGGCTCTGGCTGTCTCAGAGGCTGCATCCCAAATGAGCGGGAAAACCAGTGCCCTCAGGCTATGTAGTGGCCGTGTCCTGTCTGGTGATTGGCTGCTGTGTGCTGTGTGTTGATTGGTCTTTCAGTGTGTCAGTCAGTGTCTGTCTCTGCACCATCATATACTGATGTGGATTTTAGGATGAACATCACCATAGTTTGCTCACAGTTGTGCCTCTGGTCAGGGGGCTTCTGCCTGGGCCAGGGGGAGCAGCAGGATGCAGCCAGGAGGTGGGCTGTGCGGTCGGGGTGGATGGGCATGGAACACCATTGCTGCAGCCGACAAGGTAGCCATGCAGTTGCACACACCTGTAACAGTCCACTGTGAACTTAGGACCACTTGTCATATAGGTATCCCCCAGGCCATCCCCCAGGTGACCTCTGGCCCCAGCCGACCATCAGCACAAACAGTGCCATCTTGTTGGCTGGGATGAGTGTGTGTGGGGATTGTCATGTGTATGTGCGGCTACAGCCTGTCAGCCTCCCAAATGTCAATCACAGACCCGGGGAACCGCAACGTTTTCCATTGGAATCGGTTGTGTTCCACATGGAGCCGGTATTAGCCCCTCCACAGTTGCTGAATCGATCCAGGTTAGGTGCAAGTTTTGCTGTCGTAAAAGTGCACAAATTCTGCGTCGGCATCAACAATTAGTCTCAAACACGGAGAATCCCGCCCAGAGGCCGGAATTCAGCGTTCTGCCGGTAGGGGGGCTTCGGCGTGAATTGTGGGGACTGTTGGTCCGAGGGTGGCAAGGGGGGTTATAGGGGGGTAGTTTTTGGTTGGCCGAGTCGACGGGCGGCCGGCGCCATGTTGTTCGGCGCAGCCGCCGCAGGCCAATGCCGTGCGCATGCGCAGCCATGGACCCGGCCATTCTGCGGCCGTATCCGCAGGCAAAGCTGGGGGCTTCACGCCACGTAGCTGCTAGCCCCCCACTGGGCAGAGGATCGGTGCGGGGGCGGCGCCGACCTTTTGGTCGTAAGGGCAGACGGATCCTGTGGACATAGCCGCAGAATCGGAGAATCCAGCCCTATTTTCCTGCCATCAGCACACCCCAGCCCACAGACTTTCCGGCAGTGTGGGCTGTCTCAAATGGGAAATCCCATTGACAATTGGTGGGAGTAGAGAATCCCGTCACCAGCGAACAGCGTGTCACCAAAAAACACGCGACTGGGGGACCAGAGAATCCTGCCCAGAAATATGACAGTGAAGGCGGTGTGATGTGTTTGTGTGATGTGGTTGGCAAAGCTGAATAGCTGACATGTCTGAAAGCTGTGAGATGTGGGTGTGAGACTTGCAGGAGTGCAAAGTGTATGAAGTTAAAGTGAAGGGATGAATGTGAGGTCTGAGTCATGATCGATGATTCATAAGTGATGAGGGTGTCATGTATTAAGCAATGTATAAGGCGAATGGTGCATTTGGTGGGATGTGGAATTTTAAGAGACATATACATATGTCAACCGTGACCATTTGTGTGACTTCATTCAGGTCTTCGCACTCACCGCCATAGCTGATTGTTTCCATTACCTTCTCAGAGATTGTTTCACGGCCTTTTGACTTCTTGTGGGCAGAAGGCTTCTCTCGCCTTGTGCACCACCTGCACTAAAACATTGGGCGTGATTCACCGCAATCGGCGAATTGGCCCGACACCGGCATCAAGAACGGCGCGAACCACTCCGGCGCCGGGCCAACTGGAAGTTGTGGAATTCTCCGCACCTCCGGGGGCTAGGCTAGCGCCGGAGGGGTTGGCGCGCGCCAGCCGGCCCCGAAGGGACTGTGCGTTTTAGCGCATGCGCAGCACCGCCGGCGTGGTTTACCGCATGAGCAGGCTGGCCGGCGTATTCTGCCACATGCGCAGGGGGGTATCGTCTCCACGCCGGCCATGGCGGAGCCCTACAGGGGCCTGCGCGGAAGGAAGGATTGCCCCCACGGCACAGGCCCGCCTGCAGATCGGTGGGCCCTGATCGCGGGCCAGACCACTGTGGGGTCCTCCCCCCCAGGACCAGATCCCCCCGCGTCCCCCCGAGGACCGCACCAGCCGGCCTACCAGCCAGGTCCTGCCATGCGGAACCATGTCCAATCCACGCCGGCGGAACTGGCCAGAAACCGACGGCAGCTCGGCCCATCGGGGCCTGGAGAATTGCCAGGGGGGGCCGCTGCCAACGGCCCCCGACCGGGGTGGCGTGATTCCCACCCCTGCCGGAAAACCTGCACCGGAGAATACGGCAGCCGGCGTCGGAGCAGCGGGGCGGGATTCACGCCGCCCCCCGGGGATCCTCCGACCCGGCGGGGAGGTCGGAGAATCCCGCTCCCAATCTGTGCTTCATCCCCTGCCCGCTCCAGCTCCCACCGCACCACCTGCCTTTAAAAGATCCATGCTTTCATTAAGTTGGGAAGGCGAGCTTGAATTTGTACTCGCCTTTAGCTCTCCTTTTATAAATTCACCAAATGTGTTTGCGTCTTTTCCCAATGGTAGTGTCTCCTCATTTATCCTGGGTAAAGCTGTGACACATCCTTGACTTCAAACATCTTGTTCATTATGTTTTCAATAAGAACAATCTCATTTCCACTGAAAACCATAATGATTCATGCTTAGATTATGTTGTTATTTCTTAAAGGATTATCTGCAGGATTTTGGCAAAAGCTCATCAAGCACGATTTAATTCTTAGTATAACGTGTAACGTTTTCATGAATTTTAAGCACAACACATTTTTGAAGTCAGTTTGAATTTTGACGTAACTGACTGCATTTACCACATGTGATTTATCGCTTAGGTAATGTTGTGGCATCCATCTGTCTGAGGAGACAATGCTCTGTGCCCAGGATGTATGTCACGTCTGGATTGGACATCATCTGATGTGGCTGCAGAGGTCAATTCATGGGAGACAGTCTCTTATGCAGCTGGCACAGATGGCCCAAGGTTGACTGATAATTGTTCCTTCCGATAGGCTGTCTTTTCTGCCATACGGCCATTTGTTTTTGTCCTCTGCATTTTCTTCACCCTCCTAACTACTTGTCTCCATGCACTCCGATCAGCAGCAAGGGTTTTTCATCCATTGACTCCAATCTTTGTCAATGAGAGGCCTGGCTTGCCGACATCTATATAGCCCATAAATCATGGGCGCGATTCAGCGGATTTGAGTTAAAGCCCATCTTGCTATTCAATGGTGAGATTCTCTCCAAATAAACCACTTGCCAGAAGGAAATTTTGGAAGGCTGCCCAATCTTTCTCCCCTCTTCCTGACCTACCCCCTCACTCCAGAACCTCCTCCTTACTTGCCCCCCCCTCGACCTAGTAAGACCCCACTAGGCCTTATTGCTGACAGTGCCAATCTGCCACTCTGGCAGTTCCCCTGCCAGCCTCACTCTGCCATCTGGGCACCTGGAAGTGCAAGCTTGACACTACCAGGGTGCCATGGAGTCACTGTCACGGTGCCAGGCTGGCAGTGCCAAGTGCCTGGCTGCCAGAGGAGAGTCAGGGTGGCACACTGCCCTGTCCTCAATCACCCGGGTGTCTCCACTGACCCCACCAGGTACGGTTATGCCTGGTCGTCCATGTTTGTGTGGAACAGTACTGAGTAGCACTCTGGTGAGATCGCCCAGGTGCATGGCTGTTGAGTCCCGGGCGCCTTGTAATTCTGGTGAACGTATATTTAAAGGAGCCATGCGGATCTTTTAAAACTGCTAATCTGGACCACGCCCAATGAGGGCGAGATCCCGATTGCCACGAGACGTTTAGAACATTGCAAATCTCACAAGGGGCGTCTCGCAGGATTCAGCAGCCTCGTCCCAACACTAAGTCAGGCGTAATGAAGTCACTGAATTGCTCCCCATCTTTGGGAATGAGGCTGTCATCCGTTCAGCTCACATAATGTAGCCAACAGAGTTACCGCTAACTCAAGGGCAAACATGCTGGGGATCACTGCTTGGGGTCCTTCCATACTCAGCATTCTATCCCGCCGTGCTACATGGCGGAGGCCGCTCGCGGACCCGGGCCGCGAAATAGTGTTCCACTTTTGACCGGCTCGCAGGCTCCAGACCACCCCCCAACGCCCTGATAAAGTCCTCCACTGCCCGCAGATCGGCCCTCCCCTGACTGTGGCGGTGCTGGACTGAGTCGGCAGCCGCCATGCCGAGTTCACTCCTAGAGTATGCGGAGCATCGTGAAAGCAGCGGCACCCCCGATTTGGTCGGGAACTGTGATTCTCCGGCCGATTGGCGAACGTGATTTCAGCGTTGGCGACCCGAGAATCTGTTGGAGGGAAGAAATGCTCAGAGTCCGTTTGTGACCGCGTGGTGTTGGTAAAACTTTTGTTTATTCAAAAAATGGCTGTGTGCACAACAGGAGAACCAGAAGATGCTGCTGCCTTCAGCTGGCATGAGTCATCGATCAATTTCATACAATACAATCTGATCAGTAGGTATGGATAGGGATGTTTCCTGAGCCCCTTAATGGGAAACCGATTTGCTCAAACAATTTGTTTTAGAAGTTACCAAATCATGTTCAGAATGTTCCCCTTAACCTGAAATAATGCCGTTAGTTCTTGATGAGGCGTTAATGGGTTTGCATTCCTTGCGCTGGGTAGAACAATGAATCTCCTGCAGAATAGCTGGGGCTATCGTCTTGTGACGTGGATTCCCCTGTCCTATAAGATGATCAAATTATCCTGAGTGCAGGTTTTCTGAAGGTATCTGGTTGATCCAACAATTGAACCCTTTGACTACCGGTTTTCCATTCCCCATGTATTGCTTTTAACCGAGAACATCTTTTTATTAATATTTCTATTATTTTCTCGCTAACAGAATCCAACCCCATAAATTGGCACACACAGAGCTTTGAATTTTCAGCTCTTTTGCTCTTGGTGCACTCTTGAATTCTCAACTTTGACATGACAGCTGCAAGGCCTAATGCTACTGTTAGCATTAAGGGGCAGGTTGCTGGTACTTGTTCATCTGAGGCATGTGAAGCTATTGACAACCTCCAGAGAGATTATTATTATGAGAATTTTGGGGTTTGATTTTAACTTATCTTTATCTTTGAAATTCGGTTGTAGCTGATTAAGTTCTTTACTGGTAATTGAAGTGCACAATTATCTCTTTGAATGGCTTTGACAAGCAATTATATGACCTGATGCGACCATCAATTCACTCGAAGACACGTGGAGAAGTAAACCGTGGTTTTAATCAGCTTAGAACTGAGCCTGCCTGTGACCGGTACAACACTGAAGGCGGCCCCGCAGGTCAGCAGCTCTTATACTTCCTGTAAAGGGGGTGGAGCCATTGGCGGAGCCCGTACATGCCCCAACACATCCCCTGTGGGTGAAGCCACACAATGGCCCATAGGTAGTGGCCACAGGGTGAATAACATAACACAGTGCACTGGTGAATTATCAGTAATTATACATTCACCACATGACCCACATTTGGCTTAGCTGGGAATTGGGATGGGATTCTCCGTCCTCTCAGCCGCGTGTTTCTCCGCAGCGGTAGGGGGCATGCTGTTCGCTGGTGGTGGGATTTTCTGTCCCCGCTGCTGTCACTGGGATTTCCCATTGAAGCCACCGCACGCCACCGGGAAACCCACGGATATGGGTGGGATTCTCCGCCCAGCCGCTCCACATTTCTGTTTCATCCCGCCGGCGAGATGCTCCGTTATGCCGGCCGGTCAATTGGGTTTCCCATTGTGGGGCAGCCCCACGCCGTCGGGAAACCCCGGACTGCCGGCACAACGGAACATCCCGCCGGCAGAGAATCCCGTCCGAGGTCTGCTGTCGGCGGAACCAGAGAATCCCGCCACCAGTAAATGGCCGGAGAATTCCCACCGTACGAATAGTGAACATGTTTAGGCTGTTGTTGTTGCATAGCTGAAATGCACATCTACAGAGGTTTGGGAGAAAATATTGATCAGAGTCCATACTGTGAGTTTAAATACATTACAAGAAATATGTTATTTTTAACATTGCAAATGATATGCTTGTGGTTTTCGATCCAATTCTCACAGCCTGGTATAGCAACTGCTCAGCCCAAGACGCAAGAATCTTCAGAGAGTCGGGATCACAGCCCAGTCCATCCCGCAAACCTGCCTCCCATCCATTGACTCCATCTACACCTCCCGCTGCCCGGGGAAAGCAGCCCGCATAATCAAAGACCCCTCCCAACAGGCTTACTCACTTTTCCACCTTCTTCCATCAGGCAGGAGATACAAAAGTCTGAGAACACGCACGAACATACTCAAAAACAGCTTCTTCCCTGCTGTTACCAGACTCCTAAACGACCCTCTTATGGATTGTCCTGATTAACTCTACACCCCTGTATGCTCCACCCATGCCGGTGGAGTTACATTGTGTATCTTGTGTTGCCCTATTATGTATTTTCTTTTATTTTCATGTACTTAATGATCTGTTGAACTGCACACAGAAAAATACTTTTCACTGTACCTCGGCACACGTGACAATAAACAAATCCAAATCCAATCCAATTCATATGCGGCTGCCGGTCCTCAGTAGGAACAATTTTGCTTTTCGACAATGATTTTAGTTTACTTTCCTTCATCTGCCAGCTTCTTGATATCTTATCAAATATTGATTCTTACTCTACATAAGCCTGTTTTGTGTTTCCAGTTAATTGGAAAACTATTTCCTGCCAAATGCAAACACACACAAATGGACATGGCTGGTTGAAAAGGTGTATGGTTGGTATTCTTTGCTGTAAGTTGGAAAAATCATTACTGTGAACAAATCAAATTTTTATCTTCTGTCCAATTTAGTTATTTCTCCATTTTAATCCCAGAAAACGATCGGAATAATAGACAACAGTGTTCTTCAGAATTTACTGTTTGATTTTTCAAAATTAAAAAGAAAAGAACTTGTTGTATGTTTAAAAAAGTGAAATCAAGTTACATTCGATCAAAAATAGCCCCCTGAGAGTTTTGTTAAGAGCCAGAATTTCTATTCTGGAGCCTGAAACTCAATGTTGGGATCGGCTCTGGGTCCCGACCCTGCATAGCGTGTTCCAAATATGCCCACCTCAATCTTTACAGCTAATTAATGACCAGGGAGCAATTTGTGGCCCAATTAAGGATAGTGGGTCAGCTCACGAGGCTGGAGGGCTTTGGAGGCTCTCCCGCAGACATATTGGCAAGGGAGAGGGCACCTCATCATGAAAAAAGACAGTTTTTCAACTGAAATGTCCACACCAGACTGGCTATGACCAAGGAAGGGCAACCTGCCCACAGATTCTGCACTGTAAATTCTATGAAGATTGGCCAGCAGGCACAGTTGTGGCCTAATTGTCATGACAGGTGCCATGTGGGACTAATTATGAGGCCAGCTTAGTTCACTGGTTGTGTTTCGGACCATTAAACATAGTCCACATGTTGACTGAGAATCCCAGTCAATGTGGAAAACAACCTTAATAATGCCCTTTGTTGCTCTCAGTTGACTACCTGCTGCTTTCAGGCACATAGCTGTTCTGACTTCAACACAGCCTCTCTAAAAACGGCTCTGAGTTTGGCTAATGGCACTGAACCGAACATGCCAAGTGGGCTGCTTTGTTCAGAATTGTGTCAATCTTCTGGAGTGCTGTTGGAGCTGCACTCATCCAGGTAAACGGTGGCCCGTTATCCAAAACGATTTCATTTGGAAACTCATGTGTGGATTTTATGTTCTGTAACACGCTTATCACAGTGTCAGTCATCCCCGTGTGGATAAACAACTTCAATAACAATCCACGGTCATGAGGTATGCTATTCCACAAAAGTCAAAGAGGTCGAGACCCAATTTTTTCCAGGGCCAGTCTGGGAAATGTTAAGACCAGGTAAGAAGGTTTGAACTGGCTTCCCTCTATTCAACCTCCTCGTTTGGACACAACAAAGGTTTAAGTTTCTCTTTTACAAGGGTATTGGTATGTTCTGTGTTGTGGCTGTAGTACAGATGCACACAGAACATCAGTTCCTTGACTCGTAAGCTACTTTATTAACAGAATGAACATGTGGAAAGATAACTAACAAACTATGATACAAACGGTAATGAATAAACAAATTCGGTGAATTCTCCTGGAGCTATTTCCAGTGCGATTATCCTCTCGGACGACTTATACCAACTAATGGATATCTCGGGTCATATGATAGATCCTATCACCACCTGCTGATTGGAGGTCAAATCGATGACTATGTACATTAATAGATAACTATATACAAACTGTGTACAGGCATATCACCACAGGTATGCCTTTTCCAAATCACAATTAATTTGACTATTTAGCTGTGAGCAATAATGAACCAAGCAAACAAGGTTTTCTGGAGTGAAAAAAAGAGGAAAGGTATTCACCACTAAACCTCAGAACGAGATAAGAAAAACTCAATGCCAAGCAATCGGCCCTCATGCAGTCGATATTGCTGGAGGATCATCAACAATCATTGGATGTTTTTTTTTCGTGGTATTTTCGAGGAGTTGGTTATTCAGCTATTTTGACCAACTTTCTGAGCAAAGTCTCCTCACCCAGGCACATTCCATACATTCTTTCTGTGCTTTCCTGACTTCTTGTATCTTCTGCTTGGAGTCTGGTAGGGAATTCATTATGATTGATGAAAATGCTTCCACCTTAGAAGCAAGTATGGAGTACTGGGTAATGGCATGATCAACCATATCTCTGGAGAATGTGTCAGCTGTGATCTGCTATTTCCCTGGCACACACAACAGCCTAAGTCTGTTGTTTGCGTGGAGGCATTTTGTAATTCAAGAGGATGACAATTTACACTAACTCTTGCTTGAGACAAATTCTGGGAGAATAGACATCCTTAGAGTCTTCTTTTAGTTTACAATTCACATTCTAGCAGCCGTATCCCAGCAACAGAACCCACTTCCTTGTGGCTATCCAATTATCCCATCGCAGCCAGGGAGCCAGGTTTAATCCTGGAAATTGCTAGAACCAGCTGAAGTGATGTTGGTCTCTCAGAATCCAACCAAACACATGTAACGCCAAACATTATGCTTTCCATCCATCTCTGCCAACTCCAGCCGAGTTCTTCAGGGTGATAATGTTCAGTATGAAAAGTCGTAGTTTGTGGTGGAATGTTGCAGGTTATAGACAAAGGTGCTCCCTTCCTTTCACCTCTTGTCTTAGATCTAGACAGGTGACACACAGCTTGGTTTGGTGGGTCAGGTCATCAGCATAGCCTGGTCATATTCCGGACTTGGACCCAATCCTTCTCCGGGTTTATTCTGAGAAAAAGGGGCTGGAACAGAAGTCCAGCTGCCAGCCTCAGAAAACGCACAGGAGGCTTCCTGCCCCAACAATCTAATGGAGGCCTCTGGGGTGGAGGCAGTGTCTGTATGTGGGACCTTTTGTTGCTCTGGTGCTGGCGCCTTTAGACTCTCCAAAATGAAGATGTTCCAAAGCAAGAGTGACTTCCAGGTGCCATATCTCTGTCTGTCGTGTTAACAGTTCCATTGAGCAGAAGGGATCAGCATGCAAGCTGCAGTGGTACTAAACTGAAAACATTATGAAACACTATTTATTTGTCATTCATACAACAGCAACAATGTGCAATTATGCAATGCCTTTTCCAGGTTAAATCATCCCAAGCTGCTTCACAGGAATAACATCAAACAAATTACTGGGTTATGGGGATAGGGCGGAGGCGTTGACCTTGGGTAGGGTGCTCTTTCCAAGAGCCGGTGCAGACTCGATGGGCCGAATGGCCTCCTTCTGCACTGTAAATTCTATGTAAAAAAAATAAAAAATTTTGGCACTGCATGAGTCACAAAAGAAAATGGTAGAGCAGATATCTAAAAGGCTGTTTTAAAATTAATTAATGTGATGTGAGCATTGCTGGCTAGGCCAGCATTCATTGCCCATCTGTGGTGGTGAGCTGCCTTCTTGAACCGCTTCAGTACATGTGGTGTAGGTACACCCACTGTGCTCTTGGGGAGGGTGGTTCCGGATTTTTACCCAGCAACAATTGAAGGAATGGTAATATATCTCCAAGTTCTGGTGGTGAGTGACTTGGAAGGGAACGTCCAGTTGGTGGTGTTCCCAAGTATTTGCTGCCATTGTCCTTCTAAATGGAAGCAGCTGTGGGTTTGGAAGGTGCTGTATAAAGAGCCTTGGTGAGTTCCTTCAGTGCACCGTGTAGATGGTACACACTGCTGCTACTGTGCAGTGGTGATAGAGGGAGTAAATGTTTGTGGATGAGGTACCGATCAAGCTGGCTGCTTTGTCCTGGATGGTGTCATGCTTCTTGAGTGTTGTTGGAGCTGCACTCATCCTGACAAGTAGAGAGTATGTCATCATACTCTTGACTCGTGTCTTATAGATGGTGGACAGGCTTTGAGGAGTCAGGAGGTGAGGTACTTGCCACAGGATTCCTAGACTTTGATCTTCTCTTGGAGCCATAGTATTTGTATGGCTCGTCTAATTCAGTTTTTGGTCAATGGTAACATTCAGGATATTGATAGCTTGATCAAAGTGATAGGTTTTAAGGAGTTTCCGAAAGAATGAGAGAGAGGTAGAGCGGGAACATGTTTGGTAAGGAATTCCAGAGTTTAGAATGAGGCAACTGAAAACAGAGCTGCCAAGGGTGGAGTGATTAAAATTCGAAGCAGGCAAGAGGCTAGATTGGAAGAGTGGAGAGATGTAAAAGCATAAGAACAAAATAAATAGGAGCAGGATTAGGCCACTCAGTCCTTCCTATCTGCTGCACCACCAAAATGATTATGATTCAGCTACACTGCATATCATCGACACAACCCTTGATATCCTCCACAAACATTGGTAGACTGTCCTTACTCATCTTTCTCAACTTGTCCTTACCAAATATTTTGACATAATCTTTGCATTCAATGTGCTCAACTATCAGCAATCATTGACATAAAATGTTCTAATTTGGAATGGGTTTGAGTGTAGATCAGCAGCATTTTATCAATTTTGACATTAAACAACAATATATGCTTGGAGGTATTATGTGCGCTCCAAGCTATCCTGCACTTAAAGCTATCTAGTATGCTCAAAGCTATCGAATGTGCTCAGCAGCTTGCAATGAAAAATAGAAAAAAATTAATGACTTAAATAATTACTGAGTGTATTCATTTTTAAAATTTATCTTTCCACTATACCATTAAAGCTTGTAAGCATGACCAAATTCCCATCAGTTATCAATTAATTTTAGTCTTCGCGTCAGTCCTTTCACCCACACACCCTGCCAATCTCAGAGTCTATTGGCAGGATTCTCCATTTGGGAGACAATGGACAGGATTCTCCATTCCCCAACACTGATTTTGTTATCTGCGATCAGGCGGAGAATCCCTTTTGACGCCGAAATCGGCGGCGCCTGTTTGACGCAGTTTTCGTATGCACCGCCCCTCCAAAATGGCATCATAGTAGTGCACGCTGCACGCCGTTGAAACGGCCTCAGCACGTTACTTGAACAAGAACAAAGAACAAAGAAATGTACAGCACAGGAACAGGCCCTTCGGCCCTCCAAGCCCGTGCCGACCATGCTGCCCGACTAAACTACAATCTTCTACACTTCCTGGGTCCGTATCCCTCTATTCCCATCCTATTCATGTATTTGTCAAGATGCCCCTTAAATGTCACTATCGTCCCTGCTTCCACCACCTCCTCCGGTAGCGAGTTCCAGGCACCCACTACCCTCTGCGAAAAAACTTGCCTCGTACATCTACTCTAAACCTTGCCCCTCTCACCTTAAACCTAGTAATTGACCCCTCTACCCTGGGGAAAAGCCTCTGGCGCTCCACTCTGTCTATGCCCCTCATAATTTTGTAGACCTCTATCAGGTCTCCCCTCAACCTCCTTCGTTCCAGTGAGAACAAACCGAGTTTATTCAACCGCTCCTCATAGCTAATGCCCTCCATACCAGGCAACATTCTGGTAAATCTCTTCTGCACCCTCTCTAAAGCCTCCACATCCTTCTGGTAGTGTGGCGACCAGAATTGAACACTATACTCCAAGTGTGGCCTAACTAAGGTTCTATACAGCTGCAACATGACTTGCCAATTCTTATACTCAATGCCCCGGCCAATGAAGGCAAGCATGCCGTATGCCTTCTTGACTATCTTCTCCACCTGGGTTGCCCCTTTCAATGACCTGTGGACCTGTACTCCTAGATCTCTTTGACTTTCAATACTCTTGAGGGTTCTACCATTCACTGTATATTCCCTACCTGCATTGTCCTTCCAAAATGCCTTACCTCACATTTGTCCGGATTAAACTCCACCTGCCATCTCTCCGCCCAAGTCTCCAAACAATCTAAATCCTGCTGTATCCTCTGACAGTCCTCATCGCTATCCGCAATTCCACCAACCTATGTGTCGTCTGCAAACTTTCTAATCAGACCAGTTACATTTTCCTCCAAATCATTTATATACACTACAAAGAGCAAAGGTCCCAGCACTGATCCCTGTGGAACACCACTGGTCACAGCCCTCCAATTAGAAAAGCATCCTTCCATTGCTACTCTCTGCCTTCTATGACCTTGCCAGTTCTGTATCCACCTTGCCAGCTCACCGCTGATCCCGTGTGACTTCACCTTTTGTACTAGTCTACCATGAGGGACCTTGTCAAAGGCCTTACTGAAGTCCATATAGACAACATCCACTGCCCTACCTGCATCAATCATCTTAGTGACCTCCTCGAAAAACTCTATCAAGTTAGTGAGACACGACCTCCCCTTCACAAAACCATGCTGCCTCTCACTAATACGTCCATTTGCTTCCAAATGGGAGTAGATCCTGTCTCGAAGAATTCTGTCCAGTAATTTCCCCACCACTGAAGTAAGGCTCACCGGCCTGTAGTTCCCTGGATTATCCTTGCTACCCTTCTTAAACAGAGGAACAACATTGGCTATTCTCCAGTCCTCCGGGACATCCCCTGAAGACAGTGAGGATCCAAAGATTTCTGTCAAGGCCTCAGCAATTTCCTCTCCAGCCTCCTTCAGTATTCTGGGGTAGATCCCATCAGGCCCTGGGGACTTATCTACCTTAATATTTTTTAAGACACCAAACACCTCGTCTTTTTGGATCTCAATGTGACCCAGGCTATCTACACACCCTTCTCCAGACTCAACATCTACCAATTTCTTCTCTTTGGTGAATACTGATGCAAAGTATTCATTTAGTACCTCGCCCATTTCCTCTGGCTCCACACATAGATTCCCTTGCCTATCCTTCAGTGGGCCAACCCTTTCGCTGGCTACCCTCTTGCTTTTTATGTACGTGTAAAAAGCCTTGGGATTTTCCTTAACCCTATTTGCCAATGAAGGCCCTCTCTCCGCCCCCGATGGGCCGAGTTCACGACGACTCGGTTCACTTATTGTCTCAGCCGTGCGGGAACCTGGCGTGGTGACTGAAGACTGTGTCCGGCGCCGGAGGGGGCTTCCGCGAGGGCTAGGGGACTGGTGGGGGTTGGCCAGGAGGTGTCGAGGGGATGGCCAGGGGGGCACTATCTGGCAGGTCGGGTCCGCTGGTCCGTGCATGGCTGGCGCCATGTTTTGCGGAACTACCGCTGCAGGTCGTTGCCATGTATATGGACGGCCGCGGACACAGCCATTCGCCGGCCGTTTATTTCGTGGAGGCGGGAGTTTTAAATGGCATGGCTGCTAGCCCCTTGCCGGTCGCAGGATCAGTGAGGGGGTGGAGTTGATTTTTTTCCACGTAGAACGCCACAGACCCTCCGCACATAGCCTCAGAATTGGGGAATCTGGTCCAATGTTCTCCCTCAGGGGTCCCTGACCAAAGGGAAACTCCTCAGGGGCCCCTGTAATAGGAGAACCCCCAAAGGAAATCCTGTAATAGGAAGACCCTCCCGCAGGGGGACCCCTCACAGGGACACCCTTTAATTGGAGGATCCCCCAGGTGATCCCTATAATAAGGAGATCCCCCATGGACCCCCACCTTCACATACCCCCCCCCCCCACACAGAAAAGAGACCCCTAGCTGGAAGCTAGAGAGCAGTGCAGACAGGGCAGTGAGAAAAACTAAAGCTGTAACAATTACCTTGCACCTCACATGTCAATTCCTGGAAGGAGACCAGCTGTGACCTGCGCCTGGTTCCCACAGATCTGTTAGATGTAATCCATTCACAGCTTTCTAATTGTGGTCTGTGATTGACAGCTTTGACTGTGATTGACAGCTTCTACAAACCATCTTCAGCTTTGATACATTCATCTTGCTTCATGGTTCAGTGGCCGAAGTGGTGAAATCCCACTGTTTACAAACACTGAACACATCAAAGAGAGGTAAGTACAGTCCAAGCACTAAGTACATTCCAATCACTCAAGCATGTAATTGCATTGCACTTTCCTCTGCTGGGAGTCTGTGTGTGGGGGTTCTGTGGAGAGTCCCTTTAGACTGGGGATCTCCCTATTACAAGGGTCCGTCTGGGAAGTCTCCCTATTATAGGGGTCCCTGTGGGGGTGTCTCCCTATTACAAAGTTTCTGTGGGGGGTGTCTCTCTATTACAGGGTCCCTGTGGGGTGTCCCCCTTTTACAGTGGTCCCTGAGTGGAGGGACATAGAGGGTCTGGTAGAGAAGGGGTGGGCAGGCAGTGTATTGTGGATGGGAGCAGCCCTGGGTTGGGCTCGGATGGTCTCTACCAATATTCCCCTGGCATGGTGGATCTTGTGGTGCGCCAAGGGGGTAACTCCTTGAGAGGGGGTTACCCTCTTGGCTCACTGCAATGACCACCATGCCAGGGCCACGCTTATAGAGACCACAAGTCATCTGTGCCCATGCCATTCACAGCTGTGGGGACTGGGGAATCACTGAGGGCTGGAGCATAGGGTGCCGGGTCCGGTAAATGGGTGCAAATAGGTCAATACGACCCATTTTCATTCATTTACATCCTCCCGTTGGCATGCGTTCGTGGACCTCGTTCCAGCCACCAGCGGGGGATTGGTGCATTGCGATCATTTGGAACCTGATGTGAATCCCGATTTTGGCCCAGTGCCCAATTTTCCATCCCACCCGGGAAGACAATCCGGGCATCCCAAACACCCACTCCATAACCTCTATGTCTTTCCCTTCCACCCATCCACTCCCCAATCTCAGAATCCATACCTGAACAGGAGGGGAACAGAAAGGGAGGGGTTAGGAGAGAGAAATGTGGTGAGGGGTTGGGGGAGAGAGGTGTTGTGGGGGGGGGGGGGAAGGGGGGCTGGACTTGGGGCAATTGCTGACATTGATGTCAATTAAGTGTAATTAAGGATGGGCAATAAATGCTGGCCTGGCCAGTGACACTAACAGCTAAATCTGGAATAGATTTGCCAACATGACTGACCATTTTGCAGATTTTCGAGACACCATTAGCAGTTTTTCATTGGGGAAAGTCATTGATGGGTTTTGTTTCCCGTCGGTCCACCATTATGCCCTATGGTCCAATGATGTTGTACCAGTATTCCAGTGTAGTTATTGCAAATTCACTTTTGTATTGCTGCAAAAGAGATCAGTTGAATCTTTTTGTTTTCTCTTCATCAGGCCACTTTGCACAAATACCAAACATAAGAGGAAAACAGCAATTAGAATAAATGAGAAGAGAGTGCTGATTGGCTGGCAAGTGGATTCTGATTGGTAGATGTGTTGCCGTGGAGAATGCACCATTGGAGACTGCCAGCATTGGTTGCAAATTTAAACCAGGCAGCTTGACCCTGTATGGTCAAGGCATTGCCCCAAGGAATGAATCACCGAACGGCTGTCACTTATGTTGTTTAGCCGAAACAGGCGTAATGGGTGTATCCCATTCCAGATCCCGTGAACGAATAAATAAAAGACTCATCAATTCTTTTGTTGCTTGTCAGTTGGCAGTTGTAGGATGCTTCCATTCTGTTTCTCACCAGGGTCCCTTTAAATACTGAGACTTTAATAGTCAGGTGCAGCTTGTGACCATGTCCATCTGCTCCACTTGATCAGGAAACTTGGAAGCTGTGGGCTCTTTTAAGTGCCCGGGAAAGGCAGGCTCAGTGAACCTTCGGTTTCCCGACATGCTGCCAGCTTCGCCAGCTGCGATCTGATTTAAAAGTTAAAACTCAGCCATCTGTTTCCAAATGCTAAGTCAACATCCTTTAATCCATTACCAAAAATGGGAAAAAGATTGAAGATTACAATTTTTATGTGGTAACAGTTCATTGTTGCCACCAGAGGACACTATCTTCACTAGATGTGCATACAGATGTGCACCAGAAATCACAGCAAGATGATCGTGATATAAAAATACTTCTAGCCGTATCCTCATATATGTCTAACATCATTGTTCCATGACATTACACACATCGTAGACAGAAAATTGTTGAACTTCTCTCTGATTCTCACATTACTTTCCATTGCATGTGTGGGAAATGAGATCCCTTTCTCCAGGGTTGATGCTATATTGCCTCCAGTGCAAAGCCGGTTAATTAATGTTTTCATTCCTGTGCAATTACTATTTGAACTTTAATGACTGAGACACTTGACAGCTATTTCTTTCATTCTTTCATGAGATGTGAGTGTCAATGCTAAGGCCGACATTTGCTCTGTATTCTTAATTGCAATTCAGACAGCTATACCTGAACTGCTGCTGTCCATCTTGAGTAGTCTAAGGATCCTTCCTGTTGATTCCCTTATTTCCCATTTATTTTACGTTGTCATTATCAATTTTGATCCATGGATATTTAATGAACATATACCTTTAATCGGAGCAGAGAAGCGAGGAACTCAGAAGTTGCAAAATAATACACTGTGCTGTGAAGATTTAGATTTTTAACAGAAGAACTCAGACTTTATGGCACCTGAGAGATCAGAAGGATTCAGTTTGATTGGTTGGCTGGTGGTCAATGGATTGGCCAAAGACTGTATTCTACCCGGCAACAGACAGTGATTGGCTTCAGTCAGGTGGGAGGTTTCCAGAGGACTCAGGAAGGAAACAGAATGTGTCTGGATGTCGAAATAAGAAGCTGTGAGTTGCTATCTTCTCTCTCTCTTTCTCCACTGCATGCCGGTCTACCTGGTGAGGCTGGCAGCATCCACCTCTGCCTAGGCCAGGTTAACAATAGGGGGCAGGAGCCTGATGCCACCATGGGGGAGAGGGTGTCCCACCTCTCCTCCACTACATCCAGCTTCTTGTTAAATTCTGAGTTGGTGATATGGGGAGTGGGCGTTGAAGGATGGTGTTATGGGCGAGGCGTTTTCAGAACCCCAAAATGTATCATGGAGTTCAACCAACCTCTCCCTTTGATGTATTTGTTGCTTTTCCGAGCACACGGCTTTTTCCCTAGGTGTGGGATTACAATTATGGACACGTGGGTTTTTAAACACAAAACACTGTTTATTCCATGAACTCAACTGAACAGCTTAAATAAACATTGGGTCTCTTAACACCCCTTACTTCAAAGATAACTCAGAAAATATTGCAACAGTAAATAATTCCTCAAAATGTTCCTTCAAACTTCCAAGAGACTTAACACCTTTAAACAAAATCACATCAGGTTACAGGCTTCACTATTATAAGTTTAAATCACTCAAATGATCCAGAGATGGTCTTTAATGGCAGACATCACAGCTCACTGCAAACACAGACATACACAAGCTGTTTTTAAAACTGCAAAACTAAACTGCAAAATGGCTGACCTGAGCTAAGTCACACCCACTCTCTGACATCACTGTTTTCTTAAAGGTACATTGCTTAAACATCCATATCTTAAAGGTAATTTCATATGACAATGGCATGGGGCAGGGCCCCCAGGACACTTCAAAGGTTTCCTGCCTGCTGGTTTCTGAATCTGCAGAGAAGTCTTGTGATCCTGATGAATCTACAGTGAAAACCATAACAGAATGAAAGCAAAAACCTCACCTAACTGAAGGCCTAGACTAAAAGATGTACTGGCAGACGTCCATCTGAAACAGAGGATAGAATTCTCCATTTGGGAGACAAAATGTTGGCCCTGGGACTGAATTGCATGTGGTTCATTTCCTGTTTGGAGTGCCATTTGTGGAGAAATTCAGGACATGACAAAGGCCTGCACTCTGCCCACATGAATACAGAGCAATTCTCATTCTGCCAGCACTTGATTCGCTGGGACTAGAATTGTTGCTGGAGTGATTCACAAGTTGGAGCTGCTTACAAGCACTCCACTCTCCACACACTCTCATTCTAGCAAAGAAGATGGCAGCAAGGCGGCCATCCATCCAATTCCTGGACTCAGAACTTAACAAGATGCTGGATGCAGTGGAGGAGAGGTGGGACACCCTCTCCTCCCTGGTGGGCATGAGGCTCCAGCCCCCTATTTTTAACCAGGCCTGGGCGGAGGTGGATGCTGCCAGCCTCACCAGGCAGACCGGCATGCAGTGAAGGATGAAGGTGAATAACCTCCTTTGGGCAGTTCGGGTGAGTCACTACCTCTGTTCCCCTGGCATCACTCCTGTCCCTCACTCCTCCCATCACAACCCCCACCCCCTACTCCCCTCGAGGCCAATCAAAACCCACCAGCCTGCATCTCCCTCACATCCCACTCTGCACCAAACCTCAACATCTGTATTGTCCTCTTTGGTCTGTAGGAGGCGACAGACCCCCTCCCCCCATTCCCCCACCCCCAGTATAACTCGGCTTCATGTGTCTCACCATGTCCTTTATGTGTCCCCTAGGAAAAAGGCAGCCCATAATAAGAGAGCGTGGAAGAAGACCGGAGAGGGTGACCCAGACCTCAGGGCTCTCATGCCCGCCAAGCAGAAGGTGATGGAATTAGCCAGGGAAGTGCAGGAGAGGGCTACCTCAGATGCAGAGGGTGGCATGTGATAACCAAGTGAGCACCCAATGCAAAATGATATCCCAATAAAATGTGAGTCACCCCTCTCCCCCAGGCGACTCCTTCCCAAGATCACTTGTCTCTTGTCTTTTGTCTTCCAGGATCACCATCAGATCATGCCGGCCCGTCTGGGGTACCACACCCTCAGGCACAACCCCAGCACACCACGGAGGACCAGTAGGTGCTGGAACATCTCAGCGCTTCTGAATCCCCCCACCTGACAATGGCGCATCTGATGGGCAACAGGCAAAACATGGTTGCTTCTTGGCCCCTGTGACATCTGAAATCAGCCAGTCCCATCCAGCTCCAGGCCATCCACAGGGCGGCTGATAAAGCATCTCAGGTCAGAGGGGGAGATACGCAGTCGGCCAACTCCACGTATGATCTGCTGTCTGGGGTCACACCTAGAAGGAGTGGTAGGCCATGTAAAATAACAAAGGTAGATACCAGCTGAGTTGGCAAGGGTGAAGCACATAGATTAGAGGTAGCTATCAGGGCACAACAATTGTAAGTAGTCACGATTAAACACCTTCCACCAACATTCTGACCTGCCTCAATCCTCTGTCTGAAGGGTCTGCGGGAAGGATGGCATGGGGCAGGGCCCCAGGACACTTGAACATTCCACCTGGGTCACCCTCAGAGGTGGCAGGCAATGGGGCCAGAAATGTGAGGCCGCCTTGTAGGATAGATAATCCAGTGGGTGACCCGTCATCATTTACCATCTCCATAACCCGACCCCCATACCCCACCCCACCCCAAAGGATTATGGGTTTGTGAGATGGAATGGTGAACACACATGCAGAGATCACCCTGGTGGACAGAGAAGACAGGAGTCAGACTTTGTCAAATGATGAAGAGCACCAGAGTTCATCTCACAGCAAGCTGTCATCATACTCTGTCCTGTGGACAAGACCCACTTATACTGCCTGCCCAGGGCCAATGCCCTGTGGTGATGATGGTAGGATACTCAGAGGGAGGAGGGGAGCTTGGGTGCCGGGATGGAGTGAAGGGCTGTTGGAAAGGTAAGGTTCAATGAAGGGATGAGGGACATGAAGGGGGGATAGGTAGGGAAGGAAGAGTTTGCCAGGACGTATGCGTCATGCGTGCTGCCTGGGTTTGGGCACAGGCATGCATGATGAGTAGCTGGTGGTCACACACATTCAAGGAGTGGAACGTCTTCTGATTAATGAAGGGCACCCCCTGATGAGCCAGTGCTCACAGGGACATGTGTGTCATTGATCACCCCTCAAACTAGGGCATATCAGCGGTGGCGGCAACTCCTGCTGCCCTGGTATCCTGGTATGCCTGGTCTAGGCTGAAGTTTAGAAGTCTGCTGCCCGATACATAGGGCATCCATCACAGCTGAGAGATCCCAGACAGGCCCCCGCGCAGCCCCTGGAAAGTCCCAGAACCATAAACGTTTCGGGCAACTGTCACCTTGACGCTCACTGGGAGAAAGTAAGCTCCTCCAAACGGTTTGCGGTGCCAGGTGCATCACCATCTCGCACAGGTGGTGAACGGTCTCCCTTGTTCGCCAAAGTCTTCGGCGACATGTACATTCTGGCAGCACAGACACTGACGGTATACACGTGGCCTGATGCAGCGCCTCCTCACACCTCCTCCTCAGCCTGTTGAATTGCCGGCACTGGAGCCTCACCAGCTGCTCTTCTGAGGCAGGCTTCTCTTGTGCAGGGTCTTCCCTGAACAGGCCCTGTTCCCCCAGCCTCCGTGCATCCGCAATGGCAGCCGTGACCAGGGAGATAGCGAGTATTGCTGGCTGTAGTCAGAAATTCGTTCTCTGTAGGGCAGCATGGTGGCACAGTAGGTTAGCCCTGCTGCCTTCACGGCACTGAGGTCCCAGGTTCAATCCCGGCTCTGGGTCACTATCCGTGTGGAGTTTGAACATTCTCCCCGTGTTTGCGTGGGTTTCCCCCCCCACAACCCAAAAAGATGTGCAGGGTAGGTGGATTGGCCACGCTAACTTGCCCCTTAATTGGAAAAAATGAACTGGGTACTCTAAATTTTAAAAAGAGAAATTCGATCTCTGCAAGAGGAGAAAAGAGAAGGCACGTTAGCAAGATGAGTATTACTTTGCCCATCCAAATCCGACAGGCCACTTAGTGATGAGTTGCCTTTCAGCTCCACCCTTTACATAGCCCCCCCCCCCACAAAACCCACCCCAAACCCGCAGCCATTCTCCCTGATATGTTGTCTTCCACATTGCAACCCCATCACACCAGTGTGTGGCACCAGGCATGTGATAGCCTCTATTCTCACCACTCTGCCCTGTTAACAGGGTACAGGTGGCTACCATAACCCATGTCAGTGATAGGCTTTGTGGCCCCTGTCCTGTTTCCCCTGTGGGGTCTACTGTTAGTGTTCTCATTGGGTGGGCCGTGAGTTATCCCAGCAGCAGAGTGGCACCTGGTTGTGCGGTGGAGAGGGTTACCTTGCGCCACCAATCGCCTCCATACTTAGAGGCTTGTGTGTGGGCAGGTCCTACAGATGCAAGTGAGCAAGGGAAGTGTGTGTCTGCTGGGAGCTCAGCTGTAGTGTGATGTCGGTCCTGGGTGTGACACACAAGTTATGCACTGTTGCTTCACAACGTCAGGATCCGGTTCGATTCTCGGATTGGGTCACTATCTGTGCGGAATCTGCATGTTCTCCCCATGTCTGCGTGGGTTTTCTCCGGGTGCTCCGTTTTCCTTGCACAAGTACTGAAAGACGTGCTGTTAGGTGAATTGGGCATTCTGAATTCTCCCTCAGTGTACCAGAACAGGCGCCGAAGTGCGGTGACTCGGAGATTTTCACGGTAACTTAATTGCACTGTTAATGTAACCCTACTTGTGACAATAATAAAGATTATTATTATTATTCCCAGCTGTGACAACCTGACCGGGGGCAGGAAGAATGGGAGCAGGGGCACGGTGAGCAGTCAAGGCTTGGACACAGCTGTTGGTCCTGAGTGGTGGGCTAGCTGATAGTGTCACTGGTGAAGCCTCTGCCCTGAGAAGGGCAGTGTGCCTGGGAGGGTACCAAAGGCCACGGTACATGCGCCATTTGTTTGAGGAGAGCTGTGCTATTCCCCTGCTTCCCCTTCAATGGGGCAAATCTTCTGATGAGTGCACTGAGGATTGCCAGCACCTGGTGTGCTACTGATTGAACTTGGTTGTGCCCATCCGATTGATCGGTCAGCTGTGGTCTGCGGGTTTCCAGAGGGGTGGCTTGGGTAAGCTCCCAAATGACACGAGGCTCTATGAATATTTGCAGGACACAATGAGCAGTCAGCAGTGTGAACAGCCAGGGGCCTATAACCTGCATCAAAGGGGTGCATTTAAAACAAATACTGCAGCAATGACAGCCTATACCAAGCCACCCCGATCCCGAGGTGGACACCGTAAATCTACGGTGTCATCACTAAGTCATTCCCCTCTACTCCCTCCGGCTCAGGCTGTCAAACCCAGCAACCTCTACAATTTTTAAGAGTTTTATAAAAATTGCTGACTTTGCCTGTCCCCTCAGCGGCCATGGCGCCCAGTCCCCATTTGTAATTATCTGTAGTTCATTGTGCCTGCACGATGTCCGCCCTCAGGGCATAATTCCTGATTTGGCGCCGGGCACCCATCACAATTTTGGACAGATGCCCGACTCTCCGCTGAATCACGGCTCGCGTTCTTGGCCTCATAAGAGGGAGAATACAGCCCAGTAGAATCCTTTTTACCTTTTGTATTATTTGCCTGTACCCCCTCTTTCCCCTCCGTGTATGGCTGTCTTGCGTGTGTAGAGGGTGGAGTGAATTAAAGAGAGGGAAGGGTTAGGAATTAGGTAATAGTCAACCAGTTGCATTTGCTGCTTTGACAATAATCATCCAGACTCGAACCTTTAGCTCCCTTCCCTCTCCACAGATGCTGTCAGACCTGCTGAGGCTGGCCAGTATTTTCTGTATTTGCTGCCTATTTAATTATAGTTATTGTTATTAATAAAAATTAATTGTGTTTAAATTGATTAACCTGGTGACTGGAGTTATTGGGCAGCAAAAGACCAAAGACTTCAGGTAATTAATAGTTAATTTCAATTCTGTTGTAACTCCAGGTCAAATGGGGCTGGAATTGACAGTGCACGAGCCCAAGATGTCATAAAAGTAGGTACACCCCAGTTCAGTTAGGAAGGGATACCCAGGATTTTTACCCACGACAGTGAGGGAATGACAATATAGTTCAAATCAGGATGGCGTGTGATTTGGAGGAAAATCTGTAGCAGGCGGGTTTGGAAGGTGTTATCGAAGGAGCCTTGGTGAGTTGCAAAAGGGCATCGGGACACACTGCTGGTCAAAGAAGTGTTTAAGGTGGTGGGTGAGATGCCCATCAAGTGATGTATTTTGTCAAAATGGTGTTGACGTTCTTGAGTATTGTTGGAGCTGAACTCATCTGGGCCAGTGGAGAGTATTTCATCACACTCCTGACTTGTGCCTTGTGACTTTGGAGAGTCAGGAGGTGAGTTATTCACCACAGAATTCATTGCTTCTAACTGCGCGTTCCAGGCACCCACTACTCTGTGTGAAAAACTTACCCCGCATACCTCCCTTAAAGTTTTCCCCTCTCACCTTGAACCTGTGTCCCATTGTAATTGACACTTCCACCCTTGGAAAAGGCCTCAGACTATTCACCTTGTCTATGCCTCTCATAATTGTTTAGATCGCTATCAGATCTCCGCTCATCTTCTGTCTTTCCAGTGAAAACAATCATAGTTTATTCAACCTCTCTTCATAGCCAACACCCTTGAGACAAGGCAGTATCTTGGTGAAACTTCTTTTCACTCTCTCCAAAACATTCATGTCCTTCTGATAATGTGGTGACCAGAACTGAACGCAATACTCCAAATGAGGTCTAATGAAGGTTTTGATTTCCCAACTCCTGTACTCAGTACCCCAGCTGATGAAGGCAAGCATGCCATATGCTTTCTTAATCATCTTGGCTACCTGTGTTCCGCTTTTAGGGAATTGTGGACCTGCATGCCCAGATCCCTCTGTATGTTAATATTCCGAAGGATCCTGCCATTTACAGTATAATTTATACCTGGAATTGTTCCTCCAAAATGTATCACCTTGCATTTGTTGGATTAAACTCCAACTGCCATTTCTGTGCCCAAGTCTCCAATCTATTTATATCCTGTTGTATCCTCTAGCAATCCTCAGCACTATCAGCAACTCCATTGATCTTCATGTCATCTGCAAAATAATTAATCAGACCACCCACATTTTCCTCCAGATCATTTATATATACGACAAACAACAGAGGTACCAGCACTGATCGCTACAGAACACCGCTAGCTACAGGTCTCCATTCTGAAAAACATCCTTCCACCACTTCTCTTCTATGTCTTCTATAACCAAGCCAGTTCTGTATCCATCTAGCCAGCCCACCCTGAATCCCATGTGATTAAAATTTTTGTACCAGTCTGCCATGTGGGACCTTGTCAAACGCCTTATGAAAGTCCACATAAACTGCATCCACAGCCCTTCCCTCATCAACTTTCTTTGTCAGCTCTTTAAAAAACTCAATCAAGTTAGTGAGACATGGCGGGATTCTCTGACCCCGGGGCCGGGTCAGAGAATGACTGGGCTGGGCGGGATTCACGCGACGCCGTCCCGACGCTGGTCCACCGATTCTCCGCTGACGGGAGAAATGGCACCATTGGCGCCGGCGCAGTCTCCCTGCGCGATGGGCCGAGTGCACGCTGAGTGAGGCCGAGTCCCGCGGAGCTGTTCACATGTGGTCTTACCCGGCGGAACCACGGCGTCCATCCTGCAGGAGGCGGCCTGGTGGGGGGGAGGGCGGATCTGACCCCGGGGTGGGGGGGGGTGCCTCCACCGTGGCCTGGACCGTGATCGGGGCCTACCGATCGGCGGGCCACCTTCTCCTGGAGGGGGCCTCTTTTACTCCACGCCGGCCCCTGTAGCTCTCCGCCATGTTGCGCGGGGCTGGTGCGGACAAGGAAGCTAGCGCGCATGCCCGAGTTCACGTAGGTCGCAGCGCGCATGCGCAGACCCATGGTGCCTGTTTGACGCTGGTATCAGCAGCTGGAGCTGCGTGAGTCCAGTGCCATGCTGGCCCCCTGTAGGGCTCAGGATCGCTGCTCCTGGGGGCCTGTTGACGGCGTCGTAAAATGCTACGGCGTTTACGACGGCGTCAACATTAGCTTCCGGATAAGAGAATCCCGCCTATGATCTTCCCCATACAAAACCATGGTGTCCGTCACGAACTAGTCAATTTTCCTCCAAATGTGCATATATCCTGTCCCTCAGTATCTTTTCCAAAAGCTTCCCCAACACTGATGTCAGGCTCACCGGCCTTTTATTTGTAGGGTTATACCTGCTTCCTTTCTTAAATAAGGCCACAACATTGGCTATTCTGCAACCTCGCCTGTGGTCAAAGAGGATGTGAAGATATCTTTTAAGGCTCCAGCTATTTCTCCCCTTGCCTCCCGTAGTAACCTGGGAGAGATCCCATCCGGCCCCAGGGACTTGTCCACCTTAATGCAATTGAGGATACTCAACACTTCCTCCTTTGATATATTGACATTGTCAAGAAAGTTCACACACCTATCCCTGACCCAGTGGCGGTCCTCCATTTTTGGGGCCCTGAAGCTTGAACTGTTATGGGGGCCCCTTCGCAACCAGCAATGAGGTCTGGGTAACCACTGTTATCTTCTTCAATGGGGTTGTTCCACGACAGATCACCACAAATTTTTTAAAAATTTAACCACTACATCTCAGATTTTGATTAAAATTGTTGTACTGGATTATGTCACATGTCAAAGTCACTGGTGTGAATAGTTTTCCAGTTATGGGGGGATGAAAATTAGGGAAATGCTATATACATGTATGATGCATCATAGAATGATGAAATAAAACATAGAAAAGACCACAGTCAATATAATCTTTTATTTTAGACACCTCTGAGAATACATACTACATGAAGCACATTTTACAAAATACTCTTTTTTCTGTTTTTTCTAGCAACATATTCACGTATAGTTTTGTCATATGAGAGCTTCCTTGCAATGTCATTTTCTAGAGATAATATGCATAAAGAATTTAAGCGCTCTTCAGTCATGGTAGACCAAAATGTGTTCTTTATAAAGGATAGCTTTGAAAAATTCCTTTCTGCTTCACAGCTCGTGATAGGCATTGTCAAGTACAGCTTAAGTGCAGTAGTAATATTGGGGAACACTTCAATTAAGTGTTGCTCACAAATAAGCTGAAGAACCTCTGCGCATTGCATTTTAGATGGCGTGTTTTCTTCTGTGTTCTGGGATTTCCTAAGGTGCAAATATTCTTTGAACTGATAACACTCGTTTAGTAATTTGTGGTCAATATCATCTTTGTAATACGATATTATAAGTTTAATACTGTCCTCATCAATTTCAGAATTGTTCACCAATTCTGAGAGGAACGTGAACCTTTTCGCAATCTGCTCATATGGGTCAATCCTCTTGCGTAACTGGATTATCAAGCAGTCATAGAGTTGATATAGAACTTCTATCCTAAATTTGTCAGCTCCTCTCAAAGAAGCAATACCACTTGTTCCATCTGAAAATGTCCTTGTCACAATGCGTTTGGAAGCATCAGAATAACTTGAGGTGATATCTTCACACAAACCTTTTGCTTCTGTTTCATAGTGTGCAATCCTATCGGCTGAATTTTCTCTGAGTTCTTTAACAAACAAAAGTAAAGATGATAGCAGAAGATAACCTTCAAATACATGTCTATAATGAACATTGGTGCTGTGAGACCTGTATCACTGACTCTATAATGAACATTGGTACAGTGAGACCTGTCTGTATAATGTTTCACCGGATAGATTGTGGTTTGGTCTCACGCACAGGACTGCAAAGGTTTTTTTTCTTTTGTCTGTTTATCATTGATTGTCAAGTGCAGCAATCACAACATGTTACGGCAAACCTGAGAACTCATGAAACAAAAGCAGGGGCTGCATGGGCCACCGTACACACTCACAACATCCCAAGTGTCGGAGAATAAAATGAAATATGTGCATTGAAAAACATATCTCGGCATATTGGAGCTGACAGCACAGGGCCAGGGTGTTAACACAGCACATCGCACTTGTGTACGAATTACACAGCAACAGATCGAGTTCTGCTGGTACAAACTGAGATGAAGGCTGGGATAGTGAAATAGCAAACCAGCAAAGGGGGACATCTGAATTCACACCGCGAGTTCCCAGGCTGAGTGAGTTTTACATTTCAAAGAAGGCAGAAAAAGGGCCTTGGGACCAGAATGTATCAACACTATGGCAAAAGGCAAAACTAGCTTCGCATGGCGCCAGTGTTTGTGCTGAGGTTTGGAGCCAGCTCTTTCTCAATCCTCCCATGCACAGTTGCAAAATATGTGACCCTCGTGAAACTGACCAAGTGAACAGTGCATGAGGGGAGAGCAGTCCCGTGAGCCAGGCCACATCAGCATTCTTTGAATACCCAATCACACACACACTGGCATTAACACAAACACTTAGGCAGGGTGACACTCTTCATCGAGACACATCTACATTAGGAAGAGGGGGCAAATTTTGATCCTCAGCATTTCTGCAGCAGAATAATCACTCCTTTTAACCTGGGACCCAGCACTGACTTATCTGCTGTCAGTGAAGTCCTGCCAATTAATTTATGACTGCCTTGTAAAGTCGCTTCTGGGGCCCCTCCAGGATTAGGGGCCCTGAATCTTAAGCTTCATTAGTTTCATAGTAGCCTGCCCCTGCCCTGACCTCAACATCCTTCATGTCCCCCTGGTGAATACCGATACAAAGTGCTATTAAGGATTTCACTCACTTCCTGTGGTTGCAGGTATAACTTCCCTCCATTGTCCTTGAGTGGGCCTACACTTTCTCTTGCGGCCTTCTTGCTCCTAATATATGCATAACAAGCCTTGGGATTCTCCTTGACAATGTTTCATGACTCCTTTTAGCCCTCCTAATTACACGTTTAACTTCCTTCCAACATTCACTCTCTTCCTCGAGGGCTTTGTCAGTTTTCAGATGCCTAGGCCTATTGTATGCTTCTTTTTTCATTTTGATTAAGCTTGTCATCCATGGTTTCCGAATTCTGCCATTTCTATCCTTCATTTTGGTCTTAGTGCTAATGATCAAGAAACTACTGGATTGTCATAAAAAACAATTTGGTTCACTAATAAAAGGAAGGAAGTCTGCCATTCATACCCAGTCTAGACTTATCAAATGTTGCTGACACTTAGCCTATTCGAGAGACCACAATAGCACAGTGGTTAGCACTGCTGCTTTACAGCAGCATGAACCTGGGTCAGGTTCCAGCCTTGGGTGAATGTGTGGAGATTGTACGTTTTCCACATGTCTTCCTGGGTTTCCTCCGACTGCTCCAGTTTCCTCCCACAGTCCAAAGATGTGCAGGTTAGGTGGATTGGTCATGCTAAATTGCTCTTTCTTGTTTAGAGATGTGTAGGTCAGGTGGGGTTATGGGGATAGGGTGTGGGAGTGGGCCTTGATTGGTGATCTTTCGGAGGGTCGGTGCAGACTCAATGAGCCGAATTGCCCTCTGCTGCACTGTCGAGACTCTCTGGATTAGCCAGCCCTCTGAAATGGCCTAGCAAGCCAGTCAGTAATAAACACCACCACCTGCTCAAGGACAAGTAGGAATAAGCAATAAATGCTGGCTTTGCACATGCCAAGAATGAATAAAAAATAAAAAATATAATTGCAATGCACCGATTCACTTTTATTGGGCACAGAAACTTTGCCAATTATAAGGCATGCTTACAGGCTATCCCTGAATAAGTTGTATATGATGAATAACCTGCAAGATTATGACTTTTAAAAATGTGCATTGAAAGGAATTTTCTGTGAAATGCCCAGCTGCTATTTTACAAGCTGATTAATGTTCAACAAGATCCCTTTCAGCGATCTTTTGTTGGCACATGCCCAATTGGTTAGGATTTACATGGGGCATGATTCAGCAGACAAAAAGGGGAAGGAGGATCAGCAGCAGGGTCAGCAATGCCTGGGAGTCAGTGGCAGCTGATGTCAGTACAGGCAGCATGATCAGGAAGACTGAAAGAAGACAAATGACCTCCAATGAGCTGTAAGGGTAAGGTACCACCTCTCTCCTGTTATCAGTTCTGCCTGTCACTCCTCAAATTCCCAAACCCACCTCTGCCTCCCCCAATACATTGGCTGACATCTCGTACCCTCCCCAGATCCGATCTTCAAGCTTGTTCCTCAGAACCCCCTGGCACCCACCACCAAAACTACTTCATGTCCGGTTCAGTGCCCAGACATGCCACCTGCCATAGATCCTCCCTGATTTGTTATGCTCTAGGTGTAGCACAAGCGGCTTCCTTGTGGTGCACTTGACAAAGGAAGGTTCAGACGTGGAGATAACTTAAACACGTTTATTAAACTATTTACACTTCTATTACTCGGGTTCGACACTACTGCTAATCCTACTATAGCTACCCAGACTGACTAACCAGTTGCTGCAATCCACGTGGTGGGTGTAATATTGAATCAACCCTGGATCTCTACTCACTGACTGTCTCCACTGGAAAGAGGCAGATCATGTGTGTGGTGTCCTTTATATATGGGTTGGTGTAATCCCCTCCTGTGGTCGTGTCACCTCTGTCTGTATCGTGAATGTCCATTGGTTGTGTCCTATCTAACTGATCTATTGGTTGTGTGTGTGTGATGTCTCTGGTGCTCCCTCTAGTGTATAGCTAGCCTACATGTATTTACATTGTGCACATCACCTCATCCCCCCTTTTTTATATGTTACATATTTTCTGTACATTTTAAGAAAATTGAACAAAAAACAGGTAGATAAGTTAAGGTATATACAAGTCATGGGAACAGTGATTAAACAATAAGTCCAAATCATTTGTGTGAGTCCAAAAACCATCAATCATCATGCTCTCTTGGTTATGAACGTCATCAACGCCCCTGTGCCACAGGTACCAAGAAGTGGTCAAATCACTTCGCTGTCTGATTTGGAGTCTCTTTCTTTTTCGATGTTTGTGATGGTGCTGTCGGATGGCACCTTGTAGCTGATAAGGTGTTGACGTTGAAGAGGTACCATCAACAGTATCATTCGAGCTCATGAATGTGCCATATGTTCAAGTTGGATAAGACTGTACATACTGGTTCTGGTCACATGCTGTGCAGGAAGGGTGATCCTGCTGAGAACCGTTGAAGCTTGTCGAATTGGAAACAGAATTGCTGCTCGCATAAATACCTGGTGATGGTGTGAAACTAGAACCTTGCATCTGATAGGAGAATGCTGTCTGGCCAGGCTGGGGTGCAGCAAATCCTGCGCTGTAACTAAGGCATCCTGTCTGTAGTGCAGATTGCGCTTGCGGTTGTCCTCCTTCGGTCTTGATTCCATTAGTGGGCAATCCATAGTGCTGGCCTGTTTGTGAATATGCTGTATAGACTGCTGGCTGCTGCATGCCTGAATACTGGGTTTGTCCAGCATGAGCTGTCATTGGCTGCACTGCTGGTGTGAAAAAAATGTGTGGATATAGCTGTGGTGAATATTGGTGTATTCCTCTTGGACTGTCGCCGCTGCTTGTTATTACTGACCCAATGTAACTGTTAAGTGATCCATCTCCTGTCATTGTGGCATCTGCTGTCACCCTGAGCGTGCCATCACTGAGATCGCGGCACTCCCTGTCTGGAATAAAGTCCGGCTTACGTGAATCAGAGTCGGCGTTTGGTTGCTCCCCATCTGGAGTCTGGTCTGTTTTAACTGAGTCAGTGTTGGTTTGTTGATGCTCCCCGTCCGGAGTCTTAGCAGGTTCACTGGAGTCAGCTCAGATTTCTTGAAGCTGCACGTCTGGAGTTGGAACATTCAAGAATGCATTGACTTGTGCAGAGGTTCGAGCGAATGAGGGTGGAAGTATCGTGGTGTCACCAGTGGTCTGACAGTGATCGTCGAGTGCCTCTGTACACAGTAGCTGAGGTCTGTCACTTTGCACATCTTGCATGGGAAGTGGGATGCTGTCGTCACTCGTCTCACATACCGTGGTTAGAGCCTCAGTAGCTGCTTGTTGTTCACTTGGGTTGGGTAAATTGTCAGAGTCTTCATCTGGTGGTGCAAACAATGTGTGTGGACTGTCATTGTCTTGCTGTTGTCCTTCATTTGGGCTTGGACTGTCATCGTCGCTTTGTTCTTCACTATAGCATGATAGACTGTTATGGACATCCTGCTGTGCACTGGAGCGTGGTAGACTGTCATAGTCTTCTAGCTGTTTACTTGAGCATAGCAGACTTGCATCATCTGCCGCTAGTTGGTCAGAGGAGGTTGCTAGACCCTCATGGTCTTGTTCCTGCAAGGACTGCGCGTCAGAGTCTTGCGTTGCTTCTATCCTGGAGGCTGTCCACGAGCTCGTTGCGGAGGCTTGTGACACTGGAGTCACGTCTTGTGTGTGCAAGGACTGTGCTCTGGAGTCTTGCGTTTCTGCAATTGTGGAGTCTGTCCACGAGCTCGCTGTGGAGGCTTGTGACACTGGAGTCACTTCTTGTTCATGCAAGGACTGCGGTGTGGAGTCTTGCATGTCTTCTTTCGTTGAGTCGGGAACCCTGAGCGGTGTGTGGACCACGCTCTGTGTGGCAGGAGGCCGCTCTCTGTAGGCGTGTACCGCCCACTGTCTCTTGGTTTCAGGCTGCAGCATCATCCTGCCCTCACGAGTTGGGATGTCATATCTGCTGGGCTGAAGATCCTCAAATCCGAAGAACTCGTCGTCGGGGTCGTCAATGTGCAACACGTCTAGTTGCGGTTCGGATTTGGTACCGGGGTAGCCTCCCAAGGTGAAAGGTTCGTCTGAGTCATTGTCTTCTAGGACCATATCATCACTGTTTGCGTCGGAGCTGGCATTGGACTTGCGAGATCCAGAGAAAATGTAAAGGTCGGTTTTGAAGTATCCAAGTTCGGAATCATCGGTTTGGGCATAGGTAACTGCTTGTTGCAGGGTTCTTTGGAGGTTAATTTCATTTCCTGGTTCAATTTGAGGAATTGTGCTGTCATTCCAGGTGAAGGAAGGTTGTTTTACGGCTTTAAAAGATTTTTTCTTTGATTTGGGATGTTTCCCCTTTAAATGGGTGTGGTCCGGGTCATGACGCATGTGACATCATACGTAGGAAGCGTTTGATCACTGTTCCTGTACCGGGGGCCGTTTTTGTGATTGCGCATGCATGGCGTCTCGCGCATGCGCAAACGGGCCTTCCCGATTTGTGCGCTTCTCGCGCAACTGCGCAAGTGCAGTCCCTTTAAAAAGATGGCCGCCAATCAAAATTGTTCTCTGCTCCGGGATCTCGGCCTCGTGGTGAGTACTGGGCTTCTCTTACCTTTTCTTGCTGGTTGGAGTGTGTTTTCCTCACAGTATTTGCCGAATTTGTCCAGGGCTGCCTGGAAGTCGCTCCTGTTTTGCCCTTTGGAGAACTTGAATTTTTAAAAGATTTCTTCTGCTCTGGCAGCGGCGATGGTGAGCAGAAGCTCTGTCTTATAATCATCGGCCACGTCTTCTAGGTCGGTTGCCACCAGGAAGATTTCAAACATTTGCCGGAATACCCGCCAGTTTCCGCGGAGATCAGTGAGTCCAATGTGCAAACAGGCTCATAAGTCCAGTCTATCAGGTGGGCGACGAATTCGGGTTGACCGCCTCAAGGGTGGGTCAGGATCCACCGGCTGAGGAATGGGCCTGGCCACGGGCATGAGAGGAATAGGCAGAGTGGCAGGAAGCACTACGAAGTCGACATCAGGGATAACAGGAGGGTGTGGCACCGGTGCATGATCTCGTAGCGAGCGTGGAAGCAGCCGAAGGGCCCGTCGATTACGTCGGCGGATGGAGCCATCAGGCATGCGAACCAGGAACGAGCGGGGAGCCAAGCGTCAGAGAACCTCGGCAGTTGCCGACCAGCCACCCTCTGGTAGGTGTATGCGGATGTTGCCTCCAGGTGCAAGGGCAGGAAGATCAGTTGCCTGAGCGTCATGTGCCACCTTCTGCTGAGCACGCTGATGTTGCATCCTCCGCAGTACTGGAGCATGGTCGGGTTCAGGAACATGAATGGACGGCACAGTGGTCCTGAGGGTGCAACCCATCAACAGCTGGGCTGGCGAGAGGCCCGTGGTCAGTGGGGCCGAGCGATAGGCCAGCAGGGCTAAACAGAAGTCAGATCCGGCATCAGCAGCCTTGCAGAGGAGCCACTTCACGATGTGGATGCCCTTTTCCGCCTTGCCATTTGACTGGGGATGTAAAGGACTGGACATCACGTGTGTGATGTTGTATGCAGTGGCAAAAGAAGACCATTCTTGGTTCGCAAAACAAGGCCCATTGTCAGACATGACAGTGAGCGGAATTCCATGGCGAGCGAAGGTTTCTTTGCATGCCCGGATGACAGCTGATGATGTCATGTCGTGCAGTCGTATGACCTCCGGATAATTTGAAAAATAGTCAATCAGAATAACGTAGTCCCTGCCGAGCGCATGAAAAAGGTCCACGCCCACCTTCGTCCAGGGGAACGTTACCAACTCATGGGGCTGAAGCGTCTCAGGGGGTTGCGCCGGCTGAAACCTTTGGCAGGTGGGGCAGTTGAGCATCATGTTAGCGATGCCGTCGCTGATGCCCGGCCAATATACCGCTTCTCGGGCCCTCCGCCTGCACATTTTAACTCCGAGAAGGCCTTCGTGCAGCTGTTCAAGGACAAGCCGGTGCATGCTGTGTGGGATCACAATCCGGTCCAACTTCAGGAGGACACCATCAATGACGGTCAAGTCGTCCCGGACATTGTAGAATTGTGGGCACTGCCCCTTGAGCCACCCTTCCATCATGTGGTGCATTACACGCTGGAGAAGGGGGTCAGCCGTAGTCTCACGGCGAATGTGGGACAGACGTGCCTCAGTAGCCAGCAGATTGGCCGATGTGAAGGCAACTTGTGCGTCGACCTGACAAACGAACCCCTCCGATTCGGGCGGTGTGTTCACTGCTCTGGACAGGGCATCCGCGATGGTGAGGTCCTTTCCCGGGGTGTAGACAAGTTGGAAGTCGTACCTCCGGAGTTTGAGCAGAATGCGCTGGAGGCGAGGGGTCATATCGTTGGGGTCCTTCTGAATGATGCCGACCAGGGGGCAATGGTCGGTCTCCACAGTGAACTGAGCAAGACCATACACATAATCGTGGAATTTGTCGATGCCGGTCAACAAGCCTAGGCACTCCTTTTCAATCTGCGCATTGCACTGTTCTGTGGGGGTCATGGCCCGCAAGGCATAGGCGACCGGGGCCCATGATGCGGTGTCGTCCCGTTGCAGGAGTACCGCCCCAATGCCGGACTGGCTGGCATCAGTCGAGATCTTGGTGTCCCGAGTGGTATCGAAAAACGCCAGTACCGGGGCGGTGGTGATCTTGACCTTGAGCTCCTCCCATTCACTCTGGTGTGCGGGCAGCCACTGGAATTCCGTTGTCTTCTTGACCAGGTGGCGAAGAGCGGTTGTGTGCGAAGCAAGGTTGGGAATAAACGTCTCCAGGAAGTTGACCATCCCGAGAAAGCGCAACACTGCCTTCTTCTCTGCCGGCTGCTGCATGGCTGCGATGACTTCCACTTTGTCGGCATCCGGCCGCACCCCTGACCGGGATATGTGGTCCCCCAAAAACTTTAGCTCAGTCTGACCAAAAGAGCACTTGGCTCGGTTGAGGCGCAGGCCCCGATCTCGTATCCTTGCAAAGACACGCTGGAGACGATTGATGTGCTTCTGTGGTGTGGTGGACCAGATGATAACGTTGTCTACATAGATGCGTACCCCTTCGATGCCCTCCATGATCTGTTCCATAATGCGAGATGATGCCAAACGGCATCTTACTGTAGCAGTATCTGCCAAATGGAGTGTTGAAAGTGCACAGCTTCCTGCTGGACTGATCCAGTTGAATCTGCCAAAAATCCTTTGAAGCATCAAGCTTGGTGAATATTTTTGCCCAAGCCATTTCGCTCGTGATTTCTTCTCGTTTGGGTATGGGGTAGTGTTCCCTCATAATGTTGTTGTTCAGGTCTTTTGGGTCGTTGCAGATCCGGAGCTCGCCAGAGGGCTTCTTGACGCACACCATGGAGCTGACCGATGGCGTTGGCTCCGTGACCTGGGAAAGCATTCATTGGTCCTGCAGCTGCTGCTTGAGGCGGTCCTTGAGTGGTGCTGGGACCCTACGAGGTGCGTGAATGACTGGGGTGGTGACGGTTTGAGCCGTATTTTGTATGTGTAGGGCAGTGTGCCCAAGCCTTCGAAAACCTCCTGGTTGTGCGCGAGGAGTGAGTGGAGCTGCGCCCTAAAGTCTGCATCCAGGAAATTGGACATGCCTTCTGGAGACAGAGTGTGTACCCGCTGAACGAGGTGGAGGATCTTGCATGCCTGTGCGCCTAACAGAGAGTACTTCGAGGATCCAACTATTTCAAAAGACAATGTGGCTTTATGTGAGTTGCGTGTAACTTCGAACTGGCAGGACCTCGTGGCCGGGATAGCGTTTCCATTGTAGTCAACCAGCTGACAGTGGGATGGCTGAATCGGTGGTTTAACCTTCAAGGTCTGGAAGGCTGACCATGCAAGGAGAATGGCGGAGGCACCAGTGTCCAAGCGAAATGTGATCGGTTGATCATTAGTGTGGCACACCATTCATCGCCTGGATCAATGCTGTGCACTGGCATCGGCTGGTGGTTCCGACTTAGGGACATCCGGTTCTTGTTTATTACCGCAACGCGGAAGGGTTCCCGGTCGTCGGTATCACAGGTCTGCATGTTGTCAGGATATGACTCAGTGTATGGGGGCTGAATGGCCCGCACGTCCCTGCGAGGCTGGCGGAATTGCGGAGAGTTGGCAGGTTGAGCTGCTCGACAGCAGGCAGCATAGTGGCCCATCCTGCCACAGCGGAGGCATTGTCGCGCTTTGGCCAGACATTGCCGCTTTAAGTGTGCGGATCCACAGTTGCCGCACGTCGTGACGTCATGGCGCTCATTGCGCCACCGTGCATGCACGGTGCGGCCCTGCGTAGAGCGCGCCTGCACATCCAGTCCCTCTGCGTCGATGTGTGCCCTTTTGCTGCGTACAAGCGCTGGAGGCCTCGGAAAGCGCGCAAAATGGCTACCCTCGTCCAGGCCGCGGGCCGGGAGGAACTCGATCGACTGGACCCGTTCGGCCTCGTAGGACTCCTGCCGTGCCGATTCGGCTGCCTGGATTTGGGAGTACCAGCTGGTCGCATTTTTGTGGAGGACGCAGGTCTTGGGCAGTCGCTAGGGTGAGGCGCTTTATTTTGAGGAGCTGCTGGCGTAGGGTGTCCGAGGTGACCCCAAAACTATCTGATCCCGAATCAAGGAGTCGGAGGTGGCCTCATAGCCGCAGGAATGCGCGAGGATACGGAGGTGTGTCAAATAAGAGTGAAAAGGCTCATCCTTGCCCTGCAGGCGCTGCTGGAAGAGGTACCTCTCGAAGCTCTCATTAACTTCCACGCTGAAGTGTTCCTCAAACTTTAGAAGGACCGTCTTGTATTTCGTCTTGTCCTCGCCTTCCGCGAATGCCAGGGAGTTGTAGATGTGGATGGCGTGTTGCCCCGCCGTGGAGAGGAGGAGGGCGATCTTCCTGGTGTCCGATGCGTTCTCCCTGTCTGTGGCTTCTAGGAAGAGCTGGAAGCGCTGTTTAAACAGCTTCCAGTTGACGCCAAGATTTCCAGCGATTTGGAGCGGCTGCGGCGGGCTGATGTTTTCCATGGAGCAGGATGGCGGATTTCTGGAGAGGTGCAGGTAGGTCTCACAGTCGCTGGCGAGTTTCCAGTACTGGTATCATGTCGTGTTGGGTGTTCCGATACACAAATGAACCAACACGGTTGCAGATGGTACAACTCTGTTTTATTGTCTTGTACAATTATAACTAATAACTGCTGGCTGAGGTTTGTGCTTCACCAGCTAATCTATGGACCCAGCCCTTTCCCTATCTTGGTGAGGCACTCAGCACATGGTGTATGTCTGAGTGGCACACTGTGAGTTCTGACTCTGAGCTATCTCCTGATGGAATGAGCGGGAACTGTGGTGTTCCCTGTTTTATAGTGCATGTGCTTTCACTGGTGATTGGCTGCGATGTTGTGTGTGCTGGTTGGTCCAACTACCTGTCCATCAGTGTGTGTGTGATTGCACCATGATATGCTAATGTGGATATCATGACAGAAGTGGGTGTCCTCCTCCTCTACAGGCACAAAGCCGCTCACCCCACCTCCCCTCCCGACCTCGAATGCCCGAGTCTCCAAACCAAGACCAACCCCCATGCTTCCCCAAGCATGAGGGAAGCAGTTCCCGTGTACTTGAGCTGCCTGCAGGAAAATGGCAAGGGCTACTCACCACCTCACTTCCCCCTTCAGTAGCCATTGTGCCAGCTTCACGTTTTTAAAAAGGAGCACTAAACGATGCTCATGTGACTTCTCACTGTGCAGTCGGGTAATTCCTGGGAGGCCACTGCATTTGACCTTGGCTCATTAATGAGATTGAAATGAATGCAAATTAGGGTTAATGATATCCTTGCCAGTTTTAATCAAGACCCAGAACTTGCCATCATGAGTGGGCAGGGTGATTCACAAAATGGTTCACACCCGGAACAAATCTCTATTTTACCCGCTCCCACTATTCGTCCGTCGCGTACCGAATCTACGCAGTCGCTGAATCGTGCCCACGGTCCTTCTGAATGGGGTAGAAACCTAATGGATCTACCCACACCAGCCGAAACTCAGCCATTTGTTATACTAAACACCATGGCTGGAATTCTCCGCTCGTTGCGATTCACTCTTCCCGTCGTCAGTGCACCCCTGCCCATCCACGGGCTTCCCGGCGGCATGGAGCAGTTACAATGGGAAGTCCCATTGAAAAGCGGAGGGAAGATAGAATCCCTCAGCCAACAAGAAACACACGGCTGGGGTACCGGAGAATCCGGGCCCACATCTTTCCTTTTTTTTCTCTCAAAACGCTGAATATTTGTGAAGCTCAATTCTTATTGCACCGTGGTTGAAGCACTCACTTCTCAGCTTCCCCCCATTTCCCCCCATTTCAATATTTGGGTGAACCGCAATCTCAGCATCCATAGTTGCCATGGGAACCAGCTGGGATTAAATTTGAATCAGGATCAGATGGTATAGTTGCAACCATCGCTGTCATTATCATCCTTGCCGGTATTGCAGTCAGCATTTTTGCTACTGCCTGAAAACCAAGGGCGGTAAAGTTGGGTGACAGCTTTCCCAATGATTTTAAAGGGATCCTCAGTTGGTTTTGGGTGAGCCTGCAGAAAGATTCAGGAGTCATTTTGCTTTCATTAGATAAAGGTTTTTTTTTTGCGATTTGGACAATTTCATAGAATCATAGAATCATTGAATTTACAGTGCAGAAGGAGGCCATTTGGCCCATCGAGTCTGCACTGGCAGAGCACCCTACCCAAACCCACGCCTCCACCCTATCCCCGTAACCCAGTAACCCCACCCAACCTTTTAGGACACTGAGGGCAATTTAGCATGGCCAAACCACCATCTTTGGACTGTGGGAGGAAACCAGAGCACACGGAGGAAACCCACGCAGGCACAGGGAGAACGTGCAGACTCCGCACAGACAGTGACCCAAGCCGGGAATCGAACCTGGGACCCTGGAGCTGTGAAGCAACTGTGTTAGCCACTGTGCTGCCGTGCTTGTAGTTGCTGTCCAACATCCTGAAATTATTTTAATTTCTTCTGGCAAAAAAACTCTTCAGAGTCCTCTTAGGAATTTCAGTCAGCTAAGAGGCAAGAGAGGTGAAGTAGCAGGAAGAAGGATCAAAGCTGTGGCTGGAGGGAGTGCAGACAGAAGGAGGTGAGCATGCAGGGGTTATTTTCTTTCCAATAGAATGTAGTGGAAGACATCTCAAACTGAATTCTTTAATTTGGTTTAAGTCTCCTGCCACACACACACAAAAAAAAATGACAAAGCTAAATACTGGTTATAGTTTATTTTGGCTCATTGTCCGCATGGAAGCTTAATTCGTTTGGTGCTGAATTTAGGATTCTGCGAGTCCCTGGCTGTTATTTATTTGTTCTCTGAGAGGAGGAAGTAAAACAGATGCTGTGAAGAAAGCAGATGAAAGAACTAATTTTATCTCTACCCAGCAGGGACTATTATTGAACTTTTGGGGGAAAAAAACATGCATGTATTAATTAGCTGACCTTCATCACCAGTTGTGGATGTATGTTTCTCATCAGCCAGCCCTTTGGGTGGGCATGAATACTTAACCACTTTATTGACATTCTTCCCTGTGATATGTCAATAAGAAGCTGTGCATCGTGCTTACTTCATTATTGCTGCTGATTAGTTGAAGATTTGAATAAAAAAGGGAACTCCTCGCTGATGAGTGCTGAATGATTTGTTATATAACATTCCCTCCTTGATGCTAAAGGACACGAGATCAGATTTACAACCACTGTAATTTACTGTTGTAATGCACCTTTAAAATGTAGTAAAGTTACGCAACGTCCTTCGCAGGAATCCTATCAATCAACATTTGATACTGAGCCACCTAAGGAGAGATTAGGACAGGTGACCACAAGCTTGGCCAAAGAGATAAGTGTCAAGGAATATTTTGAGGGAGAGGGAGGGGAGTGAAGAGATTTAAGCAGGGACGCACAGAGTTTAGGGCCTGTGCAGCTGAAAGCAAAGCTGGCAATGGTGGAGTGATTAACATGGGTATAAGGTCAGAATCAGAGGGACACGGAGATCTCAGAGGGGCAAGGCCAAGGAGGGATTTAAAAGTAAGTGTGAGAATTATAAAACTGGGGCATTTCTGGAGCAGGAGCCAATGTAGGTCAGCTTAATGAGTGCCTTCCAAATGAGCTTTAAATCATCAGCCATCCCAAAGGAAGGCGTATTATGGAGATCAAAGTCAAAGGGGAAAGGGAGACAAGGGGGATGAAATGAGTGAGGAAATGTGAAGCAGCTCAAGCCTACAAGATAAAACAGGAATCATCAGTTAATGATTTTTATAAACTGCAGAAATAATTATGTGGATTGCGATTCCCCTCAAACCTTCACTCCTGAAGGTTGTAGGAGTAACAAGTTACAAGCTCATGGTCACAGTGGAGAACCTCTCGGATCAGGACTGGTTACGGGGAATTCAGATGCACGCTTCTTACGATTTTCCAACTATTAAATCCCAGGGGAACATAAATTTTCTCTCGTAACTCAATTTAAAGTGTAAACACATCAGGGGTGGATTCTCATCTGACTGTTTCCGTTGAATGCAGAGTTGAGATCGTGAGTTCAGCCAATTTTCATGGCTGGGTCTCATAACCGTTCTGCAAGTGAAATGTTTGTCCATTTGGAACAGCTTGCTGATTTCAAGGACTCATGGGACATAGGAACAGCAGTCGGCTATTGACCCTTTGAGCCAGCTCCACCATTCAATGATATTATTGCTGATCTATAATTCGAACTCCATCCATCTGCCTTGGCTCCATGTTCTTTTCTACCTTTACCTAGCAAAAATCTATAAATCTCAAATTTACCATTTTTAATTGAACCGGCATTTATTACTTTTTTCTGGGAAAGAGTGCCACACTTTGCAGGAAGACGTGTTTAATAACTTTTCTCCTGGATTGTCTAATTCTCCCTTCCTCGCTTCTTTCCATTTAAATAATACTTAGAATCCATCCTTTGTTGGTCCAAAATGGATGACCTACACTTACTTGCTTTGAACTCCCACGTGCCCCACATTTGCTCAGTCACATAATTTATCTGTGGATCTTTTTAAATGTATTCTTCCAGCTATACCACTTGCTAAATCAACAATTGGCTTGTTACTGCCTTATCTAAATCATGAATAGTCGAGGCGCCAGATCCTTATGGGACATCACAAATCTTTTCCTTCTAATTTGAGTACACACCCAGTATCCATACACTTTGTCTTAGTCTTCTTAGCAGCTGAATAATTAGCCTTCAATGCCATGAGCTTCAGCTAACAGTCTCTTATGTTGAACCTTATCAAGTTATTTCTGAAAGTCCATGCAAACTATATGGGCAATCCTCAGACTTATGACACAATTGGTTGTTGAAAGTCGGGTCTTAAGCTGAAACGTCATAAGTCAGAACTGATATACCCAAAAGGGTAATGTTATAAGAGGGGGAAATTGTTTGATGAACCAAGGTTTGATGCCCTATTTTCACCAAGATAACCCAGAGTTATGCACTCAATCAATTATAAAAAATAAATAAAAATAAATTTATGTTAAAAATAGAAATTTTAAGAAAACATTTAGAACCAGAAAGAATCACCAAGTAAAAATGCATTGGAACAGCATCTGAATGTTTGAAATGTTTGAACTTGTTCACTGGTGTAGCATTGTAAAGTTGAAAATGATGTTGTAAAGTTGACACAGGGTGAATTTATAAACGTTATAAGTTTTGTTTGTTGGAATTCGAACGTTGTGAGGTCGGGGACTGTCTGCGTAGACATTCACTTATCTACTATCACTTCTTCAATAAGTACAAAGAGGTTCATATAGACCAGAGGTTCCCAACCTTTTCTTTTATCTGGACCATAGATCATCATCAAAAGCTTTTGCGGATTCAACATACTCAAGTTGTTTGGAACGGTACTTTTTACATGGCCTATGGCTGACGGGAGTCAAACTTAAATATCAACAGGTATTAAAAACGCAGCTATTTCTAATAGCTTATGATGCTCACTCACAAATACATTGCAGATTATATTACACAAGGATGTTTGTGAAGCAAATTACTTTGTGAATAATAATGTAACATTGATTATAATACATCCGAGGTATGTGTAATTGTATTATTATTTTCCACAGACAGCCTGTAGGACTCTCGCAGACCACTGGCTGACAGGTTGGGAACCACTGATATAGACATTATCATGTCTTTGCAAATCCACTTGAGCATCACCAATCAGCTCAAATCTTTTTAAGTGTTTAGTTGCTCTCCTTATTTGTGTCACTCAGGACCCTTACTGCAATTTTTGGTGTGAACAGGTCAGAGTCTGAGTCATGCAGACCCCAAACCAGTTCTACGGGGAATTGAACCAAAGGTGCCTAGCTGACAAAGCTAGTTGTTCAATTATTTTGAATCTCAGAGGAGATCATCCGCTCATGGCCCCCAAAAATTAACCTGGCTTGGTACCACACTCTGTAATCATAACGAGCCTTCCGTCACGTGACTTGCTGGTGGCTGTTCCAATCCTATCTTCAGTTGCACTGGGGTGGCTGCCTGGCTCCCTGCAGCTCGCCTGCCAAATTGCAATGGAATCACTGCAAGATCTCTCTTCCAGCTCCAGCATTGTGCTCAATTTTTTTGTAGCCTTCAGGCTCCAGAACAGGTGACAGTATCACCAAATGGTTACAGCGCAGAAAGAGGCCACTTGGCCTGTAGATCTCATATCAGTCCTCTGGGATTTAGCTAATTCCCCCTCCCCTTCCCTTTCCCCATTGTTATAGGCCAGGGTTTAGAGAACACAAAAGTGTATCACGGAGTTCACCTGACCCACAACTTTTAGTAGATTGTGGTATGGGAGCACATGGCCCACTCTACAAGTGTGGTACAGCAGAAATGGAAAAGTATTTATTAAAGCAAAACAATGTTTATTCCATGAAAGCAAGTTAACCTTTTTAAAACATACAGTGAACATATTAGCAAACATCAATTCAAATATAACCCCCAAAGAATACAACATTAAGTAATCCTTAAACTGTCCTTTTAACATCCATAAGACTTTTTTAAAAAAACTTTAAACAGAAGCACATCAAGCTAAAGTCACTACTGAGAGCAGTTATTAGTTTTAAATCACCAAAGGATCGAGTTACAGTCTTTAGATTACAGAGAGAGAGAGACTCATACACCATCTGGCTATGACTGTCGCTATACAGCTCTGAAAACGAAACTAAAACACACCCTGCAGCAAACAGCCTAAAACGAAAGTAAAAAGCTGACAGACAGCCCAGCTCCACCCACTCTCTGACATCACTGCAGTAGTAAACACCCATTTCTTAAAGGTACTCTCACTACAGATATTTATATACATACCCATTTATAAACACCCATTTCTTAAAGGTACTCTCACATGACACCATAACCACTACTTCTGTCTATTCTACACAACAGATGCTTTTCATTTAAATCCATTCTAAGTTACCCCTCATGCATAACAGACACAGCATTTGGGATTTTGGTGTATTGATGCCAGGAGTCCTCATATAAATTACATCAGAGGAGAATTGGAATCAAGTGCTGTCCCAGAAAGCCTTTAACAAAATTCAGGTGTGCTGAAATAGTGGCGGTGTAAACCTGGGGCCCTTATTATTGTTTTTGTGATTTTTCATTAGAAGTCCACAGAAAATTGATTACAAATTTCTTTCATGAACTTCAAATCAACATGGTGGCTGGCTTAATAAAGCTTTTTGTTCAATTTGAGAAAATACGTGAGATAATTTAAAGACTCCATTTAAGGACAAAATTAAAGATGCTCTGATTCTCTTGGAGCATAGAGGAGATGGGGGAAGGAACATTCTATTCCTCGATCCAATATCTTTGGAACACATTAACATCTGAGTAGCATTGAAATAAACAGCATTTGTACAGGTTCTCTATCTTCCCTAATTCATTGGTATTCATCATAAATTGAGAGAGCATCACTTCTCAAGTCAGAGGAAGCATTGGGGCTATTTTTCAGGCACAGGCTGGAAACTTCAGGTAAGATTGTTTTGGGTTTAATGAAAGAAAAGATCAAAAAGAGAGACAATCCATGCTTTTATAATGCTGCGAGCAATTGTTAATGTTGATGCAAGCAGGCTGTTTTCTTTGAGTTGTCAGAGCAGAACTATAGAACATCAATACAAAATTAAAGAGCCCCTGGCAACATTTGCTACAGCACATTTTTGTTGTAGAATTGCTTAGATGAGAAATAGTCTCCCAGCTAAAGCAGTTAATGCTGTGTCAATGGTTACCTTCAGGAAAGAACTCGATAGTCACAATCAAATAACTGCAGATAGAGGTGACAATTGTTGAGATGGTGGAGCCATAAATTATCATGCAAAGGTAGGCTCTCACTGAAGAAGGAATAATATAATTTTGAATAAATATTCTGTTACGACCCCTTTGGGGGCAAAGGACTGTGCTCCACACAATTTCTCCTGACACAGCTGAGTATGAACACCCTGGTAATTGGGAGTGGGATTTTCCCTTAACCTTTTTTTTAAGAGGACCAAATTATTTTTTTCCAATTAAGGGGAAATTTAGTATGGCCAATCCACCGATCCTGTGCATCTTTTGGCGTTGTGGGGGTGAGACCCATGCAGACATGAGGAGAATGTGCAAACTCCACACGGACAGTGACCCAGGGCCAGGATCGAACCTGGGTCCTCAGTGCTGTGAGACAGCAGGGTTTTCCCTTAACAAGGGGATACAACTCAGTATAAACACCCTAACCTGTGTGCAGGTCAGGGAGAAATTATATTTTCGTTATTTTATGTATATCGTAATAAACCTGTTGTTCATTTCTACCCTACCGTGCGTTCCTGTTGTCTCTTTCCTTTAAGTTCTACACTGGCGATGAGGGTGAAGTGGAGCTGCCGCAGCCACCGTGTATTGTACCGCTGACCCACTTCATCCAGGCCCACTGAGGCCACCACTTCTCCTGATGTGCGATGCTTCCTTTTATGGCACAGCAGCCGTTCTCGCACACTGGATGTCTGACAGGTCACATGACCGATAGCTTTTGCTTCACATACTAGCCGAGCGGAACTACTTGGTGTGAAGAAGTTACACCAGTATGTCTACGGCCACACATATATGGTCTATACTGACCACTAATCTTTACTTGGGCTATTCCAAGAGGATGGAGTGATTCTGTCGACCACATCCGTCAGGGCCCAGCAATAGGTGTAACCCAGCAGTGTGTGAATACATGCTGGGACGCCGCCCGGGCAGGTTGATCCCACATGCCAATATTGAGTCACCTGCCTCTCTCCACAAGATCGCCGGTTCCCATCTCGGCCGCAGAAGTAGTTGCGGCTCCTGCACTTCATGGATCCTTGCCAGTCACGGTGGCTCGCTTGAACCAGTGGACTCAGATGGATGCACAGCTATCCTGTGTCCGGCACATGGTCCAGTATGGGCTCAGAGCTTTGTCCAACGATCAGCAGCCTTATACAATGAAGTTCCCGGAGCTTCCCAGGACTGGCCGGGAAAACCTTGGTCCTGTGTCCACATAGATTTCGCCAGCCCATTTCACGGGGCAACATTCCACATCATGGTAGATGCCCACTCGAAGTGGCTCAATGTCCACAAGTTTCAATTGTGACCATGAAGACAATCGTGATAGGCTGTGGCACGCATTCAGCACCCATGGAATACCCCAAAGTGTTGGTGCCGGATAACAGCACTGTATTCACCAGCAAGGAGTTTGAGTCGTTCATGGCCTCGATCCGAATATGGCATGTACGAAGTGTCCCATATCACCCTGCCTCAAATGGTTTGACTGAGCGGCTGGTCCAAACTTTCCAAAGGGCCATGAAGAAACTGGCCATAGGATCTTGGGATGCCCGACTGGCCCATTTTCTTTCCAGTCACTGGACGACCCCTCATGCTACCACAGGCGTGACACCAGCAGAGTTGCTGATGGGACGTCGACTTCAGACCTGGCTCAGCCTCGTCATCCTGGGCATAGGTGCTCAGATCCAAAAGCGATAGGACCGCTGTCTCCCAGCCTATCCCATCGGCGACCCAACAGACATTGCTGGCTGAATCGTCATTGGACACTAAAATGGTCATCCGTATCTCCCTCTCACAGAGGCATGTGCAGAAGGGAGTCTAGGAGCTCCAGAGTTTGTCGGGGATGGAGGAGAACAGAGCTAGGACACCCCATTCAGACAAGCAGCGCCCACTAGGAACTGGACCCCTGGACCCCACCCTTGCCTGAACACCGTTAGTCAAGGGCGGCTGCAGACAGGTGAGACATCTCTCCAGCACTTCTGGAGGAAGATTCACAGAGATGTGGCACCTGTGACCAGAGAAACCTGAGGGGCCGGCAGTGCTGGGTCACCCAACAGTCACATTACCCTGATCAAGGGAGGTACCTACCTAGAGCCAGGACCCTCTACCTAGAGAAGCCCGCAATGATGAGTGCATGCGGTTGAATTGCATCACCACACCACGGGTCAGCCCCATCAAAATCACTGTCCAGGTGAATGGACACCCACTAGAAATGAGCTAGACGTGTGTTCCAGAAAATTTGTGACCATAAATACCGACAGGACAGAGGCATCTTTAAATATGCAAGGTTGTCATTCACAGCACAAACATAAGGTATTTTCCAGAGAGTCATGCAGAACATTCTACAAGGACAACTGCAAGTGGCGATCTACTTGGATGACATCCTGGTCACCGGAGCCACTGAAAAGGATCATCTGAGCAACTTGGAGAAAGTCCTCCAACAGTTTTCCAAGACAGCCGTTTGCCTTGAGAGAGGAAAATACATTTTCTACACCAAAAAGCTCACGTACTCAGGGTATCGTGTCGACCAAGACGACTTGCACCCAACAGAGGAGAGGATGAGAGCAATCAAAAAAGTTCCCATGCCAGAGAAAGTGACCGAATTGCGGTCGTTCTCGGGACTCGTGAATTATTACAGGAAACTTTTCCCTAACCTCGCGACCGTCCTCGCACCACTGCACTCACAACTGAAGAAGCATCAAGAATGGGCATGGAGATTGCCGCAAGAAGAAGCCTCTGCCAAGGGGAAGTGGTGGTTGTCTTCATCAATGTTGTTGACCCATTACGACCACTCAAAACCCCTTTTGGTCTCCATACAGAATCGGGGTGATGTTAACCCACCATGTGGACGATGGACAGGCGAGACCGATAGCCTATTCGTGGCCTTTGACCACTGCAGAGTGCAACTATGCCCAGAATGAGAAAAAAAGCCTGGCCGTCATCTTTACGGTGAAGAAATTTCGCTAGTCTGTGCATGGGCGTTGTTTCACCAACATAACGGATCAGTTTGGATCAGAAAGTGGCTAACTGGAGTCCAGTTACTAGTGGTGTACCAGAAGGATCTGTTTTGGGGCCACTGCTGTTTGTCATTTTTATAAATGACCTGGAGGAGGGCGTAGAAGGATGGGTGAGTAAATTTGCAGATGACACCAAAGTCAGTGGAGTTGTGGACAGTGCGGAAGGATGTTACAAGTTACAGAGGGACATAGATAAGCTGCAGCGCTGGGCTGAGAGGTGGCAAATGGAGTTTAATGCAGAAAAGTGTGAGGTGATTCATTTTGGAAGGAATAACAGGAAGACTGGGCTAATGGTAAGATTCTTGGCAGTGTGGATGAGCAGAGAGATCTCGGTGTCCATGTACATAGATCCATTAAAGTTGCCACCCAGGTTGAGAGGGTTGTTAAGAAGGCGTATTGTGTGTTAGCTTTTATTGGTAGAGGGATTGAGTTTCGGAGCCATGAGGTCATGTTGCAGCTGTACAAAACTCTGGTGCGGCCGCATTTGGAGTATTGCGTGCAATTCTGGTCGCCGCATTATAGGAAGCATTGGAAAGGGTGCAGAGGAGATTTACCAGAATGTTGCCTGGTATGGAGGGAAGATCTTATGAGGAAAGGCTGAGGGACTTGAGGCTGTTTTCGTTCGAGAGAAGAAGGTTAAGAGGTGACTTGATTGAGGCATACAAGATGATCAGAGGATTGGATAGGGTGGACAGTGAGAGCCTTTTTCCTCAGATGGTGATGGCTAGCACGAGGGGACATAGCTTTAAATTGAGGGGAGATAGATATAAGACAGATGTCAGAGGTAGGTTCTTTACTCAGAGAGTAGTATGGGCGTGGAATGCCCTGCCTGCAACAGTAGTGGACTCGCCAACACTAAGGGCATTCAAATGGTCATTGGATAGACATATGGATGATAAGGGAATAGTGTAGATGGGCTTTAGAGTGGTTTCAGAGGTCGGCGCAACATCGAGGGCCGAAGGGCCTGTACTGCTCTGTAATGTTCTATGTTCTATGTTTGAAAAGGACAAGATGATTCCACCAATTGCATCTGCCCAGGTACAGCGATGGGCCCTATTGTTAGCAACCTATGAGTATCGCCTGTGCACGCAGATCGCAAATGCGGACGCTCTGAGCTAACTCCAGTTGGCGACAACCCCCCCTTTCTCCAACAAGGACTGATGACCTTAAGTTTTATGAAACCTTGCCAGCCACTGGAGCACAAATACACGATTGGACACAGAATGACAATGTCATCTTACCTGGGGGTCAGCAAGGGAAACTGTCTAAGGAGTTGCAGGTTTTCGAGACCAAGCAGCAAGAGTCCAGCATGGAGGACAGCAACCTCTTGTGGGGAGCTTAGGTTATCATCCGAAGTGAGGGCAGACAGGCCATTGTAAGGTTTTCGGGCAATTCGGCCCTTTTGGAGAAACTCAGAGACTGTAAACTGACTTTCCAGCCAAGGGAACAGAACCAGTTTTCCCAGCAGGCTTGGCCCGCTGAGCTGAGTGGGGACATAAGCACATAAATATTTACAAACACCCCCCTAGGAGCTACAAGGAAGAAGGAGCCAGACAACAAGATAACATCAAGACACAGACAAAGGGGCACGGGAATACACAGGAGGCTTGCATGCAAGCAGGACAATGGGATGGTCATAGCCCCATGCAAATGTAAATGACCTGGCCTCCACCAGAGCAGAATCCAATCAACACCCCATCAACATAGCAGCATCTCCGGAGCAGATGGAAGTCTTTGAAAATCTTCAAGGGAGCTCAACCTCGTTATCTCAAAAAACAGACTGGAGGCGGACCTAGGGGAGGTACTCCCATCTCAACAGGTCTGACCGGCTCAAAGGGGGCGGGACCAGCGGGAACTTTAAATCTTACCTTTTTCAATGCAAAAGGGGCTGGCCGATCACAGGACAAAGCCAGGTAAAACAATATAAAAGGGGCTGTGTTTTCGATTGGGGGTCTCTCTTCGTTCTTGGCTCGACCTCTGCACCCCTGACTTGACCTCTGCAGCCTGTGACCGTAAGTAACCCGCAGCAGCTTGCGAAACTCCCTTGATTTTAATAGTGGTTGAGGCTTTGGGGAAGGGAACTTGTTTTGTGCCTTGTGATATTGCTAAAACCTGTGTAATCATAAGAATTTTCGTTGTGTCCGCTATATTACCTTTTGAATAGACTTAGTTGTATTAGAGCATAAGATTTTATTGTGTTTCTTCTGTTGATGATTTTGACCTGGGTTTTACAATAAATCTTGATTTGATGCTAATTGGAGTCGTTTAAATTCTTCAATCCTTCACCAGCGATCTCTGACCAAGTCATTGTTAAAAATACTCCTCACCTTAATTCCGGGTTCAAGAATCGAGGGTCATCTTGAGCGGTTCACTCAGGACAGACTGCTGGTTAGGAAATAAACAGCAGTGTCCTATTCTCTCTCTTGGGAAAGCTACTCTAGTGGAGTAGGAACCGGGTGGGGGTTGTACCACCGGCAAGAGAGAGAATCACCTGGGTATTGGTAGGGGTCTGGAGATCTGTGTGATATAAGTCTCAGGCTGAAGGTTAGGAATAAACGGCAGGCTTGAATCAGTGCTCTCTTCAGTGGAAGTGTCCCAGTGCGACATCCCCTGGCCTCTGAAGTTTCAGTGCCAGCTGGAGAGAGACACACACAGATATTCAAACCCCAGATATCGGCCCAGTAGTGGAGTAGCGGAGATGGCACCCTCTACACCATACTCCAAGATTTACACAATAGACACACGAGGGTGTCAAAGATGGAAATACTAGCCTCGATTTGTGTATGGTGGCCAAGCTTGGAAGGTGAAATCGAGCGACTGACCCAGCATTGCAACGCATGGCATGAGCATCAGAAGCTCCCACCAGCTGCACCACTACACCCATGAGAATGGCCGTTTGGCCTTTGCTATGCCTACATGCAGATTTTATCAGTCCATTTCAGTTCATAGTGGAAGCGCATTCTGAACGGATAGACATCTATTGAATGCTGTCAACCACTTCAAAGGCCACCGTTGAGAATCTATGACTCTCCTTCAGTATCCAGGACATTCCTGTGATATTAGTCATGGACAAAGGTACCCCGTTCACTGGTGAGGATTTTCCACATTTCATGAAGACAAAGGGGGTGAAGTACATCTGGACGGCCCCATGCCACCCTTCCTCAAATGGTATGGCTGTGTAAGCAGTGCAGACTTTCAAGAAGGGTATGAGAAAACAGGCCATGGGAACGGTGGAAATGAGGCTGGCATGCTTTTTGTTCAGCTCCTGAACCACACAACTCATTAGGACTGATTAGGACTGGAGTGACGCTGACTGAAATGTTGATGGACCTGAGGCTCAGAACCCACCTTCACCCAATGTTCCCCGATATTAGCGGGAAAGTAGAAAGGAGTCAAGATCTTCAGAGGCATTGCCAAAGCAAGCGGATGCAAGCCGTATATTTCCAACCAGGGGACGCAGTATACATCCAAAACTTTGGATACAGTGCTTGGTGGATTCCAGGGACCAGGGTGAAAGAGACTGGACCGCTATCATACTTGACAGAACATGGGAATGGAGGGTGCAGAAACACCTGGACCACCTCTGGAGAAGAGGGCAGAATCAGAACAAGCCCCACTGGAGGAACCATCCTCCAGCCCCGCCAGCCCGATACAATGGGGCTGGAGATGTCACCCCCTTGGGACCCCGACAATGAGATGCATGAAGTGGAGGATTGAATGTCCAATATGGAGGCTCAGACTTCCAAATTCTTGGATGATGGCATCGCTGGGGAATGGTTGCCAATGGTGCCCCCAGATGAAAATGTTGTTCCTCGACACGCCACATACCCCCCCCCGACCCAGCCCCATTAAAGCCTAAGGCGCAAAATGGGCAAACCTCCTCCACTCTCTACAACAGAGGGACTTACGGACTTTGGAGGAGAGGGATGTTCTAACCCTATGAGGCCCACCAGGACGACCCGATTGATCTCCTCGTAGGGCTCCTGGGCTACAAGCTCCCCCATTGAGGGACTGAGGCCCAACAGCGGGCTCGTTAAATTCCTGAGATAAAAGTCAGCCCGGTAAGGAGCCGACACGTCAGGAAAGTCTCGGCTGGGACTTGGACTATTGATTAGTTGCTATATTTCCTAGTGTGAGGAGGGAACAAACTACTTTTAACTCACTTTTTCGAGACTCCTCGTTAACAACAGTAAGAATGAAATATGAAACTTCAGAGACAGTGATTGACATGGCTCAAGCAGAATTGAAAATAATCATTTGAAATGGGCTGGGAGGAATAACAAGATCACAAAAAGTTCAAAGAACAAAAAAAGCAAGAGGACAATACTATTTTGAGTGAACATAAGAAGCATCTTACAACATTCTTGAAACAGCTAAAAGAGATTTTGACAGGAGAAGAAATGAGATGTTAACGCAGAAAAATGACATTTGGACTGTGTTACATCGAAATGCAAATTTACCACGATTGAATTTGGAAAGTGGTCTTGGGATTGGAACTGTGCCGACAGTGACAAAGAAGACAATTCCACTATAGACTTGAATGAAACATTCTTTTCTGAGTTGAAAACTGGAAATCAGAAGAAAAAGAAACAGAAGAATTGAGTTATGATCATGTTAATATGTCCAGATTCTGAGGATGTTGTTAAAGTTATTGGCTGGAATTCTTTGCCCGTTCACTGGTGGCGGGATTCTCTGGTCCCGCTGGCAGCACACCCGTGCCCACGGGTTTCCCGGAGACATGGGGTGGCTTCCATGAGAATTACCATTGACAGTGGCGGGAGCAGAAAATCCCACTGGCAGTGAACGATACACAGCTTCCTGCCGCCGGAAAACACACGACTGGGAGGCTGGAGAATCCCGTCCATTGTAAATCATTGTAATTATATTTTATGATATGCAATTGTGGACTAAGAAAACCGTACTTGAATGATGTAAGAAGTTTTGTGGTTAGATATTTATCAAGTTAAGTTTGCGTAATGTGGATGTAACACTAGTGTCAATAAATATTTACGATTATGATGATTTCTTTCTTTCAAAGGTGGAGGTGTTATGAAAATAAAGCTAGTTTTGAGGGATTTATATTTGTATTGGTAAACATGAGTACAAATATAGTTCTAAATGGGTTTGATTTAATGTTTCTGTGCCTGGAATGGCAAAACCTATAGAGCAGAATTCTTTTGCCTTCCAGCCGCACACTTCCCAGTGGCAGGAGGCACCATGGTGTTCACTGGCGGTGGGATTCTCTGCTCCTTCCACTGTCAATGGGATTTCCCATTGAAGCCACCCCACTCCACTCCACTCCATGGGAAAACCATGGGCGTGGGTACGCTGGTGGCAAAGCCAGAGAATCCTGCTGCCAGTGAATGGCCGGAGAATTCCAGCCATTGTAGGATTCATGCTGGACACAGGTGTTTGTAAGTGTGTGGGTTGGCTTCAATTCCAACTGTGATTCTATTGTATTGAGAGAGGGCTACCCCATTTCCCATTTTCACCTCCTGTGGAGTTATGCCTCACTACTTTAGGAAGCATATGTAGCACATGTAGCGATTTGCTTATTGAACAGTCATAGAGTCACAGAATCATAGAGTCATAGAATTGCTGCAGTGCAGAAGGAGGTCATTTGGCCCATCGAGTATGCACTGACCCTCTGAAAGAGCTTCCTATCTAGGTCCACTCCTTCGCAATCCCATAACCCCACCTAACATTTGGACAAAAAGGGTCAATTTAACATGGTCAATCCACCGAACCTGCACATTTTTTGACAGTGCAGTATCATAAACTCTTATCGATCAGCAATATTTTGGAAGAAACTTAGATGATGATAAATAAGTAATAAGCTGATGGAATGCCGAATCTAAAGAAAGAGCAATTTAACACGTGAAAGTTAAAATTTAACATAGAGAAGGTGATGCATTTTGGTAGAAAGATTGAAGATAGGTAAGGTGAACTAATTGATTCAGTTTTAATGGGGGTTCAGGAAGAGAACTGTGGTTACATGTACACAAAGTTTTGAAGGTGGCAGGGCAAGTTGAGAAGGCTGTTAAAAAGCCCACTCAGCATTATTAGTAAATGAATAGAATACAAAAGCATGAAAGATTTGATAAATCTAAAAAAAAGTACCAGTTCGGCCTCAGCTGAACTATATTGAATTCTGAACAACATATTCTGGGAAGGATGTAAAGACCTTGGAGAGGGTACAGGAGACATGTGTTAGAATGTTAAACAGGGATGAGGAACTTCCGTTATTTGTGGAGACGAGAGAAGTTGGGATTGTTCACTGCAGAGTAGTGAAGGTCGAAGGGTTTTTTTTGGAGGTGTTCAAAATCATGGATGGTGTTGATGGGGTAAATAAGGAGGAAATGTTTTCAGTAGCAGAAGATTTGGGGATTAGAAGTTACAGATTAATGATGATTGACAAAAGAATTAGAAGCTACTTCAGGACTTTTTTTTACGTCGGAAGTTATTGCAACCTTGAATGCACAATCTAGAAGGATGATGAAAACAGCTGGAATAGTGTAATTCAAAGGAGGATTATCTAAATATTTTAAAAGGAAACATTACAGGACTACGGGGAAAGAGCAGATGAGTAGGATGGATTGAATAGCAATTGAATGAATTCAGTGGCAGAAGGGCCATCCCTTGCCTCATCTGGCCTGGCCTATCTGTGACTTTATATCCATAGCAAGCAACCTAGTCAATTAGGGGTGGGTAATTAAAAGAACGCCTGATGTGTTATGTACTCTGTGATAACACAGGCTGCAACTAGATGAAGCTTCAACCAAAAGATACTCCAGACCTTGAAGTTAGTTCAATTTGATTTATTGAACCAGTAGCACAGTTAGCACAGCTCTCTATGAGTTCGACTCTCTGCTAACCTAAGTGTGGTTACTCTGTCTGACTGAACCAGACTAGCTCTTAGCCCAGTGCTGGAAGTGTGATACTGTACATACATCCTGACTCACTCTGAAGATGTTCATCAGTGGAAAGAGGCGGAGTGTGAGTGCCGAGTGCCTTTTATAGTGAGATACCACCCCTGAATGTCCTGCCTGCTCATTGGTCATGTCCTGTTCTCCGTGTTCATTAGCTGCCTGTCTGTGCCTGTCTGTATATCATTATCTGCATGTCTGCATATCATGACATCTCCCTTTTTAAAAAAATGTTTTGCTGGCACATGGGAACGTACTTACATGTGGTGGCATATATTATCATATTTACATGTGAAGACAGCTGTCTAATGTGAGAAAACAGAACATATCAAACAAAACAAATGTTCATAAGTCCAGTCTCTGGGGCTTGCATCTGATCCTTGTCGACCGCCGGAGAGGTGGTGGTGGGGCCGACGGCGCCTTGACAGGCGGGATGGAACCCTGACTGGTGGCCTTGTAGTTCGAGGTATCAGGAGGTGGCAAAACAACAGACAGAAACAGAGAGGAAAGCGGTTGCGGGCAGGCAACTTTGCGCAGTGCCCGTCTGTTTCGTCGCACAACAGAACCGTCAGCCATACGTACAACATACGAGCGGGGCGCAGCCTGTCGAACAATGACAGCTGGAGCAGACCAGCCACCATCCGGTATCTTGATCCTGACAGTGTCTGCCAGGGATAACACAGGCAAATCGGTGGCATGAGCATCATAGCCCTGCTTTTGCTGGTTTCGGAGCTGATGCAACTTCTGCAGCACCAGGAGGTGATCCAGGTTGGGCAAGTGTATGGCTGGAAGTGTCGTCCGTAGGTCCCTGTTCATCAGGAGTTGAGCTGGCAACATGCCAGTGGACAGTGGGGTCGCCCTGTACGCAAGCAGCGCGAGGTAAATGTCAGAAGCAGAATCCGCGGCCTTTCAGATGAGCTGTTTCACAATGTGCACCCCTTTTCAATCTTCCCATTGGACTGCGGATAGTGTGGGCTGGAAGTGACATGTTTGAAATGGTATGACTTGGCAAACATAGACCACTCGTGGCTGTTGAACCACGGGCCATTATCACTCATAACAGTGAGTGGGATACCATGCCTGGAGAACGTCTCATAAGAACATAAGAACTAGGAGCAGGAGTAGGCCATCTGGCCCCTCGAGCCTGCTCCACCATTCAATGAGATCATGGCTGATCTTTGGTGGACTCAGCTCCACTTTCCGGCCCGAACACCAGAACCCTTAATCCCTTTATTCTTCAAAAAACTATCTATCTTTATCTTAAAAACATTTAATGAAGGACCCTCTACTGCTTCACTGGGCAAGGAATTCCATAGATTCACAACCCTTTGGGTGAAGAAGTTCCTCCTAAACTCAGTCCTAAATCTACTTCCCCTTATTTTGAGGCTATGCCCCCTAGTTCTGTTTTCACCCGCCAGTGGAAACAACCTGCCCGCATCTAGCCTATCTATTCCCTTCATAATCTTATATGTTTCTATAAGATCCCCCCTCATCCTTCTAAATTCTAATGAGTACAGTCCCAGTCTACTCAACCTCTCCTCGTAATCCAACCCCTTCAGCTCTGGGATTAACCTAGTGAATCTCCTCTGCACACCCTCCAGTGCCAGTACGTCCTTTCTCAAGTAAGGAGACAAAAACTGAACACAATACTCCAGGTGTGGCCTCACTAACACCTTATACAATTGCAGCATAACCTCCCTAGTCTTAAACTCCATCCCTCTAGCAATGAAGGACAACATTCCATTTGCCTTCTTAATCACCTGTAAACCAACATTTTGCGACTCATGCACTAGCACACCCAGGTCTCACTGCACAGCAGCATGTTTTAATATTTTATCATTTAAATAATAATCCCTTTTGCTGTTATTCCTACCAAAATGGATAATCTCACATTTGTCAACATTGTATTCCATCTGCCAGACCCTAGCCCATTCACTTAGCCTATCCAAATCCCTCTGCAGACTTCCAGTATCCTCTGCACTTTTTGCTTTACCACTTATCTCAGTGTCGTCTGCAAACTTGGACACATTGCCCTTGGTCCCCAACTCCAAATCATCTATGTAAATTGTGAACAGTTGTGGGCCCAACACTGATCCCTGAGGGACACCACTAGCTACTGATTGCCAACCAGAGAAACACCCATTAATCCCCACTCTTTGCTTTCTATTAATTAACCAATCCTCTATCCATGCTACTACTTTCCCCTTAATGCCATGCATCTTTATCTTATGCAGTAACCTTTTGTGTGGCACCTTGTCAAAGACTTTCTGGAAATCCAGATATACCACATCCATTGGCTCCCCGTTATCTACCGCACTGTAAATGTCCTCAAAAAATTCCACTAAATTAGTTAGGCACGACCTGCCCTTTATGAACCCGTGCTGCATCTGGCCAATGGGACAATTTCCATCCAGATGCCTCGCTATTTCTTCCTTGATGATACATTCCAGCATCTTCCCTACTACCGAAGTTAAGCTCACTGGCCTATAATTACCTGCTTTCTGCCTACCTCCTTTTTTGTGTCACGTTTGCTAATTTCCAATCTGCCGGGACCACCCCAGAGTCTAGTGAATTTTGGTAAATTATCACTAGTGCATTTGCAATTTCCCTAGCCATCTCTTTTAGCACTCTGGGATGCATTCCATCAGGTCAAAGACTTGTCTACCTTTAGCCCCATTAGCTTGCCCATCACTACCTCCTTGGTGATAACAGTCCTCTCAAGGTCCTCACCTGTCATAGCCTCATTTCCATTAGTCACTGGCATGTTATTTGTGTCTTCCACTGTGAAGACCGACCCAAAAAATCTGTTCAGTTCCTCAGCCATTTCCTCATCTCCCATTATTAAATCTCCCTTCTCATCCTCTAAAGGACCAATATTTACCTTCGCCACTCTTTTTTGTTTTATATATTTGTCGAAACTTTTACTATCTGTTTTTATATTCTGAGCAAGTTTACTCTCATAATCTATCTTACTCTTCTTTATAGCTTTTTTAGTAGGTTTTTGTTGCCGCTTAAAGATTTCACAGTCCTCTAGTCTCCCACTGATCTTTGCTACTTTGTATGTTTTTTCCTTCAATTTGATACTCTCCCTTATTTCCTTAGATATCCACGGTCGATTTTCCCTCTTTTTACCGTCCTTCCTTTTTGTTGGTATAAACCTTTGCTGAGCACTGTGAAAAATCACTTGGAAGGTTCTCCACTGGTCCTCAACTGTTTCACCATAAAGTCTTTGCTCCCAGTCTACCTTAGCTAGCTCTTCTCTCATCCCATTGTAATCTCCTTTGTTTAAGCACAAAACACTAGTGCTTGATTTTACCTTCTCACCCTCCATCTGTATTTTAAATTCCACCATATGGTGATCGCTCCTTCCGACAGGATCCCTAACTATGAGATCCTGAATCACTCCTGTCTCATTACACAGGACCAGATCTAGGACCGCTTGTTCCCTCATAGGTTCCATTACATACTGTTCTAGGAAACTATCGTGGATACATTTTATAAACTCCTCCTCAAGGCTGCCTTGACCGACCTGGTTAAACCAATCAATGTAGATTAAAATCCCCCATGATAACTGCTGTACCATTTCTACATGCATCAGTTATTTCTTTGTTTGTTGCCTGCCCCACCATAATGTTACTCTTTGGTGGCCTAAATACTACTCCTATCAGTGACTTTTTCGCCTTACTATTCCTGATTTCCACCCAAATGGATTCAACCTTATCCTCCATAGCACCAATGTCATCCCTTACTGTTGCCCGGATATCATCCTTAAAAAACAGAGCTACACCACCTCCCTTACTATCCACTCTGTCCTTCCGAATAGTTTGATACCCTCGGATATTTAACTCCCAGTCGTGACCATCCTTTAACCATGTTTCAGTAATGGCCAGTAAATCATAGTCATTCACGATGATTTGCGCCATCAACTCATTTACCTCATTCCGAATACTACGAGCATTCAGGTAAAGTACACTTATGTTGGCTTTTTTACCTCTGTTCTGAATCTTAACACCTCGATCAGTAACCTCTCCTAAGTTATATTTCCTCTTAACCTTTCTCCTAATTTTCCTTATCGTTGAACCCATATCTTCATGTAACAACCTGCCGCATCGCTTACCATTTATGTTTTCACTTCCCGTTTTATTCCTTTTGGTATTTCTGGTCCTATTCACTGAGCTCCCCTCAGTCACTGTACCTTGTACTGTCGCCCTTTTTGATTTTTGACTATGGCTTCTCTGCCTTACACTTTCCCCCTTACTGCCTTTTGTTTCTGTCCCTGTTTTACTGCCTTCCAACTTCCTGCATCGGTTCCCATCCCCATCTCCTTACAGGCTTTGATGACAGTTCGAGATGTGAGGTCTGAGAGCTTCACGACTTCAGGGTAATTGGAGAAATAGTCAATAATCAACATGTAGTCACGACCATTCGCACGAAAGAGGTCGATGCCAACCTTGGACCACGGGGAGGTCTCGATTTCATGCTGCTGGAGCATCTCATTGCTTTGCGCTGGCTGGAAGCGTTGACAGGTCGCACAGTTGAGGACCATGTTCGAGTTGTCCTGGCTAATACCGGGCCAGTCGACAGCCTGTCTGACTCTGCGTCTGCACTTCTCGACGCCCAGGTGTCCCTAATGGGTTTGGCGGAGCACCAAGCTCTGGAGACTGAGTGGAATGACAATCCGGTCCAGCCTGAGGAGGATACCATCAATCACCGTCAGGTCGTCCTTTGTATTGTAAAATTGAGGGCACTGCTCTTTCTGCCAGCCATTGGCGAGTCGGTGCATGACACGCTGCAAGAGGGGATCTTTGGCTGTCTCCTCGCGGAAACGAACCACCTTCTCATCAGACGGCGGGAGGGTGCTAGCACACAGGTGCACCTGTGATTCAATCTGCCGCATGATTTCCAGCAGTTCACTAGGCAATGTGATGGAGCGGGACAATGCATCAGCGATGATTAGCTCCTTGCCAGGCGTGTACACTAAGTCAAAGTCGTACCTTCTGTGTTTCAGGAGGATGCACTGCAACTGAGGCGTCATGTCGTTCAGGTCCTTGTGGATAATGTGGACCAGAGGCCTACGATCCATCTTGACAGTGAATGTCGGCAGGCCGTAGACATAGTCGTGAAATTTGAGAATGCCAGTGAGAAGACCCAGGCATTCCTTCGCTATTTGCGCTAACCTTGTTTCGGTGGGTGTCATGGCCCTCGATGCGTAGGCTACCGGTGCCCAGGATGAAGTGTCATCATGTTGAAGCAGCACCACACCGATGCCATCCTGGCTTGCATTTGTCAAGATCTTCGTCTCCCTGCCTGGGTCGAAAAATGACAAGACTGGTGCAGTGGTGAGCTTGGCTTTCAGCTCCAACCGCTCTGCCTGAAGTGCTGCCTTCCACTCAAATGCAGCGGACCTTTTCACCAGGTATCGTAGGGCCGTGGTGTGTGAGGCCAGTTTGGGATGAATTTGCCCAGAGAATTGACCATGCTCAGAAAGCGCAAAACCGCCTTCTTGTCTTCAGCGACCTTCATGGCTTTGATGGCCTTGATCTTGTCTGTGTCCGGGTGCACGCCCTGCTGAGAGACCTCGGAACTTGAGTGTCGACATGCCAAAGCAACATTTGGACCTGTTCAGCATCAGGCCATTGGCATGGACACGGCGGAATACCTGCTGGAGACGGGAAACATGCTCTTCAGGGGTCATGGACCATATGATGGCATCGTCCACGTACACACGAACCCCTTCAATGCCCTCCATCATCTGCTCCATAATGCAATGGATGATCTCTGATGCCGAGACAATGCCAAACGGCATGCGATTATAGCAGTATCAGCCAAACGGTGTGTTGAAGGTGCAGACCCTTCTGCTGGACTCATCCAGCTCGATTTGCCAAAATCCATGTGACGCACCTAACTTGGTGAAAAAACGTGCGTGTGCCATCTCACTGGTGAGTTCCTCCCGCTTCGGGATGGGGTAGTGTTCACGCATTATATTCTTATTGAGATCCTGGGGATCAATGCAGATGCGCAGGTCTCCTGAAGGCTTTCTAACACATACCATCGAGCTGGCCCAGTCAGTCGGTTCGTTTACCTTGGAAATGATGCCCTGGTGCTGAACATCCTTGAGCTGTGCCTTCAGGCACTCCCTCAGAGGAGCCGGGACCCGGCATGGTGAGTGGACCACTGGCTTGGCATCAGGTCATAGCAGAATCTTGTATCGATATGGCAGCGTGCCCATCCCGTCGAACACATCCGGATACTGAGCGAGGATGTCGTCAATGCCGGCCTGAAGATCCACATTGGAGGATGTTGTTGTGTAAACGCTGCATGAGGTTCAGCTGCTTGCAGGCATGCGCGCCAAGTAGGGATGCCCTGCCTGGCTTGACAGTTTCAAAACGTAACCGTGACTGGGTGTTCTGGTTGGAGACGAGTGGATGGCAGGATCCCAGTGCCGTGATGGCATTTCTGTTGTAGTCCAGGAGCCTGCAGGCTGCCGGAAGGACCTTGGGGGGCTTCTTGTGCGTTTGAAATCTGCCTGTGAGAGGAGGTTGGCAGAAGCACCTGTGTCCAGCTTAAACTGGATGGAGCAGTGGTTGACCTGCATCACCGCACGCCATTCGTTGGCAGAATCCACAGCGAGGATGGATTGAGTTTGTGATGAGTTGGATGTGGCATATTCACATTTGGTAATGATGCCCACACAGTAGGCAGTGTCCAGGCATTCTTCCTCTGGATCCGTTGTGCTGCCAGGATCAGAATCCTGCAATCGTTGTTGCACACTCTGAACGTGCCATCGTCGGAACTGGGAGCGCTGCCCCTTGACTGGTGGTGCAGACCTGCACAAGGTTGCATAGTGTCCAGGCGTCTCGCAGTTTAAACATCGCCTGCCTCTTGCAGGGCAGTGTTTCTTTAAGTAGACGTTGCCGCAGTTCGAGCACGTCATGATGTCCACGTCCCGATGCCCCATGCGTCGTCGCACATGCGTGCAGTGCGGGTGTCGGCCGCTTCATTATCCTGTTTGCATCACGCATGTGTGAGGCCCGAGAAAAGCGCACAAAATGGCCGCTTTCATCAATGCTGAGGCGCTGCATCCGGGAGATGGCCTGCACACTCTCTGCCTCGTGGAAGGCAAGTTTCTCATTTTCAGCCGATTTGTACTGGGCATAGCGAGTTTTGGCGTGCTCATGCACTGTGCATGTTTCAATCGCGACTGGCAGGGTCATATGCTTGATTTTGAGTAGCTGCTCTCTCAGGGGATCAGCGTGAACTCCAAAAATGATTTGGTCTCTGATCATGGAGTCAGCAATATCACCAAAGTCTATCACAGCGCTACCAGGCGGAGGTTAGTTAAGAAGGAGTTGAAAGTTTCATCTTTACCTTGTAGACGCTATGTGAATATGTAGCGCTCGAAGATTTCATTGGTGTCCACTTCACAGTGACTGTCAAACTTGTCCAGGATGGTCTGAAACTTTGTCTTGTCCTGGCCTTCGGTGAAGTGAAAAGAGTTGAAGAGTTTGATGGCTTGATCACCCGCTATTGAGAGGAGAAGCACGATCTTCCTTGCATCAGATGCACCCACGAGGTCTGAAGCTTCGATGTTCAGCAGAAACTTTTGCTTGAATGTCTGCCAGTTGGCACTGAGATTGCCGATGGTTCTGAACTGGTGAGGAGCCTGAATCTTCCCCATAGTGCCGGGATACATTCGCTGGTCGTCACGGAACGGACTGAGGTAAACCACCTAGATGAAGCAGTCTCCTGGTAGCATGTTGTGTTATGTACTCTGGGATAACACAATAACTGGATGCAGCTTTAACCAAAAGATACTCCAGACCTTGAAGTTAGTTCAATCTGATTTATTGAACCAATAGCACAGTTAGCACAGTTCTCTGTGAGTTCGACTCTCTGCTAACCTAAGTGTGGTTACTCTGTCTGACTGAACCAGACTAGCTCTTAATCACGTGCTGGAGATGTGATATTGTACATACACCCTGATTCACTCTGTAGATGTTCGTCAGTGGAAAGAGGCGGAGTGTGAGTGCCTCCTGCCTTTTATAGTGAGATACCACCCCTGAGTGTCCTGCCTGCTCATTGGTCATGTCTTGTTCTCTGTGTTCATTAGCTGCCTGTCTGTGCCTGCCTTTATATCATTATCTGCATGTCTGCATATCATGACAATGCCCACATTCCACGAATGAATAACACATTTATTCACCCATTTGCTCACTTGTGCACCCGCGCACTCGTACACACCCATTCTCGCTCGCTCACACACTCTCACTCACTCTAAATCATCCACAGCCTTGATTAAAACATGGACAAAAGAGCTGAATGCCAGAGATGAGGTGACTGCCCTTGACATCAAGGCAGTATTTGACCGAGTGTAGCATCAAGGAGACTTAGCTAAACTGGAGTCAATGGGAATCAGGAGGAGTACTCTCTGCTGGTTGGAGTCATACCTGGCACAGAGGAAGATGGTCGTGATGGTTGGAGGCCAATCACCTCAGCTCCAGGACATCATTGCGGGAGTTCCTCAGGGTAATGTCCTAGGCCCAGCCATCTTCAGATGCTTCATCAATGACCTCCCTTCCATCATATGGTCAGAAGTGGTGGTGTTTGCAGATGACTGCACAATGTTCAGCACCATTTGTGACTCCTCCGATAATGAAGCAGTCCATATCCAACTGCAACAAGGCCTGGACAATATCCAGGTATGGGCTGACAATTGACAAGTTATATTCGCGCTACGCAAGTGCGAGACAATGACCATCTCTTATAAGCAAGGATCTAACCACCACCCCTTGACATTCAATGGCATTACCATCACTGAATCCCCCACAATCAACATCCTGGCGTTTACAATTGATCAGAAACTGAACTGGACTAGCCATAGTAATACTGTGGCTAGCAGGGCAGGTCAAAGGCTATGGCGAGTAACTCACCTGCTGACCCACCAAAATCTGTACACCAACTACAAGTAATGGAATACCCTCCACTTGCCTGGGTGAGTGCAGCTCCAACAACACTCAAGAAGCTCGACAGCATCCAGGATAAAGCAGCCCGCTTGATTGCTCCCCCCTTCCCGAACAGGCACCAGAATGTGGCGACTAGGGGCTTTTCACAGTAAGTTCATTTGAAGCCTACTTGTGACAATAAGCGAGTTTTGTTTCATTCATTCATTTCCACAAGCATTCAAAGCCTCCCCCACCGACAAACATGGTAGCCGTAAGTGCCATCTACAAGATGCACTGCAGTAACTTGCCACGATTTCTTAGACAACACCTTCCAAACCCACGACCACTACCATCTAGAGCAGCAGATACCGGGGAACTCCCACCTGGTAGTCCAACTCCAAGTCACTCGCTACCCTGACTTGGAAAAGTATCTCTGTTCTTTCACCATCGCTGGGGCAACATTCTGAAACTCAGTGGGTGCACCTGCACCTCAAGGACTGCAGACGTTCAAGAAGGCAAATCACCCCCACCTTCTGAAGGGCAACTAGGGATGGGCAATAAATGCTGGTCTAACCAGCGAAGCCACATCCCGTAAATTAATTTTAAAAGCTCGTTCACTAGCTCCACCCGAACAAAGCAGCTGATGTAGTAAAAATGGACTGTACTCATCTTTGCCAGTGCTCCTGTGGATGGGTGCAATGGAGTACCGCTGCTACAACCGGGGCTGGAAGACCAGGCTTGCAAGATGCTAAAAGGTCAGGGCTCAGTTATCTTTGTAGTCAGTATGAATATCCGCAGCAAGGCTAGAAAATATGCATCGAAGTACTCTCTCCACATATACTGCTAGACCTGCGAAGATTTTTCTTATTTCAGAGTTTCAACATCTGCAGTACTTTGCTTTTTTTAAATTAAAACTTGTTCAATAAACATCTTGAGCCTGAATTGCACACAAGTTATTGTTGAAGGATTAGCGACCCTCTTGTTGCCACAGTAACTAGGGTATATTTATCGGCTTTCAACAGCAATAAAATACATTCTTCATTGGAAATGGCCTCTTTTGTCTTAATGCGATGGAAAACCAGAGAAATCAATAACAGAAGTAATTGTGCTGGGTAAATGGATGTTTGTTATTCATGTAGACATTTAACATCACAAGTTGTGTTCTGGGACCCATAGCCTAAGTGCTAAAGATAATTTTCTTCGTACTGAATTAAGCCTCCATGAGGAAAAGGCCTGAAAGCTACATTTTTTTTTAATACATTTTACATTCAGAGCATTTTCGGTTTTTGAGCAGCCGAAAGGTGAAAATTATTCTTTTCACTTTGTTCTGGACAAGATAGTATTGAACTTTGTATCGCCACATTGTGCAGGAATCCAAATCCGAACATTGTTGGCTGGATTCTCTGCCGCATCAGGACTTCCCGACCGGCGATGGGCGATAGAGAATCCAGCGGCAGGCACCAATTCCGTTCCGACACTTTGATCCCCCACTGGCATCGGGATCGAGGTATCAACAGGCCAGGCACTATATTCTCCGCTCCTCTGGACCGAAAATCACTCAGGCGAGAATTGGTGCCACCCCCATCCCCACCGGACAGCCTCCACTGCCATCAGACCACCCCACAAACCAGAGACCCCCTAATCAAAACAACCCCGAACAGAGCCCCCCTAAATAAAGAGACCTTCACAGGAGACCCCATAATTTAAGAGACCCCCACCAGAGACCCCTGACTGGAAGCCCCCAGATGAGAGACCCCTCATCGATGGACACACATGGTCATGGTTGATGCGCATTAAAATTGTCTGGAGGTTGCGATCATGCAATCGACAAATACGAAACAGACCATAGAAAAGTATTTGGAGGATTTTGGTGACCTGCACAACTCATGGACAATAATGGTATTCAGATCACATCAGCCAAATTTGAGCACTACCTGAAGGAGTGTGGCATCCGCCATATCAACTCTGCCCCTTATCATCCAGCTACCAATGGTTTAGCTGAATGTTTCATACAATTGCTCAAGCTTGCAGTGAATGTTTCGAGGAGTAAAGGCTCCCTACCAAAAGGTGTCAATTGCTTTCTCATGACATACAGAAACACTACGCATTCAGCAACACAAAGCTAACTGGCGAAACAGATGTTCAAAAGGAAAGTACGCACACAGTTCGGCCTTTTGACTCCCCCTTCAACTTCAGAGATAGTCAAGCAACAACATCAGGTGCAAGCGGCTAGAAGGGAAACAACATTCCAAAAGCAGAGTCTTTGAACTAGGAAACATTCTCTTGTGAGAAATTAGACCTCAGGCAAAAAATGGACTCCAGCAATTGTATTAGCCAAAACGGGTCTGATTTCATAAATACTACAATCTGACGACGAACGAATTTGGCATCAGCACGGTGGCCAATTCTTGTCTGCAGGTAGTGAGAGCACAGAACCTGTACCAAATGCTTTCACCACAGAAAATATGGACAGTGACATGCCTGAATTGAGGACTACGACTGTCGAAATTAAGGAACTTGTAATGACAGCATCATCCACACGACCAGAGACAGTTCCTGAGTTGGTTTCGCCAGATGTAACAATTATCAGTTGTTAATTATCAGGAAGACACTCCTCGTACCCCTCAGAGCCAAGTTCCTGGACGTCGTGTTCTGCCAAAGCGTCCACCCAAGACCCTGCCTTACTAATGTACATATATATCCGTAACGTAACAATGTTTGTTATGGCATAAAGCGTTATATTATGTCAAAGTGTTTGATTATGTAAAAATGCCACGGACACTAGAGGCGTAAAGAGGGAGCGGTGCTATGTATCAGAGTAACACCATTGGTTTGTGTAATGTTACGTAATGTTTTGACATCATTGAAGCGTTTTGCAGGCTTTTGTAGAATTCGCCATTGTACCCTGTTTGAGCAGCATCTTGTAAATAAACCCCTTGCACTATGTATTAAAAAATTGATGGGTGCCCCCTCTGATTCTTTCTCTTTGCGGCAAAAAACAAGGAATATAACTGTTATATTTTAAATAATGACTTATCTAAAATATATATATTACTCTTGAATCCACCAGGATGATAAAATGACCAATAGACTTCTTGTTGAAAGATGAACTATTTAATGAGTAATAAAATAATAAACTGTGAGTCTTTTTACTCAATACAAAACTAACAATAAAGAAATGAAGAATTAAAGTACAATAGAGATAACGATATAACAATACACTATTATAACAAACTAGTTCTAACTTCTCTCTCTCTAGCTATTCTATGTCTTGCTTGTTCACTGTTTTGAATCATATCATCATGATCATCTGACTCAGAAAAGGCAGGAAACCAGTTCTTATAGTATCTGACTGTGAGCCTCTAGTGTTGAAATGACTGTACTACATTTCCATACATTGATCATGTATATTGATATCTGTATATCACTACATCCCCTTTTCTTTTCGGAGGAACATAGGCCCCCCCTGGAATTAGCCCGCCCGCCGATCGGTCGCCCCCGATCATGGGCCTCGCCACCGTGGAGGCCCCCTCCGGAGTCAGATCCCCCCTCCCCCCCACCAGGATGAGCCCTGCAGCTAGAACGCCGAGGTGGCGCCGGGTAGGAACACACACAAACGACATCGGAGGGACTCGGCTGAACCTGGCGGGCACTCGGCCCATCGACCGCGGAGAAATTCCAGGGGGGCCGCATTCAGCGGCCCCCGACCGGCACCACGGCGACCACGCCAGCGCCATTGCCGCTGATTCTCCAGTCACCAGAGAATCGGCATCGCGGCATTCGCGCCGCCCCAGCCAATTCTCCAAATCGGCGCGGGATCAGAGAATCCCGCCCCATACCATTCATGACTTGAGAAACAAGGGCCATTGTCAGGCATTATGATACTGGGAATACCATGTCTGGCAAAAATCTCCTTGAATGCCGTTATGACATTGTTGGATGTGATGTCGTTCAGTTTCACTATCTCAGGAAAATTGGAAAAATAGTCAATGACTACAAGATAGTCTTTTCCAAAAAAGTGAAAAAGATCAGCACCAACCTTGATCCATGGTGATGTTATTAGATCATGTGGTTGCAGTGGTTCTTTGCATTGTTGACTTTGATGGTATTGACATGTTGAACACGACAAGATCATGTTCGCAATATCATTGTTGATACCAGGCCAATAGTTAGACTGTCTGGCTCGTCTTCTACATTTCTCAATGCCTAGATGACAGACATGTAATCTCGACAGCATTTCAAAACGCATGTTTTGTGGAATTACAATGCGATCTTGTCTCAGCAGTATACCATCTACAATAATCAGTTCTGACTGAATGGATTGATATTGCGGACAATTGCCTTTGGGCCATCCTTCTTGAAGCTGTTTCATAACTTTCATCAATGTGGTATCTTTCTGTGTTTCAATGTGAATTTGATGAAATTTGATACAGGTAGTAATTCTTTGAATAGCTGCAAATGTGAATCAACATCATTGATGGATTCTTCTTGGAGAATGTCTGTGTTGACTGACCTAGATAAAGTATCAGCAATTACTAATGCTTTACCTGGCGTATACTTCAGTGTAAACTGTATCTTCTCAATTTCATTATTAAACATTGAAGCCTGGGAGTCATGTCATTTAAGTTTTGTTCTATGATGTGTACTAATGGACGATGGTCAGTTTCCACTGTGAATTTGGGGAGACCATGGGCATCATTTTCCGACCCCCCAGCGGGTCGAGAATAGCCATTGGCCGCCGTGAATCCCGCCCCTGCCGGTTGTCGAAGTCTCCGGTACCGGATATTCGGCGGAGGCGGGAATCGGGCCGCGCCGGTTGGCGGGCCCCCCCGCTGGATTCTACGGCCCGGATGGGCCAAAGTCCCGCCGATAAATTGCCTGTCCCGCCGGCGTAAATTAAAGTACCTATTTACCGGCGGGACAAGGCGGCGTGGGTAGGCTCCGGGGTCCTGGGGGGGGGCGCGGGGCGATCTGACCCCGGGGGTGCCCCCACGGTGGCCTGGCCCGCAATCAGGGCCCACCGATCCGCGGGCGGGTCTGTGCCGTGGGGGCACTCTTTCCCTTCCGCCTCCGCAACGGTCTCCACCATGGCAGAGGCGGAAGAGACTCTCCCCACTGCGCATGCGCGGGAAACTGTCAGTGGCCGCTGACGCTCCCGTGCATGCACCGCCCCGACATGTCATTTCCGCGCCAGCTGGCGGGGCAACAAAGGCCGTTTCCGCCAGCTGGCGGGGCGGAAATCCCTCTGGTGTCGGCCTAGCCCCTCAATGTTGGGGCTTGGCCCCCAATGATGCGGAGCATTCCACACCTTTGGGGCGGCGCGATGCCCGTCTGATTGGCGCCGTTTTGGGCGCCAGCCGGCGGACATCGCGCCGTTTGGGGAGAATTTTGTCCCATATATGTAGTCGTGGAATTTGGAAACCCCCGTGACTAACCCTATACACACTTTTTCGATTTGGGCGTACCTTCACTCAGTGTCAGTCATTGATCTTAACAGATAGGCAATAGGAACCCAATTAGCAAAACGGTCTTGTTGCAGTAAAACAGCACTAAAGCCATTTTTACTTGCATCAGTTGAAACTTTGGTTGGTTTTGTAGGATCAAAGAATGATAAGCATGGAGCTGTATCAATTGTTGTTTCAAATCAGTCCATTCTGCAGTATGTTTGTCAGTCCAGATGAATTCTGTGTTCTTTCTTATCAATTGACGTAGAGCAGTTGTTCTCGCGGATAGATTTGAAATTAACTTACCTAGAAAGTTGACAAATCTGAGAAAGCATAAGACAGCCTTCTTATCTTTGGAAATTTGCATTGCCTTGATAGTCTGCACTTTGTCTTGATCTGGTTTAATGCCTTCAGCCATTATCTTGTCACCTTGGAAGGCTAAAGATGAGGCCCCAAACATGCACTTGGCCTTGTTTAACTTTAAACCATAGTTGGCAATTCTTTGGAAAACCTCCTGAAGACGCTTGATATGCTCTTCAGATGTTGTTGACCAGACGATTATGTCGTCAACATAAACCCAAACTCCTTCAATGTCCTCGGTCATCTGTTCCATTGTTCTGTGAAAAATTTCTGAAGCAGATATAATACCAGAAGGCATCCTATTGAAACAGTACCTTCCAAAAGGTGTATCAAAAGTACAAAGAAGTTTGCTGGAGTCTTCTATCTGCATCAGAGAGTTTACCCAGTCAGTAGGTTGAGTAACCTCAGAGATTATTCCTTGAGTTTGAAGTCTTGATAATTCAGCTTTCAGTCGATCTTTAAGTGAGCAGGAACACGTGTAGATGGATGGATCACCGATTTGGTATCCTTTTTCAGTTGTATTTTGTACTGAAAAGGTAACGTGCCCATACCTTGAAAAACATTTGGGCATTACTGTAAGAGTTTCTGAACATCATCATTGAGTGCACTTGATTGACAGGTATTCATGAAGATTCTCTGTATGAGTTGCAAATCTTTGCATGCTTGTGCTCCAAGTAATGATGAACGAGTATCATTGACAATCTCGAACCTTACTCGTTGTTGAATGTTTCTGTTTGTGACACTTAGGTAGCAGGATCCATGTGAAAAAATGGGGTTGCCATTGTAATCACGCAATGAGCATTCTGGAGGAATCATTTCAGAATAACTTTTGATCTTGGACAGGTCCTTGGAATTCAAAAGATTCGCAGAAGCTCAGGAATCCAATTTAAAAGTGATTGGAATAGTGTTAACATGCACAGTAGTCATCCATTCATTGCATACTATGTTGACTTTTTGTTCTTCCATTGCTTGAAGATTTTTCTCATACTCTCGATGAGGTAACTTAATTGTTTTAAGATGATCCTTGCTTGCTTGTAGACCATGCTTGATGGACGAATCAACTACACAAACAAAGAAAGAATTTTCTAATGAGAAAATATTGTCATCTTCCGTGAAATCTTCTTGAGTGTGGATTTCTTCTGTTTTGTCCACAGCCTCGTACTTTGTGATACTTTTTGTGCATGGGAGGAATGTATTTAGCAGTTGATTGACACTGTGAAGCATAATGGTTGAGTTTCTGACATTTTAAACATTGTTTGTCAAAAGCTGGACAATTCCCCTTTAAGTGGGCATCACCACATCTGTGACACATAATTACATTGTCGTCATGACGTAATTGTGACGTACACGCATGCGCAGACTTCTTCTTGAATATCTCGCATTTTGGTGCGTAGTGCGCATGAGCAGGGCTCGAAAATGCTTGCAGAGGATAGCTGCCTTTCTTCACAGATTTCTGCTTTGCTTGCGACACCATTTTAATTTTCTCTGCCTCGTGGTAGAGATTTGCGCTTTTTTCCTTTGGATAAAATGCTAGATACTGGCTTCTGGTCTGTTCTGTTGCTATACATTTGTCAATCGCGATTTGTAGAGTTAAATCATTTTGACGAATTAAGCTTCTCTGATATTCTCATCAAGTATACCATATACTATTTGGTCTCTTATAAGTGAATCATGCAGATTTTCATAGTTACACGTTTTAGATAAGAGCTTGGGATCTGTGATAACATTATTCACAGGTTCACCAGTTTTTTGAATTCTCCGATGAAATTTCAGTCGCTCTAAAATCTCATTTGGCTGCATTTTACAATGTTCATCAAACTTCGCTATCACTTGATCAAATTTGGTTTTATCTTCATCGGCACTAAAATGAAATGAGGTGAATATTTTGATTACTTACTGGCCTGCAAGGGATAGATATAACGCAATCCTTCTAGCTTCTGGTGCTGCGCGTAAATCACTAACTTCTAGGTAAAGTTGAAATTGCTGCTTGAACAACTTCCAATTTAAATTTAAATTACCAGTGGTCTTTAGATGTCTTAGTGCTTGAACTTGGTCCATTGATAGGTCGATTGCATCAAAGTTTTAAAAGTTGCGATGATTGCTATAGTCGAATAGTTGAATCCGTTTGTGCTTTATTCTTTCTTCTTTTTTATGCTAAATCTTTGTTAGTCTTTCTTAAAAGATTTATAACTTGCTGGTACCATGTTATATTTTAAATAATGACTTATCTAAAATACATATATTATTGTTGAATCCACCAGGATGATAAAATGACCAATAGTCTTCTTGTTGAAAGATGAACTATTTAATGAGTAATAGAATAATAAACTGAGTCCTTTTACTCAATATTAAACTAACAATAAAGAATTAAAGTACGATACAGAGAACTATATAACTATACACTATTATAACGAAGTAGTTCTAACTTCTCTCACTCTAGCTATTCTATGTCTTGCTTGTTCATTGTTCTGAATCACATCATTGATTTGTTATGTTGTAGGTGTAACATAAGCGGCTTCCTTGTGGTGCACTTGACAAAGGAAGGTTCAGACGTGGACATAACTTCAACACGTTTATTAAACTATTTACACTTCTATTACTCGGGTTCGACACTACTGCTAATCCTACTATAGCTACCCAGACTGACTAACCAGTTACTGCAATCAACGTGGTGGGTATAATATTGAATCAACCCTGTCTCTGCACTCACTGACTGTCTCCACTGGAAAGAGGCTGATCATGTGTGTGGTGTCCTTTATATATGGTTGGTGCAATGCCCCCCTGTGGTCATGTCACCTCCTTGTGTATCGTTAATGTCCATTGGTCGTGTCCTATCTAACTTATCTATTGGTTGAGTGTGTGTGTGTGATGTTTCTAGTGCTCCCTATAGTGTCTAGCTAGCCTACATGCATTCACATTGATGCACATCACCACAATCATCATGATCATCTGACTTATAATAGGCGGGAAACCAGTTCTTATAGTATCTGACTCTGAGCCATCTAGTATTGAAATGACTGTACCACATTTACATACATTGATCATGTATATTGACATCTGAATATCACTAAAATAACAACCATTGTCATGGACAATCTGCTCCGGTGTTCCAAATCTTGCAAATACTTTGTTTAGTTTTTCAGTGGACTGCTCAGTTGTCATTGACTTTATTATTGACTTCTGCCTATTTCAAGTGCACGTCCTTAATCACTAAGAACATAGGCTAGATTCTCCGTTTTGGAGACTAAGTCCCCACGCCGGCGTATAAACGGTGGTCTTTTATGCCAGGAACTCTGGCACAAAATGGCCACCGATTCACCATTTTGCTGGAAGCTAGCAGGGAGGCAGCATAGAGCTTGCAACTCTAGCTGCCGATACGGCCCTGTGCAATTCCGGTTCCGTGACCACGCATGCGCATGGCGGCAGCCTGCAGCAGCTGCGCCGCACTCCATGGCGGACTCAGCAGGCGGACCCGTACCTCAAAAGTAGTGCCCCCCTTCGGCCGCTTGTGTGACCCAAACCACCCACCCACAGTGCCCCCAGCCCCGAATGAATCCCCCTGCCCGTGGATCGGCCTTCTCCAGCAGCCCCCTGAGTCCGCAGCCGGCACGCAAGGTTCCCGGACAGTGTGAGCACACTTAATCCATGCCGTCAGGAACTTGGCTGGTCAGGGGTGGAGCATCGTGGGGCAGGCCTCAGGCAATGGCCTGAGGCTGTGGACAATCGGCACGGCATACTCCTAGAGTACGCTACTTTTCAGGGGTCAGAGAATATAAAAACCGGCGCCACTCCCGATAAGGGCGTCAAAATGGCTTCTCCGCCCTGTCGCCGAACACGATTTTGATGTCGGGGAGCGGAAAATACAGCCCCATGTGTCCCTCCAGTGGACCAGTATAATAGATGTGCCTTCTCTGCCATGGCTGTTTCGGCAATTCCCATGGATGTAATGGTTTTACAGGTAGAGTGTTCCTTAGATTTGTCCAAGATTGGCATTGTGCAATTTTCTCATCAATTTGAGCAATTAATTCTGGACACCAAAAATAACTGTGTACTAATTCCTTCATCCTTACCAAACAAGATGCCCCATGCAGTTAATCAAGGACTCGACAACATGAGCATGGAATAATCATTTGGATCCCCTGTTTTGAACTCCATTCTATACTTTCAATTCAAGTCTTCATGTGAAGAAAGGCTTGAGGCCTAGATTTTTCTTATGAATGTCTGACAGCATTCCCTTATGGACCAAGTCCATCACTTTCCCCATCATTGGATCGGTTCTTGCATATCAGTGAACTTGAGACGATCAGAGGCACGCTATCTACAAGTGAGAAATAAAAAATATTGACAACATTTTCTTCTGGGTCATGCTTGGCAAACATGATAAAACACCAGCATTTGCGTGCTGCTCAGGCTTGCGATACTGGATATCGTAAGCATGTGCCGTTAATATCAATGACCATCCTTGCAATCCACTAGCTGTCAAAGAAGGTATATCTTCATACGGCCCGAAGATTGTAGCTAAGAGTTGATGATCTGTCAAAAGGAAAAAGTAATGTCCATAAAGGGTATGGTGAAACCATCTTATACCAAAAATGATGCTCAAAGCTTCTTTTTCTTGCTGAGCGTAATTCATTTCTGCGATACTAAGAGTAGATAAAGCAAATCGGTCATCCTCTCCTGAAAGCCTACTGTGCGGAATGACTGCACCAAAACCATAGGGTGAGGCATTGCAAACTAATAGCAACTTTGTTTTTGAATGATAAAGTAACAACCAGTTCTGATTTCAGTAAAGTTTCTTTCAATTCATTGTCTGCATTTTCACCATCTTCTGACCAGTGCCATGCCTGTTTGACACATAGCAATATGTGTAAAGTCTTCAATTGTGTTGTTAAATTCAGCACAAATTTACCATAATAATTGATCAATCCTAAAAACGACATTAACTGTGTCACATTTTGAGAACGTGGTTTCGAAGATTGCTGACATTTTCTTTGGTTCTTTGTGTAAACCATCATTGTCCATAATATGATCAAGATAATTTTAGGGTGAGTTGAAAATTCACACTTTTCCTTCTTAACTCTCAGGTTGTGACTCTGCATATGCTTCAGGGTAGCTTCCAAATTTTCCAAGTGTTCCTGATCACTTGAACCAGTGGTGAGTGTGTCAATTAAACAACATTGCACTCCATTAAAACCACTTATAATTTGATCAATGGATCTTTGAAAAGGAACAGGCACAGATGTTATTCCGAAAGGAACTCTTCTGATCTTTGCGCGTCATGATGTTAAGTAATGGATGTAATTTGGCATCCACATTCATCTGTAGATATGCCTGTGAAAGATCAATTTTACTGAAATTTTGTCCTCCAGATAGTCCAGGAAACAAGTCTTCAATCAGAAGCTGTGGATAATGACCTTCACACAAAACTGGGTTTTAGTAGTTTTAAAATCACCACAAATTCTCACTGAGCCATCCATTTATAATACAGGAACGATTGGTGTCACCCAGTCATGTGTAGCATCAGGTTCAATGGCTCCTGTCCTTACTAACCTTTCTAGGTCTTCTTCAACTTTAGGTCTAATGGCATATGGTACAGTTATAGCATTGAGACATTTGGGTGTGGCTTGATTTTTAGATGCAGCTCAACTCCAAACATAGAGCCCAGTGAACCTTCGAGCACCATCTTATACTTCTTCAGAAGTTGTTGCAAATTGCTCCTTGAATCCATCAATTGATTGACTGTTTTCCAGTTATGCCTAATCTTAACCAACCATGCTCTGTCATATAGAACAGGAAAGTTTCTTCCGACAATGTGAAGAGGCAACTTTGCCGTCTGCCCATTTGCTTTTACTTTCACCACATTGCATCTTTTAATGGTACAACCTCTTTAGTATATGTCCTTAGGATCATATTTGATGGTTTTAAAGGCAGATGCCTCAGCGTTTGATGATACATTGTCTCAGGTATTAGCGATACTGCTGCACCTATACTGTTTTAATTTTAATTTCATGATCTTCAGGTTTGGATATGCCCAAAATTGTTGTTGAGTTCCCTGCATTGACAAAACACCTAGCTTTAGCTCTTGCAGTAGTTCAGTTTTGACGTCTTTTGAGTTATCATGAGCTTCATCCATTAATTTGTAGACTGTTTACTTCTATTCTTCGTCTTGCACCTTCTTGGTGTAGGAGACGTTTTCTGAGCCCAACAGACTTCGGCAATGTGACCCTTCTTGCCACAGTTCTTTAATGTATTCTATTTACTCCAGCATTCCCCGCTGAGTGTCCAACTTGGGTACAACGGCAACATAGATGCACCTTTTCAGTCTTCTTCCTTGAGGTATTCAGTTTGTGGATCATTGCTTCAGCCCCTGTCTGTGAGGTTTCTCTCGTTGAAAGCTCCAGAGATGTGGCAAATTCCGTAGCAGCTTTTAGACTTAACTCACAGGAAAATAATACGCTTTATTGTCACAAGTAGGCTTCCATGAACACTGCAATTGTCATGTGAGAGTGCCTTTAAGAAATGGATGTTTAAGCAATGTACCTTTAAGAAATGGAGCTGATCATATTACTGAAGTGATGTCAGAGGGTGGGGGGAGCTGAGCTCACTTGTGCTTTTTGGTTTCTGTTTGAGAAGGCAGCTGGGAGTGTGGGTGTGTTTTGCTGAGACCTGCAGGAAGAAACACAGAGCTGGTCTGTTGATGTCTGCAATCCAAAGACTATAAATATATTGAACGTAACCTAATGTGTTATCATTTTTGAAGATTTGAAGTCTTTTAGATGTTTAAAGGAACAGTTTGAAGGATTATTTGGTGTTGTAGTCTTTTGGGGTTATCGTTGAACTAATGGGTGTTAAGATATTCAATGTTTGTTTTAAAAGATTAACTTGAGTTCATAGAATAAACATTGTTTTGTTTTAAAAACAATTTGTCCATAATTGCTGTATCACACCTGAAGAGTACGCCGTGTGCTTCCCACACCACAATGTATTAAAAGTTGTCGGTCGGTTGAACTCCATGAAACACTTTGGGGTTCTGTAACCCCCCCCCCAGAGCAATTGGGGACTCGAGGGGGATAAAAGTCTATCTATAGGATTGGCTTTGTGAACTTAAAGACAGTGAGGGGTGAGCATATTGTGGTTGCTTTTTAGGTGTGGTAGTTTAGTTTAAGTGGGGAGTGTGCTGTGAATAATGGCTCTTTCAGAGGCTCTGAAATTTTTGGGGGTGGAGACGGTCACACGCAGTACCTTACGGGCAGAGACTAAAAGCAGACTGTTAGATTTGGCAAAAACATTGCAGTTAACATTACCTGACAAAATGCGAAAGGGTGAAGTAATTATGGTGGTGGTTAAGCATTTAAAGTTGGCAGAGATACAGTTTGATTCATTGGAAATGGCAAAAAATTCAGTTGCAAATTAAACAAATGGAACATGAGAAAGAATTAAAGCAGCTTGAATACGAAAGAGGTAGAGAGGAAAAAGAAAGAGAGAGAGAGGAAAACGAAAGAGAGAGAGAGGAAAAAGAAAGAGAGAGCGAGGAAAAAGAAAAGGAGAGAGAAGAAATGAGAAAAGAAAGAATAGCCCAAAAAGAAAGAGAAAGGGAAATACAGATGAGGGAAAAAGATAAAGAGAGAGTTTGAACTTCAGAGAATGGCCATGAAACATGACAGTCAGTTAAAATTGACAGATGTAAAGCGAAACGTACAGGTGGGTGATAGTGATGAGGATAGTGAGAAAGAGCGTCAAAGTCGAAGGTTTGGTGTGGATCTATTTAAATATGTCCAAGCATTGCCAGGGTTTGACGAGAAGGAGGTAGAAGCCTTTTTCATTTCATTTGAGAAAGTAGCTAAACAAATGAAATGGCCACAGGACATGTGGGTATTACTGATTCAAACAAAGCTGGTAGGTAGAGCTAGTGACGTGTTTGCATCACTACCGGAGGAGGTATCTGGGATGTATGAGGAGGTGAAAAAATCCATCTTAGTGCATATGAACTAGTGCCTGAAGCCTCCAGACAAAGGTTTAGAAATTTAAGAAAAGAATTTTGTCAAACATACATGGAATTTGAAAGTCTCAAACTGAGTAATTTTGATAGATGGATAAGGGCTTTGAAAATAGATCAAACGTATGAAGCGCTCAGAGAAATTAAACTTTTGGAGGAGTTTAAAAATTCAATTCCTGATGTAGTGAGAACTCATGTGGAAGAGCAGAGGGTTAAAACTGCGACGTTAGCAGCAGAAATGGCAGATGATTATGAATTAGTTCATAAATCAAAGCTTGGTTTCTGACATCAGTTTCAGCCGGATAGGGATAGAAACTGGGGACATGAGAAATACTCAAGTGGTAAAGGTAAAGGTGATCTGATGGGAGATAATAAGGAGAGTGTACCTCAGATTTAAAAAGAGGTCCAGGGGGGTGGAACAGAAATGAAAAGTTTCAAACGTTTTCACTGTAGTACACTACGCCATGTAAAGTCAGTGTTGGTGGTTGAAGAAAAACACTGGGAAGGCTGATGTGGTAAAACAGGATAAGACAGTGGGGTTTGTTAGAATGACAAAGGAAATCCCAAGTGAAGCGAAGGAGGTGCAAAAGATTGTCCAGCCTGATCAAGAGGTGATTGATAAGAAGGTGCCAGATCTCTTTAAAGAATTTATTTGTGTGGGTAAAGTTTACTCATGTGTATCAGGAGGAGCAGGTAAAGAAGTCATAATTTTAAGAGATTTCGGAGCTAGTCAATCTTTAATGGTAAGAGATGAGGAATTATGTACTTTGGGAAGAATGTTGCCAGAAAAGGTGGTAATATGTGGAATTCAGGGTGAGAGGAGTTGCGTTCCATTATATAAGGTAAGGTTGGAAAATCAAGTGAAGAGTGGTGAAGTGGTAGTAGGAGAAATAGATAAACTATCATGTCCAGGAATACAGTTTATCGTGGGTAATGATATAGCTGGATCGCAGGTGGGAGGGATGACTCCTGTGGTTGATAAGCCAGTGGAAAATCAGACAACTGAAGTGTTGAAGGATGAATATCCTGGGATTTTTCCAGCTTGTGTAGTAACAAGGTCACAAAGTCACAAGTTAAGGCAAAAGGAGAAACCAAAGAGTGAAGATGAAGTTGAAGTGCAATTGTCAGAAACAATTTTTGATCAGATGGTTGAAAAAGAACACGACCAGCTGGAGGATGAGGCAGATATTTTTAGTTCAGGAAAATTGGCGGAGTTACAACAGAAAGATGTAGAAATAAAATGGATATATCAGAAAGCATATACGGAAGAAGAATCTGAGAGTATACCAGAGTGTTATTACCGTAAAAGTGATGTCTTGATGAGAAAATGGAGACCTTTACATATGCAGGCGGATGAAAAGTGAGCAGACGTTCATCAAGAAGTATTTCCGGTAGGGTATAGAGAGGAGGTGTTGCGAGTGGCACATGAGGTACCAGTGGGAGGTCATTTGGGGATGAGGAAAACTCAAGCTAAAATCCAGAAACATTTTTATTGGCCTGGATGGACTACATAAAGATGTAGTTAAATTTTGTCATCATGTCACACATTTCAAGTGACAGGGAAACCTCAAGCAGTGATAAAACCAGAGCCTTTAATACCCATTCCAGCATTTTAGGAATGTTTTACAAGGGTCCTAATTGATTGTGTAGGACCGCTTCCGAAAACAAAAAGTGGGAATCAACACCTTTTGACTATCATGAAAGTGTCTACTAAGTTTCCAGAGGCCATTCCAGTCTGTAATATTACAGCTAAAAAGATTGTGGAGGAGTTACTTAAATTCTTTACTAGATTTGGTCTACCCACAGAAATTCAATCGGATCAAGGATCAAATTTGACCTCAAAGTTATTCAAAGGAGTTATGGATAGTTTAGGAATAAAACAATTTAAATCAACTGCGTACCATCCAGAATCACAGGGAGCATTAGAAAGATGGCATCAGACATCAAAGACAATGTTGAGGGGACAGGCCATTCTGGATTTAGTGTTGTGTAATGAGCCAGACTTGATTAAAGATCTTAAAGTAAGGGAACACTTAGGAGGCAGTGATCATAATATGGTACAATTCAATCTCCAATTTGAAAGACAGAAGCTAGAATCAGATGTAAAGGTGTTCCAGTTAAATAAAGGTAACTACAGGGGCATGAGGGAGGAACTGACGAAAATCGACTGGGAGCAGAGCCCAGTGGGGAAGACAGTAGAACAGCAATGGCAGGAGTTTCTGGGAGTAATTGAGGACACAGTACAGAGGTTCATCCCAAAGAAAAGAAAGGTTATCAGAGGGGGGATTAGGCAGCCATGGCTGACAAAGGAAGTTAGGGAATGCATCAAAGCAAAAGAGAAAGCCTATAATGTGGCAAAGAGTAGTGGGAAGTCAGAAGATTGGGAAGGCTACAAAAACAAACAGAGGATAACAAAGAGAGAAATAAGGAAAAAGAGGATCAATTATGAAGGTAGGCTAGCCAGTAACATTAGGAATGATAGTAAAAGTTTCTTTAAATACATTAAAAACAAACGGGAGGCAAAAGTAGACATTGGGCCGCTCCAAAATGACGCTGGTAATCTAGTGATGGGAGACAAGGAAATAGCTGAGGAACTAAATAAGTACTTTGCGTCAGTCTTCACAGTAGAAGACATGTGTAATATCCCAACAATTCAGGAGAGTCAAGAGGCAGAGTTGAATATGGTAGCCATCACAAAGGATAAAGTGCTAGAGAAACTAAGAGGTCTAAAACTTGATAAATCTCCGGGCCCAGATGGGCTACATCCTAGAGTTCTAAAGGAGATAGCTGAAGAAATAGTGGAGGCGTTAGTTATGATCTTTCAAAAGTCACTGGAGTCAGGGAAAGTCCCAGAGGATTGGAAAATCGCTGTTGTAACCCCCCTGTTCAAGAAGGGAACAAGGAAAAAGATGGAAAATTATAGGCCAATTAGCCTAACCTCGGTTGCTGGCAAGATTCTAGAATCCATTGTTAAGGATGAGATTTCTAAATTCTTGGAAGTGCAGGGTCGGATTAGGACAAGTCAGCATGGATTTAGTAAGGGGAGGTCATGCCTGACAAACCTGTTAGAGTTCTTTGAAGAGATAACAAATAGGTTAGACCAAGGAGAGCCAATGGTTGTTATCTGTCTTGACTTCCAAAAGGCCTTTGATAAGGTGCCTCACGGGAGGCTGCTGAGTAAAATAAGGGCCCATGGTATTCGAGGCAAGGTACTAACATGGATTGACGATTGGCTGTCAGGCAGAAAGCAGAGAGTTGGGATAAAAGGTTCTTTTTCGGAATGGCAACCGGTGACGAGTGGTGTCCCGCAGGGTTCAGTGTTGGGGCCACAGCTGTTCTCTTTATATATTAACGATCTAGATGACGGGACGGGGGGCATTCTGGCTAAGTTTGCTGATGATACAAAGATAGGTGGAGGGGCAGATAGTATGGAGGAGGTGGGGAGGCTGCAGAAAGATTTAGACAGTTTAGTGGAGTGGTGCAAGAAATGGCTGATGAAATTCAACGTGGGCAAGTGCGAGGTCTTGCACTTTGGAAAAAAGAATAGAGGCATGGACTATTTTCTAAACAGTGACAAAATTCATAATGCTGAAGTGCAAAGGGACTTGGGAGTCCTAGTTTTGGATTCTCTAAAGGTAAACTTGCAGGTTGAGTCCGTAATTAAGAAAGCAAATGCAATGTTGTCATTTATCTCAAGAGGCTTGGAATATAAAAGCAGGGATGTACTTCTGAAGCTTTATAAAGCATTAGTTCAGCCCCATTTAGAATACTGTGAGCAATTTTGGGACCCACACCTCACGAAGGACATACTGGCACTGGGGCGGGTCCAGCGGAGATTCACACGGATGATCCCAGGAATGGTAGGCCTAACATATGATGAACGTCTGAGGATCCTGGGATTATATTCATTGGAGGTTAGGAGGTTGAGGGGCGATCTAATAGAAACTCACAAGATAATGAATGGATGACGGGAAGTTGTTTCCATTAGCAGGGGAGTCTAGGACCCGGGGGCACAGCCTTAGAATAAAAGGGAGTCACTCTAGAACAGAGATGAGGAGAAATTTCTTCAGCCAGAGAGTGGTGGGTCTGTGGAATTCATTGCCACAGAGGGCAGTGGAGGCCGGGACGTTGAGTGTCTTTAAGACAGAAGTTGATAAATTCTTGATTTCTCGAGGAATTAAGGGCTATGGAGAGCGAGCGGGTAAATAGAGTTGAAATCAGCCATGATTGAATGGTGGAGTGGACTCGATGGGCCTAATGGCCTTACTTCCGCTCCTATGTCTTATGGTCTTATTGCCAAGATTATCCAGAGGATTGGGATAAAGGAATTCAATTCGTACTGTTTGCAATTAGGGATGCACGTAATGAGTCAACCAAATTTAGTCCTTTTGAACTAATTTTTGGTCATGAGTTAAGAGTACCGCTTAAATTGATTAGAGAAAAGTTGGTGGATGAGAAATCGGAAATTACACTATTGGATTATGTGCCAAATTTTCGGGAATGATTAAATAGAGCAGGTGAATTGGCTAGACAACTTTTGAAAGTTGCACAAAGTGTGATGAAACAGGTAGTGGACAAGAAGTTCAAAGTTCATAGTTTCGCCAGTGGAGATAAAATTTTAGTGTTGTTACCAGTGGTCGGTGAACCTTTAAAAGCTAGGTTTTGTGGACTGTATCAGATTGAAAGGAAATTAAGTGAGGTGAATTATGTGGTAAAAGCACCAGATAGAAGGAAGACTCATCGAGTGTGTCGTGTGAATAGGCTTAAAGGGTACTTTGAAAGGGAAGGAGAGAAAAAGGAGGAGGTTTTAATGATTCTAACGCAAAGTGACGAACCAAATCCAGATGACTGTGAATTTGACATGCCTCAAATTAAATTGGAAAATGAGAATAGTCTTAAAAACTGGGATAAATTGTTGAGTTATCTCCCAGAAGTAAAACAAACTGACCTGAAAGAGTTATTGATATCACATGGGCAAGTTTGTGGAGATAAATTGGGAAGTACTAAAATGGCTATACTTGATGTAGATGTGGGAAATGCTGTTCCAATCGAACAACATCCATATAGACTTAATCCTTTAAAATTGGCACAGGTTAACAAAGAGATTGAGAGTATGCTTAAAAATTGCATAATTGAAGTGGGTTGCAGCCAATGGAGCTCACCCATAGTGATGCTACCTAAACCAGACGGTACCCAACGGTTGTGTGTGGACTATAGAAAGGTGAATGCAGTTTCAAGAATGGACTCTTATCCTATCTCACGTTTGGAGGATTGCATTGAGCAAGTGGAACAATCTGCTTTAATTTCCAAATTGGATTTACTTAAAGGTTACTGGCAGATACCTTTATCCAAAAGGGCAAAGGAGATTTCAGCTTTTGTGACTCCAGATGGTATATACCAATTCAAAGTTATGCCATTTGGCATGAAAAACGCCCCAGCCACATTTCAACGGTTAACTAATACAGTCGTTTCAGGATTACCCAATTGTGCGGTATACATCGACGATCTGAAAATTTTCAGCGCACCATGGACAGAACATTTAAAACATCTGATGGAGTTATTCGATTGACTTCAGGAAGCGAGTTTGGTGTTAAATCTAGCCAAACGTGAATTTGGAAAAGCCCAAATCACTTTCCTTGAGGAGTTTCCGATCCCCTCAAGACAAAGGGAAATAATGCGATTTCTTGGCATGAGTGGATTTGATCGAACCTTTGTGCAAAAGATTTGCAGCGTAGTTGCTCCACTGATGGACTTGCTGATGAAACGTCAAAAATTTCATTGGACAGCGTACTTTCAACAGGCATTTGACTGCCTGAAAGCTGTGATAACCGATGCTCCTGTATTGGAGAATTGCAAGGGACTCTGTGATCAGATTGAACTGAAGTATCTAACTTTAAAGAGAAATGCCGAGGTGTAGAGGAATGGATGGATTGTGCAGAGACCTTCTTGTTCAAAGAGACTGTCAATCGAGAAGGATTTCGGTTGGAGGAAGAAGAACAAAGAGAAAAAAAATGGACTATATTATTATACCTGGTTGTGTGTGTTGCCTCTTTGCTAGAGCTATTCAATTCATCCTACTTATCAGCTCTTTTCCTGAACGCCTGTAACTTTTACCTTTCAAGTATTTATATAATCCTCTTTTGAATAGCATCATTCAACCTGTTTTCACCATCCTTCCCGATTGCATTCCAGATTATAACAACTCAATATGTTAAAAAAAATCTTTAAATAGCCTCAGATTACTTGCCAATCATCATTAATCTGTATCCTCCGACCCAATCATTCTGCCACTGAAAACATAGAAACTTGGAGACATAGAAAATAGAAGCAGGAGGAGATCATTCAGCACTTCAAGCCTGCTCCGCCATTTATTATGATCATGGCTGATCATCAATTTCAATACCCTGATCCTGTCTTCCTCCCATATCCCTTAATCTTTTGAGTCTCAAGGGCTACATCTAATTTCTTCTTGAAATTACACTATGTTTTGGCCTCAACTACTTTCTGTGGCATCAAATTCCACAGATTCATCACTTTCTGGGTGAAGACATTTGTCCTCAACTCAGTCCTAAAAGGTTTACCCCTTATCATGTGAGAGTACCCTTTAATAAATGGGTGTTTAAGAAATGTACCTTTAAGAAATGGAGCTGCTCGTGTTACTGGAGTGATGTCAGAGTGTGGGTGGAGCTGAGCTCTACTTCTGGTTTTTTTCAGATTCAGTTTGAGAAATGCTTGGGTGTGTCTGTGAGCTGCACTGCTGTTGATCTATGCCATCCAAAGACTATCTATGGATCATTTGGGTGAACTCAGAATTGTAAAAAAGGTCTCAGTATTGAATCTCAATCTAATGTGCTCCTGTTTAAAGGTTGTTAAGTCTTTTGGATATTAAAAGGGCAGCTTGCAGGGTTACTTAGTGTGGTATTCTTTGGGGGGTGTATTTGATGTACTGGTTGCTAAGATATTCACTGTTTGTTTTAAAAAGGTTAACTTGAGTTCATAGAATAAACATTGTTTTATTTTAAAAACCACTGGTCCATTTTCTGTACCATACCTGTAGAGTAAGCCGTGTGCTCCCCATACCACAATCTAATAAAAGTTGTGGGTCAGGTGAACTCCATGATACACTTTGGGATTCTCTAAACCCTGACTCATAACACCCTTATCCTCAAACTATGATCCCTAGTTCTGGACTCCCCCACCATCAGAAACATTCTTTCTGAATCTCCCTGTCTAATCCCACTAGAATTTTGTAAGCTTCTTGAGATCCCTTATCAGACTTCTAAACTCCAATGAATATAATCCTAACCGATTTAGTCTCTTCTCATATGATAGTCCTGTCATCCCAGGAATCAGCCTGGTAAACATTCGCTGCACTCCCTCCTTAGCAAGAACATCCTCCCTCGGATAAGACACCAAAATTCTCTAGGTGTGGCCTCACCAATGCCCTATACAGTTGCAGCAAAACATCTCTATTTCGATACTCAAATCCTCCCACTATGAAGGCCAACATACCATTTGCCTTTTTTACTGCCTGCTATACCTGCACACATACCTTCAGTGACTGATGCACAAGGACATCAAGGTCTCACTGGGTATCGACCTTCTCAATTTACACACATACAAATAATAATCTGCCTTCCTATTTTTGCTACCGAAATGGATAACCTCACATTTATCCACATTATACTGCAACTGCCATGCATGTGCCCACTCACTCAGCCTGTCCAAATCCTGCTGAAGCATCTCTGCATCATCTTCACAGCTCACCCTCACACCTAACTTTGCATCATCTGCAAACTTGGAGATAATACATTTTGTTCCCTCATTCAAATTATTAATATATAATGTGAACTGTTGGGGTCCATAGATTCCATAAAATTTACAGTGCAGAAGGAGGCCATTTGGCCCATTGAGTCTGCACCGGCCCTTGGAAAGAGCACGCTGTTTAACCCCACACTTCCACTCTATCCCTATAACCCAGTAACCCCACCTCATCTTTTTTTTTGGACACTAAGGGCAATTTAGCATGGCCAATCCACCTAACCTGCACATCTTTGGACTGTGGGAGGAAACCGGAGCACCCGGAGGAAACCCACGCAGACAGGGAGGGTGTGCAGACTCCGCACAGACAGTGACCCAGCAGGGTATTGAACCTGGGACCCTGGAGCTGTGAAGCAACTGTGCTAACCACTGTGCTACCGTGCTGGTCTGAGCACAGATCCCTGTGGTACTCCGCTCTTCACTGGCTGCCAATCAGAAAAAGACCCATTTATTCCAATGTTTTCTTCCTGTCTGCTAACCAGCTTGCTATCCATCTCAAGACACTACCCGTAATCCCATGCCCTTTAACATTACATATTAATCTGCTATGTGAGACCTTGTCAAAAGTCTTCTGAAAGTCTCAATAAGCCACATCCACCGGTTCTCCCTAGTCAGCTCGACTATTTACATCTTCAAAGAATTCTAGTAGATTTGTCAAGCATGATTTTCCTTTCCATGCTGACGTTGCTCGATTATACCACTGCTGTGCGATGGAATCCTTGATAATTGACTCCAGCAACGTCCCTACTACTGATGTTAGGCTCACTGTTTTCTCTCTACCTCCCTCTTTTGAATAACGGGGCTACATTGCTCCCCTCTAATCTGTAAGAACTATTCCAGAATCCAAAGAATTTTGGAAACTTACCACCAATGGATCTACTATTTCTAAGGCAACTTCTTTAAGCACTTAAGGGTTGAAAATTATAAGGCTCTGGAGTTTTGTCTGCCTTCAATCCCATTAATTTCCCCAAAACCATTTATTTACTAATACTAATTTCCTTCAGCTCCTCAATAAAACTTGTGTTTCTCAGAACTTCCTGTACACTATTCATGTCTTCTTTTGTGAAGACAGAAGCAAAGTACGAATTTAGCTCCTCAGCCATTTCTTTGATACCTTTTATGAATTTCCCTGTTTCTGATTGTAAGGGGCCTAAATTAGTTTTTATTTATTTTTTCTCTCCACATATCTTTGGAAGATTTTGCAGTCAGTTTTTATGTATCTCGCTAGTTTATTTTCAAACTGTATTTTCCTCTTCTTAATCAATCCCTTGGTCAGCCTTTGCTGAATTTCAAACTGTTCCGATCCTCAGGTCTATTGCTTTTTCTTACCTCTTCTTTGAATCTAATATTATCTCTAATTTTCCTAATAAGCCAACAATTCCTCCTTATTTACCCCATCAAAACCATCCATGATTTTGAACACCTCCAGTAAAATTTCTCCTGCCTTCAGATCTCTGAGGGGAACAATCCTAACCTCTACAGTCGCCACAAATAACGGAAGTTCCTCATCCCTGATTAAAATTCTGACAAACGTTTCCTGTACCCTCTCCAAGGTCTTCACTTCCTTCCTAGTTTGTGGTGTTCAGAATTCAATACAGTTCAGCTGAGGCCGAACCAACACTTCATAAATGTTCAGCAAAGCTTTCTTGCTTTTGTACTCTATTCATAGAGTCATAGAATTTACAGTGCAGAGGTTTGGCCCATTGAGTCTGCACCAGCCCTTGGAAAGAGCATCCTACCTAAACCCACACGTCCACCCTATCCCTGTAACTCAGCAACCCCACCTAGCCTTTTTTTTTGGACACTAAGACAAATTAGCATGGCCAATCGACCTAACCTGCACATCTTTGGACTGTGGGAGGAAACTGGAGCACCTGGAGGAAACCCACGCAGACACGGGGAGAACGTGCAGACTCCACACAGGATTGTGACCCAAGTCAGGAGCCGGGGACCCTGGAGCTGTGAAGCCACAGTGCTACCAACTGTGCTACCATGCCACCCGTATGCTACCATGCTGCCCTCTGCTACCGTGCTGCCCTATTAATAAAGCTCATCTATTAATAATGCGAGGCGTGTTTTTTAACAGCCTTCTCACCTTGTCCTGCCACATTCAGAAATTTATGTACAGGTCTCCCTCTTCCAGAACTCCCTTTCATTAAATCATTTAGTTCACTTTTCCTATTTTCAATCATTCTACCAAAACGCATCACCTTCTCTGTGTTAAATTTTAACTGCCATGAGTTAAATTGCTCTTTCTTGAGAACTGGCAATCCCTCAGCTGATTACTTATTTCTTATCATCTAAGTTTCTCCCAAAATATTGCTGATTCATAAGAGTTTGTGATACTGCACTGTCCAATCAGCAAAAAACTACCTTTGCTTCCTAATTCAGGTACAGAGATTTCATAATCATAATCTTTATTATTGTCACAAGTATGCTCACATTAACACTGCAATGAAGCTCCTGTGAAAAGCCCCAAGGCCCACTCCCAGAGGTGAAATTGCGATCTCGCTGGAGTGCGGCAAGAAACCAATTATCACCACTTAAGCCCCATTTCCGTAAAATCAACGAGAGCAACCTCATATCCGATTGCCTCCTTTCATTCAGCGGCCTCTTCAGCAAGTGCTCATGCTGGCGCCAATTAGTACTCCTTTTGAAAAACGAGAACCTGGTGGAAGGGCTTCAGTGGGAGCCGAGGAGGTGAATAGCCATTTTTGCTCAAGGCAAAGAACCCGGGTGTGCTGGATTTACCACAACAGTGTTCGGTGGTGGAGGGGGGAAGCTCGGCTGGAGGTAGGGGACCCTCTGTAGGGGTGGGCTGCCATGGGGGGGAGGGGTGCGGGGGAGGCGCTGGGTGGGGGGGGGGGGTGGGGGGGGGCAGAACCATGGGGCAACCGCTCATGGCACCACCATGCCAACTCCTGGATCATGTGTAACCATTCCAATGCAATCAATGGCCCTGCCCGTCTTCCCCAGCTATCACCCATAACTCCCACCGACTGCTGAGGCCTTTGGCCATGCAGCTGAAGGCTATTGCTGATAGGCCATTGACAATCATGGTTAAGTGAGAACTTTACACATGCCAAATGGATTCCCGTGGGTGGGTGGACCATGTAGCATATGGGAGTTATTGCCTAGCATCGCAATTACACCGTAATGCCTGGACACTGTGGTTGAATACTGTGGGAGACATCATCGCACACGCAACATCTGAACAGCCAGGAGTTGGGGCACAGCTCTGAGGACATATCCACGGCCGGAGGGTGGGTGAGCACCTCAGGGAGGGGGGTTAACTGGAAAGATGGGCAAAGGGTCCGGGGGTCGGTATTGCGGAAAAAAGCGACAGAGGTATCATAATGGCTGTGCAAAAAAACGTTTTATGCGCTGTACAATACCCCACACCCGGTGGTGCTGCGACGCCTTGGACATCTTCAGTCATGGAGCCGACATCGTGCACCAGGCTCTCCAATGTGGTCACCATCCTAGCAGTGTTGGCCTCAGTGCCACTCATTGCTGGTGCCATCTCCTCCGCCCATAGCCTCTAAGACTCCTCCAAGCAGTTATGGATCTGCTGGAGTGATGCTGAATCTCCCTCTGAATGTCCCACCCATTCCCTGTCATCTCCATCAGCTCCCGGTAATCCACTTCCACAGGCTCAGCATTAGACTGCGACCCAGCAGCACTCCGACATCTGTCTCGCCTGAGGGTTCCTGCCTCTGACTGATATATATCATCAGTGGTGTGGTGCTCACCAGATTGTGCCACAGAAGCTTGTCCACTAACATTTCCTACCGAGGTGTGCGTATCAGCGCTGGTGGGGATGGGGATGACAGCTGTGCCGTGACTATGGTGGCCTCCTCAGGGTTCTCTTCTGAGGTGTGTCGTGTTGGGTGTTCTGGTCTACAAACAGGTCAACACGGCTGGAGATGGTGTAACTCTATTTTATTAACAACTCAACTGTAATAACATACTGTAAGCTTGGGTACATGCATTACCAGCTTATCTGTGGACCCTGTCCTATCACTATCTAGGTGAGGCACTCAGCACATGGTGAATGTCTGAGAGGCAGGCTGTGAGCTCTGTGCTCTGGGCTGGCTGCTACGAGAATGAGCGGGAACTCTGGTGTCCCCTGTCTTTATAGTGTGTGTGCTCTCACTGCTGATTGGCTGCGATGTTGTGAATGCTGGTTGGTCCTACTGTATGTCCATCAGTGTGTCAGTGTGTGTGTGATTGCACCATGGTATGCTGATGTATATCATGACATCCTCCCTTTTCGCAAAGAATATGTGCCTACATGAGAATAAATAAAGTGCAGTGAGTGTGTCTGATCATGTGTGTGCATTATTTACATCAATATGTACATGTGGCTATGCTATATACACGGGAAGGTGCCAGGTGCAGAGGAAAACTATGTTACACCAAGAACGAGACAAATGCTATTAAGAAACGATGAAAAACTCTTAAACAGTACGGCAGAATAAGTCAGTGAGTCCAATAGTGCAAGGTTTATAAATCAAGTCTTTGGGATGGGTGACGAATTCGGGTTGACCGCCTCAAGGGTGGTTCAGGATCCACCGGCTGAGGAATGGGCCAGGCCACGGTAGAGTGAGGAGGAGGCAGGGTATCCTGAAGCTCAACAAAGTCCATGTCAGGGACAACAGGAGGGCGTGGCACCGGTGCAGAATTTCGTAGCGAGCGTGGAACCAGACGAAGGGCACGCCAATTGCGGCGGCGAATGGAGCCATCAGGCAAACAAACCAGAAACGAGAGGGGAGCCGCCTGTCTAAGAACCTCAGCGGTTGCCGACCAGCCACCCTCCGGAATATGTATGTGGACATGATCTCCAGGCACCAGGGCAAGAAGATCAGTCGCACGAGCATCATGAGCCGCCTTGTGTTGCTCACGCTCTTGTTGCATCCGCCGAAGTACCGGAGCATGGTCGAGGTCTGGGACGTGAATGGATGGCACAGTGGTCCTGAGGATGCGACCCATAAGCAATTGGGCCGGCGATAGGCCCATGGACAGTGGGGCCGAGCGATAGGCCAGCAAGGTGAGGCAGAAGTCAGATCCTGCATCAGCAGCCTTGCAGAGGAGCCTTTTTACGATGTGGATGCCCTTCTCTGCTTTGCCATTTGACTGAGGGTGCAGGGGACTGGACGTCACGTGTGCAAAGTTGTATGCACTGGCGAAGGAAGACCATTCCTTTTAAAAAAAAATTTTTTTTTATTCTCCTCCTTTTTCACGTTTTCTCCCACATTTACACCCATCAACAATAAACAATAATCAACAAGATATGTCAATCCCCATAATAACAACAATCCCATCCGCCCATCAACCACCAAACCTCAACGGGCCTGTTTACATAAACAAATGACAAAAAGGAATCAGTGATTACCCGTAGTCACCCTTAAACTACATGGCTCTCCACCCCCTCCAACCCCCCACCCACCCCCCCAACCAACGCCATCCAGCCTCTAAGAGAGTACCGTGCATTATACCCCAAAGTTGTACCCCCCCCCCCCCCCACCAAGTCTCCAGCTCTTCCCGTCCACTGCCTCTTGTAAAACTCCTCCTCCCAACCTCGGTTCCCTCCCCCAATCTCGGTTCCCTCCCCGCAACTTTCCACCCCGGCTAGACCACTCGGACCCTGTTCTGTCAGGCTCCGATGGCCGCAGCCCCTCCCCCCACCTCACTCCCGTTCACTGGCCGGCTTAAACCGGCCAGCGTGGAGGCCCCCGCCCGGGTCCCTTTCCCCCTTGCCCGGCCCTAGGAAAGCCCAAAGATCCCCTTTTAGCACACAAACCCCGCATATCCACCTACACCTCAAAGAGCCCTCCTTTCGAGTGAAAGTCCCGTCCCTTCCCTTGTCCAAATATATGCAACATTGGCTCCTTTAGCCTCTACACCCGCGTGCAGGGATACAAAAAAAAGAAGAAAATACAGTCATGAGGTTACATCGGCACATGACCATTCCTCAATTTGTCAGTTCTGCCACAGTCCTTCTGCCTTCGCAAACTCCTCCGCTGCTTCCGCCGTTCCAAAATAAAAGTCCCTGAGCTTGTAAGTCACCCTCAGCTTCGCTGGATACACAATGCCGCACCGCACTTTGCTAATGTACAGTGCCCTCTTCACCCGGTTGAAGGCAGCCCGCCCCCTCGCCAGCTCCACCGTAAAGTCCTGGTATACACGTATACCAGCTCCAGCCCACTGCACCACCCGCTTCTGCTTGGCCCAGCTCAGGACCTTCTCCTTCAGACTGTACCTACGGAAGCACAGAGTCACTGCCCTTGGCGGCTCACTCGCCTTTGGTACAGGCCTCCACGACCGATGAGCCCGATCCAGTTCATATCGGGAGGGGTCCTCCCCCTCCCCCAGTAGTTTTGCCAGCATCGCAGCAAAATACTCAGTCGGCTTCGGTCCTTCAACTCCTTCGGACAGCCCCACGACCCTCAAATTCTGTCGCCTGGATCTGTTTTCCAGATCTTCCATTTTTCCTCGCAGATTCTTGTTCGTGTCCATCACCTTCCGCATCTCCTTCCCCATCGAGGCAAGTTGATCACCGTGCCGCAATACCGTCTCCTCCACTTCCTTCAGCGCCTCCCCTTGCTCTCGCACCTCCGCCACTGCGCTCTCCACCGCCGTCTTCACCGGGGAAACCGCCTCCTCCACCAGCACATTCAAAACCTCCCTCATCTCCTTCCTCACCATCTCCATGCATTTCTCAATCTGCGCCAACTCCTTTTAGAATTCCGCAGCCATCACCTTAGTTAGTTCTTCAGCCGTGAGCACTGCGGCCTCCCGTGGTGCTCCAGCCTCCATTTTCTTTGTTGACCCTGTGGTGACCTTTCCCCTCTCCAACGGACTTTCAGCCGCTTTTTTCCCGGCCGTTTTTTTGGTAATTTTCGACATCCTTCTTCTCCTTGCGCAATCACCCGCCTTTTACTGCCGTCGCTGGCCCTAGGACCGGGCGTTACTCCCCGAAACTGCCGTTCCCGAACGGGAGCCCTCCAATGTGCGGCTGCCTCCCGCCCGCCGTCACCGAAAGTCCCTCAGGAAGACAGTCCTCCCACAGTCCAAAGATGTGCAGGTTAGGTGGATTGGCCATGCTAAATTGCCCTTAGTGTCCAAAATTGCCCTTAGCGTTGGTTGAGTGGGGTTAATGGGTTATGGGGATAGGGTGGTTTGGGATTGGGTAGGGTGCTCTTTCCAAGAGCCGGTGCAGACTCGATGGGCCGAATGGCCTCCTTCTGCACTGTAAATTCTATTAAATTAAATCTATTAAAGACCATTCCTGACTCGCGAAGCAGGGGCCAGTGTCTGACATCATGGTGAGCGGAATGCCATGGCGAGCAAAGGTCTCCTTACAGGCCCGGATAACAGCCAATGACGTGGTGTCGTACAGGCGTATGACCTCAGGATAGGTAGAAAACTAGTCGATGATAATGATGTAGTCCCTGCCGAGCTCATGGAACAGGTCCACGCCCAACTTCGACCAGGGGGACATGACCAACTCATGGGGCTGAAGGGTCTCACGTGGTTGTGCCGGCTGGAACCGCTGACAGGTGGGGCAATTGAGCACAGTGTTGGCAATGTCCTCATTTATTCCCGGCCAGCATACAGCCTCTCAGTTCCTCCGTCAGCACATCTCAATGCCGAGATGGCCTTCGTGCAGCTGTTCTAAGACAAGCCGGTGCATGCTGTGTGGGATCACAGTGCGGTCCAGCTTCAGGAGGACACCATCCATGACTGCCAAGTCGTCCCAAATTTTGTAATACTGTGGGCATTGTCCATTGAGCCACCCGTCTGTCATGTGGCGCATCACACGTTGCAGAAGGGGGTCAGCCGCAGTCTCACGGCGAATGTGGGCAAGGCATTCGTCAGTGGCCGGCAGATTGGCAGAAGTGAAGGCTACATGTACGTCGACTTGGCCAACGAACCCCTCCGAGTCGGGCGGTGTGTTGACCACCCTGGACAGAGCGTCTGCTATGATCAAGTCCTTACCCGGAGTGTATACAGGTTGGAAGTCGTATCTCCGGAGTTTGAGCAGAATGCGCTGGAGGTCATGTCATTAAGGTCCTTTTGGATGATGCCAACCAGCGGGCGATGGTCAGTCTCCACAGTGAACTGGGGAAGGCCATACACATAGTTGTGGAACTTGTCAACACCAGTCAACAGGCCTAGGCACTCCTTCTCAATTTGCACAGAGCGCTGCTCTGTGGGGGTCATGGCACGTGACGCATAGGCGACAGGGGCCCATTATGAGGCGTCATCTCGTTGCAGGAGGACCGCCACAATGCCGGGTTGGCTGGCGTCAGTCGAGATCTTCGTCTCCCTTGCAGGATCGAAGAACGACAGTACTGGGGCGGTGGTGAGCTTGACCTTGAGCTCCCCCCATTCACGCTGGTGGGTGGGAAGCCACTGGAATTCAGTTGTCTTTATGACAAGATGCCAGAGAGCTGTGGTGTGGGAAGCAAGGTTAGGGATGAATTTTCCCAGGAAGTTGACCATTCCTAGAAAGCGTAGCACCGCCTTCTTGTCTGTCGGCTTCTGCATAGCCGTGGTGGCTGCCACCTTGTCGGCATCCGGCCGCACACCCAACCGGGAGATGTGGTCCCCCAAGAACTTGAGCTTGGTTTGGCCAAAAGAACATTTGGCTCTGTTAAGGCGCAGGCCCTGGTCCCGTATTCGTTGAAAAACGCACTGGAGGCGACTGATATGCTCCTGCGGTGTGGTAGACCAAATAATGATACCGTCCACATAGACGCGCACGTCTTCGATGCCCTCCATCATCTGTTCCATGATGCGATGGAAAACTTCAGAGGCCGTTATGATTCCAAATGGCATCCTATTGTAGCAGTATCTGCCAAATGGAGTGTTGAAGGTACACAGCTTCCTGCTGGATTAATCCAATTGAATCTGCTAGAAGCCCTTTGAGGCATCAAGCTTGGTGAATATTTTTGCCTGAGCCATCTCGCACGTGATCTCCTCACGTTTGGGTACAGGGTAATGCCCCCTCATTGTATTGCGATTTAAGTCTTTCGGGTCAATACAGATCCGGAGCTTGCCGGAAGGCCTCTTGACGCACACCATGGAGCTGACCCATGGCGTTGGCTCCGTCACCCGGAAAAGCACTCCTTGGTCCTGAAGGTCCTGCAGCTGCTGCTTGAGGCGGTCCTTGAGGGGTGCTGGGACTCTGCGAGGTGCATGAACTATCGAGGTGGCATCCTGTTTGAGCAGGATTTTGTATGTGTCGGGCAGTGTACCCATGCCCTCGAAAGCATCCTGGTTGTGAGAGAGGATTGAGTTTAGTTGCGCCCTGAATTCCGCATCTTGGAAGTCAGACGTGCCTTTTGGAGAGAGAGAGTGTACTCGCTGAACGAGGTGGAGGAGTTTGCACGCCTGTGCGCCTAGCAGAGAATCCTTTGAAGAGCCCACAATCTCGAAGGGTAGAATGGCTTTACGTGAGTTGTGCGTCACTTCGAGTTGGCACGACCCCACGGCGGGGATGACGTTGCCATTATAGTCGACTAGTTGACAGATGGATGGAAGAATTGCTGGTTTGACCCTCAGGGTTTGAAATGCTGACCATGCGAGGAGATTTGCTGAAGCACCAGTGTCCAGGTGGAATGTGATCTGGGATCGGTTGACCGTCAGGGTGGCACACCACTCGTCGACCGGATCAATGCTGTGCACCGTCATGTTGGGTGTTCTGGTCTACAAACAGGTCAACACGGCTGGAGATGGTGTAACTCTATTTTATTAACAACTCAACTGTAATAACAGACTGTAAGCTTGGGTACGTGCATTACCAGCTTATCTGTGGACCCTGTCCTATCACTATCTAGGTGAGGCACTCAGCACATGGTGAATGTCTGAGAGGCAGGCTGTGAGCTCTGTGCTCTTAGCTGGCTGCTGCTAGAATGAGTGGGAACTCTGGATGTCTTTATAGTGCGTGTACTCTCACTGGTGATTGGCTGCGATGTTGTGTATGTTGGTTGGTCCTACTGTATATCCATCAGTGTGTCAGTGTGTGTGTGATTGCACCATGATACGCTGATGTAAATCATGACAAGGTGTTCTCCTTGGAGACAGGAATGGGGGCCATCCTGGAGCGGCCAGCTCCATCGGCTGGAGGACCTGCGGGAGATTGGACATGTGGGGCGGGATTCTCTGATCCTGAGGCGAAGTGTTGACGCCGTCATAAACGGCGTTGCGTTTCTCGACGGTGTCAACATGCCCTCAGGAGCAGCGATTCTGACCCCTACAGGGGGCCAACACAGCACTGGATCGACCCACGCCACTCCAGCTGCCGATTCCGGCGTCAGATGGGCACCGCGGGTCTGCGTATGTGCAGTGGGACCGGCGGCAATGTGCGCATGTGCATTGGCTCCCTCCTCCGCGCCGGACCCGATGCAACATGGCGTAGGGCTAGAGGGGCCGGCACGGAGCAAAAGTGGCCCCCAGCCCAAGAAGCTGGCCCGCCGATCGGTAGGCCCCGATTGCGGAGGCCCCCCGGGGTTGGACCCCCCCCCCCACCTCTCCCCCCCCCCACCTCCTCTCCCCCCCCCCCCACCTCCTCCCCCCCCCCAACCAGGCCGCCCCCAGATGCATCCACGCCGAGGTCCCGCCAGGTAAGAGCAGGTGTGAACGGCGGCGGCGGGACTCAGATTATTTGCGTGGCCTCTTGGCCCATCCCGGGCGGAGAATCGGTCTCCGACTGGCGCCGCACCAAGCGCGCCGGCGCCAATGTCGCCGATTCTCTGCTCTCCGGAGAATTGGTGGACCGGCGTCGGGGCGACATCGCGCGATTCACGCCCGGCCCGGTCTGGGCTAAGAGAATCCCGCCCGTGGTCAGTGGGAGGGATGGGTCAGTCAGTAAGGCAATAACTCACATTTGACATGTCTTCTGGTTGGAGCTCGGTCGTTCCTCACCTCTGTGGCATCTGCCAGCTTCCACGTGGGTGACCTATCTATCCTCAGCCACACTGGACACCTCCAGGGCCCGCTCTTCAAAGGAGGTGTGGATTTTTATATCCGGCACCTCTCCATCAGTCTGGGCCTCTCCCGCCGATTGTGGGAGGACTTTTTCATAGAATTTACAGTGCAGAAGGAGGCCATTCGGCCCATCGAGTCTGTACCGGCTCTTGGAAAGAGCATCCCTACCCAAGCCCACACCTCCACCCTATCCCCATAACCCAGTAATCCCCACCTAACATTCAGGGCAATTTTGGACACTAAGGGCAATTTAGTATGGCCAATCCACCTAACCTGCACATCTTTGGACTGTGGGAGGAAACTGGAGCACCCGCAGGAAACCCATGCACACACGGGGAGAACGTGCAGACTCCGCACAGGCAGTGACCGAAGCCGGGAATCGAACCTGGGACCCTGGAGCTGTGAAACAATTGTGCTAACCACTATGCTACCATGCTTTTCCTGTGGGGGCACAGAGTGGACATCGTTAGCCAAATGCGTGTTCACAGTGGTGTGGAGGGGGTGTGACAGTGGGGTTTGGGGTGTGGTGGGGGGAGGGAGGGCTGTTGGTCACATGGGGAGTTGGGGTGGATGCCCCCTTCTGGGGGAGGGAGCATGTTGGTGTCTACTTCCTCATGTAGGTCATTCTTCACTGGAGGCCAGTCCACTTGGCCACACTACTCGAGCTTACGGCCGCCGCCACCTCATCCCAGGCCGCACTGGCTGCCTTGTGGTTCATCCTCCATGACTCTCAGGGGAACAAGACATCCCTCCTGGCCTCCACCACATCCTGGAGCCTCCCCAGGTCAGTGTCCCCGAATCTTGGGGCCAGTCTCCTCGGCGCCATTGTTGCGAGCTTGCTGGGGTTGGTTGAAAAAGTGCAGTTTAAGTGCTGCTCGATGTTGTTCGCAGGGGGCTGACAGCGTAGTGCCGTAAAATCAGCTGGCGAGTCATCATTTTTGGTGTTGTTGTTTCTCCGTACCTAGTGGCGCAGAAGGCAGACTTTGACCTATTTCCATAGCTAGTTTTTCCTGGAACAAGTCGCTCGTCTGTCGCTGGAGACTTTTAGCTTGTTAGGCTCCACCCCTCATCAAGCAGGGGTGACCAGTAGTCTCATCCTCTCATACCACCTGCCATTGGCGTGATGTTGGCGGAATATTGCAGGTTGACACTCAACCTGTTGGCCGTATTATGAGTGCAAGGCTTTGGTTAATGACCTGCACTGTGTTGTTAAAGCTACACACCATGTAATACCTCTGAACAGGAGCAACCACCAGAAGGATATTTAAATGATCTAATGCACGGGACTGTTCACTCATTGTTTGTTGAAGCTCCTTTTGAGGTGACAGTTTTCAAGGTGAGACTCGTATTCTGGCTTTTGTTTAGTCTTTTCCAATGTTTTTGTCATTGACCTGCATGGAGTGTTTATTTTCTTGATCAGTAAAAGTCTCGCCAAAGATGGGCCTTTTCAAACACTGAGCCACAAAGGAAACAATTTTCATCCTCAGCTTAGAACTAATCAAATAAAGCATAGTAGCCGAAAGAGTTACAACAGGTCCCCTGGCTAAACTAAACCAAATTTAAAATAACCTGTGCCACATCTCCAGAAAAAACTCATTCAGCCATAATTCTATCAAGAGGAATGCTGACTCGATTTAAATGTAAATGCTTCATTTCATTATGACATTGAGGTCAGATATTTGTGCATATTTAACGAAACATTGGATTCACTAGCTATCTTCTAAACTCTTGTTCAAAATAAAATGCATTTTAATGTCTCGTATTGCCAAAAAAATATACACAGATAAGGCACACAATTGGACCTATTTAGTAGTAAAACAAAAATCAACTGGCCTCTCAATTGAATCCGCTACCGTTCTTTATTGGAAAATCTCATCAAGTATTACTTTTAAATGGATCCAAGAACATATTGGCTTTTTGAAATATGCATTGTAATTGGAATGTAAATCAATTTATTTGAAAAGTGAATTAAATTAAAACAGTAACAAGAACTCAGAGAACACCTAAGTGGATTTTGGCCAGCTTCCCTCCATCTCCTTCTCTCTCTCCCAGCTCACTCTCTCGCCCTCTATCTCACACACACACACACTCTACCCACTCCAAATTGTCTGGTAGATATTATTTTCAGCAACCTGCCCCTTACACTCTTCTCACCATTCCTTTTAGCTTTCACCTTTAAAAATGCCTCTGCTTCGCTTGTCATTTTGGCACTGTGCCAATCCTCCTGCGGTGCCTTTGGTAGTAATAATATTTCAGCAACTGCCATGCCTCGCACAATTTGTTTGCACCCTTGCCAATATACAGTCAGCAAAAATATTTCTTTTTAGCAATGCACTCAATCTGCCCCACAGCTTGTTTGTTCTTTTTCTAACACGCACAGCATAATGATGAAACATTCAGTATTTGTATAATATTAACCCAGTTATCACAGACCCCACGGGTGGGATACTCCATTGGCTGACACTGAAATCTGGAAAGGCAATGGGTGGAGAATCAGTTGTGACACCAAAATCATGGCGGGCACTGGGTTCATGCCAAATCGCAATTCTCTGGTGCCTCGAAAGCTGCGTCAATGCATTCTGCTCCGCTCGTACAGTAAACGCCGTTTGCATATCATTAGCGGGCTTGACCCAGTATTCTCCAGGGCCTCTGTGATTCTCCGCCTCCGATGGGCCGAGTTCCTGGCGGCACGGTTCACTTGTGCTTTTTAAGGATCCCTGATGAGGGAGAGAGAGAAGGTAGGACACGGAGAGGCGCGACCGAGGCCTGCCAACACTGACACTGGTCGGGCTAGCTGGGGAGGGGGGAGGGGAGGGGGTGCTCTATCACTGCTGGGAGGGGGACCTTGGGAGTGGGGTGACCCCCCATTGGATTGGGGTGGTGTCCAGACACGGACTGCCACTGCCATGGCCTGCAAGGCAGCCATCTTGCTGCGCAACTTACTGACCACCCACCTTGACCCCTGGTTCTGCACCATGCCATCAGTCATATGGGTGCCTCCACCCCCCGCACACCAACCCCCAACCTCCACCCCGCCATCCCTGCACCCCACCCTCTGCAATAACACTGTCCCCCTGACCGGCCGCCAGCCGCCGCTGGGACATCACGTGGCTCATCCAAGGTCAATGCTCACATCAGCCCCCACAGGTCTAGCAAGGGGGACATATCTGCCAAGTCATAGCGAACATGGCACTTCGGGGAATGGGGAGGACAGCCGGTCCCAGTGGCCATCAAGGGGACGGTCAACCTGAACTTTTATGCCAAGGGTTCCTTCCAGGCGCCATGTGCCCAGGGGAACTGCAACTCAGCGGGGTCTCACTTCCTTGCCCGCTGCTGACATCCGCCCCAGCGACTGCCCTTTCCTCGGGCCCACTGACTACATCCAGGGCCCTCTGCTCTGCTATGGTGAGGGGCCGCAGGTCCAGAGGTCCCCCTCCAGTCTTTTCCTGCTCGCAATGGTTATGGTTGACCTTCTCCTCGGGGGAGGGAGGGGGTGGAAAACAGAAAACGCAGTGTTTGACAGTCTAACGCATGCAGCTCAGGCATGGGTAGCTGGTGGCTTCAGTGGCCAGGACGTCTGCCCATGGCAGCCAGTATGGGCACCGGCATATGGTGCAGGATGGGGGTTCGGGAGCCCTCCAGGTGGGGGGGGAGGGGTGGGGGGGTGCGGAGGGTGGTAGTGTAACAGGTGTGTTAACAGAGATTGGTGCCAGGGGCACAGTGCTGCCTATTCACTCTGGTCACCCTGAGGAAGATGTGCCGTTCTGGCACTGCAGACCGGTCCGTTCGGTGTTGCCCACAGCGATGACCACATCTGCCATCTGTGTCCAAGCCCGGTGTTCGACGGAGCTGGCGATGTCCTTCCCACCCCAGTTTACAGGGTCGCCCGCCTCTCCTCCACGGCAAGCAGCAGGGTCTCCAGTTCCGTGACTGTGAACCTCGGTGCTGGGAGTCTTACTGCCATCTTGTTGGCTGGGATGGTGTATGTGGGGATTGCAGTGTGTATATGTGGCTGCTTCCTGAGTGTCAATCACAGACCCAGTGAACCCGGCACCATTCGTAATTGGAATGGATTGCGCTCCACATGATGCCAGTGCTAGCCCCTTGACCGTCAATGAATCGATCCAAGTGCGGTGCCAGTTTTGCTGTCGCAGAAGTCCATGAATCCTGCCCCAGCATCAACACTTAGGCATGGATTCTCTGATTGCTAACGGCGAAATCCGTTCAGCGATCGGCTGGAGAATGCGTTTTTACGCTGGAATCGGGGTTGCGCTGTTTTTCCGAAGCTCTGCGCCTCAAAACTGGCATACTCAAGGAGTAGGCCACATGCCATCAGGACGGCCTCAGGACATCACCTGTGACCCTCCCCTGATGCTCCGACCCCGACGGGCCGAGTCCCTATCGGCGTAGGGCACGGGTCCTCACAACGTTTGGGGACCTCGCGTGGTGGCTGCGGGTTGTGTCTAGCGCTGCCACAGTCGGAGGGGGGGGGGGGGGTGAGGGGGAGCCGTTCCGCTGGCAGGGGGGACTTTGGCAAGGGAGGGGGGGACTGGTGGAGGGTGGACCGGGGGTGTCAAGGGGGGTTACAATGGGGCAGTTTTTGGCAGGCCGAGTCTGAGAATGGCTGGCGCCACGTTGAACTGCGTGGCCAACACAGGCCACCACCGTGCACACGCGCAGCCACAGACCCGGCTATTCTGTGGCCATATCCACAGGTAAAGCCGGGGACTTTACGTGGCGCAGCTGCTAGCCCCCCACCGGGTGGCGGAGGATACCGCGGTGCGTGGGCGGCGCCGACCTTTTGGTCATAAGACCAGACGGATCTTGCGGACACAGCTGCAGAATCAGAGAATCCAACTCTTAGTCTCAAGAACGGAGAATCCGGCCGCATGTAATAGTCACCTACCAACACAATTTTGGTACAAGACTGATCATTTTAATTCTGCAGCATTTTGGTGGCAATATTATTACAATAGTTGTTCAGCATTGAACGACTTGATTGGTGAACCAAACATAGGCAATATTGACATTACACCACACTCGATAAAACCAAATCATTATCAAGTCATCAGAACTTGCTTTCAACTGTTCTGAAAAAAAAGTTGAAAATATGGCACATAATGAGCAAATGGACAATATTTCTATCCCGTGATTGTTGAGCCAAGGTTGTTATGTGTGTTTATTTCTGTTTAGTTCAACCATATCAATCATAAGATGACGATTGGTAAAACATTTATTTGAAGATAAGACTATATACAGACAGGAAGTAACTGGAAAAGCATGGAGACACATTTGACCTGTAGCAAAGCTGGCATGCTCTGTACACAGGATTATGGGATTATACATCAGATCCTGTCTCAGTGTAGACAGTGATGGACAGCAGTTTAATGTCGACCATCTTAAATATACATGTACAACACATCACAACAATGGGAATAACACAAGCTTTAAACCACTGAGGTGGAACAGAAATTGGCAGAAAAGTGAGTTCGTTGTGGGAAAAATGCATAAATCTCCTAGTAAGTAGTTTCTTTCAAGGATTATTCTTATGTTTATAGAACTAAAATAATTAGAAAGGGTATAGATGGAAAAATTATTTCCTCTAATGGAGAATCAAGAATTATTAGGTATGCTAAGATTAGGCCAGTGAGGTGTGAAATCAAGAAGCATTTTTTTTTACAGAAATTTGCCTCATGATCACAGGATCAGAAGCCTAGGGCTATTTTATTTATATTTACATATCTTAGATGAGTTTTGCGAGATCTTAGTTGGATTGTGAATTGGAGAAGTGAAAGGTTACAGAAAGGAGATACTACTGTAGATTCTCGATTGTTGGCTGCTGATTTCTCTTCATGTGATTGGCAATCGAGTGTCTAGTGGAGATCTGCCTCAAGCAAATTTCAGACTGGCCTTGAGGGGAGACGCCCAGCCATCCTGCCAAGCATGCCAACCTCACATCTGATCAGGAGTAAGCAACGCAGCCCTTCAAACCTTCTCTGAGCTGGATTCACCGATTTTGCCGCAAAATCCAGAGGAAGCGTCCGGCCTGACGACCAAAAAACCAGTGCCACCCCTGCACCAATTCTTCGCCCGGTAGGTGGCTAGCAGCCACGCCACGTAAAGCCATTGGTTTTACTTGCAGATATGAATGCAAAATGGGCGGGTGCATGCGCACGGTGGTGGCGGCGGCACCGTACAACATGGTGCCGGCCGCGCGTGGACCTGGCCTGCCAGATCGTGCCCCTTGTAACATCTCTCTCCACCCCCGGAGCATCTCCCACCAGTCCCCCCACTGAAGCCTCCCATACCAGCGGAACATCTCCCGGCCCCCTCCCCCTGGCCCCCCCCCCCCCCCCCCCCCCCCCCCCCCCCCCCCCCCGCAACTGTGGTGGCGCTCGACAGAGTCTGCAGCTGCTACGTCAGGTTCACAAAAGTTGAGAGGACACATATCCCATGCCATCGTGAAGTCGGTCCATGGGGGGCAGAGCATCGGGGGGAGGGCCTCAGGTTACGTCCTTAGGCCGTCCAACAGCGTGTACGCCATTTCTAAGGGGGCGGAACATCTGAAAAAGGGCACCGCCCCTGATTTTGCCATAAAAACGGATTCTCCGGCCGATCGGTGAACGCGATTTCGGCGTCGGCAATCGTAGAATCCCACCCTCAGTCTTTGATGCACTAAGCGTCAAGAACCACAAAGACATGTGAGACTTTAACCAAGGCTTTAATACACTACATAGGAAGCTTACCCGACACAGACGACCCCAGACAAAATGGGTCAGGTCTCAGAAGCTGGGTCTTATACCTAACTCCCGGGGGAGTGGCCAAGGCGGAGCTCTCCGTGGCCAGGTCAGGTTACATGCAGGTGACCGAACCTCTACAGAGCTACAGTACAATACACAGTACAATACACAGGTTTACAGGGCCACGTTACACACAACTATTATATAACTATGTACAATGCTAGGGAAGTACAGTGGTGTATCACCACAGTCTTTTAATAAGATCTCCTATCTCCACCACTTTACAACCCTATCCCATGATTCACTTTGTTCAAACATCTACCAATCTCAGCCCTGAACATAAACAGCAACTGAACATCTACATCAGTGCTCCCATGCGCATTGGCTCTGGCACACAGGTTGTGCAGCCTCCCGTGCCTGCTTTGGCTCCATGTCCAGCCGATCCTTGCCCTCACCCACATCCTTCTCGTCGGACGAGGCCTGGCGTTCATCCTCATCCTCCAATACGTCGCCACTCAGGTGCATGATGTTTAGGAGGTTGCAGCAGGCTGCCGCGATGCTGTTGACCTTCTCAGCGCCATGCTGGAGGACTGGGGTGCGGCGCTGGTGGGATAGGGGCATCCTTACGGCCATTGTCATCTGCACAAGCAGGGGCCACGGTGATTGATCCGTGGAGTGACAATGGCAGTCCGTGCCTGTTCCCCATCACCAAACCCCCTTTCCCCGGCTCGGCAGCCCATGTTTGTGCCGCTCCATGTCCTACCTCCTCTCTCTCCCTCAAGTGAAGCCACAAGTGAAACTTGCCATTGGGAATTCCCCCCAGTGGAGGCGGAGAATCGCAGAGGTTCTGGAGAATACCAGGGGCGGGATTCTCCCCCCACCGGCGGGGCGGGTGGTCCAGGTGCCGAGGAGTGGCGTTAACCACTGCGGCGTCGAGCCGCCCGGAAGGTGCGGAATCCTCTGCACCTTCAGGTGCTAGGCCGGCGGGGTTGGCGCCACACCAATTGGCGCGGAAGGGGCTTGGCGCGTGCCAACCGGCGGTGAAGGACCTCCGCAGGCCGGCATGAGTTGGCGCATGGGCGGGAGTGCATGCATGTGCTGGCATCATCCCAGCGCATGCGCAGGGGGGTTCGTCTCTGCACCGGCCACCAAGAACCCTGGAGGCCGCCCGCAGAGCCAGGTCCCACCGGTAAGTACCAGGTCTAATTTACGCCGGCGAGACCGGCCTAAAACGGGCGGCCGCTCGGCCCATCGCGGGCCGTAGAATCACGGGGGTGGGGGCGCTGCAATCGGCCGTCGACCGGCGCGGAGCGATTCCCGCCCCCACCAAAACCCCGGCGCCGGAGAATTCGGCAGCCGGTGGGGGCAGGATTCACGCCGCACACCGGCAATTCTCCAGCCCGGCGGGGGGTCGGAGAATCCCGCCCCAGGTTAGAGAAGCTGATTATATGCCAACGCCGTTTATTGTACGCACGTTTTGGAATGCATTTACATCGCTGTCGAGCCAACAGAGGTTTGCGATTTGGCGTGAAACCGGCACCCGCCACGAATTTGGTGTGCAAGCCATTCTCCGCCCAATCGTGTTTCCCGATTCCGATGTCAGCAGACAGAGAACCCCACTCCATGGGCGGCATTTTCTGTTCGCGAGACTAAGTCCCCACTCCGGCGGGAAAACCGGCGCGAACCACTCTGGCCTCAACAACCCCTGAAAGTGCGGAATTCTGCACTTTCGGGAACTAGGTGGACGGTGGAGGGTTTGGCGCCGTGCCAGCCGGTGCCGAAGGGACTGTGCAAGTCCGCGCATGCACCAAAGAACCGGCGTGGTCCTGCGCATGCACGGATCCGCCGTCGTATTCTGCCACATGCTCAGGGGTGTGACTTCTCCGCGCCGGCTATGGAAGGAAGAAGTGCCCCCATGGCACAGGCCCGCCCACAGATCGGTGAGCCCCGATTGCGGGCCAGGCTGGGGTCGGATCTCAACCCCCCCTCCCCTCTCCCGAGGACTGACCAAGCCAACTTACCTGCCAGGTCCCGCCGTGTGGGATTATGTCTAATTCACGCCGGCAGCACTGGCCAAAAAACGACGGCCACTCGGCCCATTGGGGCGCGGAGAATTTCCGGGGGGGACCGCTGCCAACGGCCCCCGACCGGCGTGGCATGAACCCCGCCCCCGCCCAAAAACCGGCGCCGGAGAATACGGCAGCCGGCATCGGGGTTGTGTGGCAGGATTCGCGCCGCCCCCCCAGTGGATTCTCCGACTCGACGGGGGGTCGGAGAATCCCACTGCATATGTTTTTCATGTATGGAACGATCTGTCTGGACTGTATGCAGAACAATACTTTTCACTGTACCTCGGGACATGTGACAATAAACCCAAATCCAAATCTCTCAAAGGGAAAAGCAGTCTATGGTCATCTGTGACTATGGGACAATTATTTCTTTTCGTAAGCCAGAGACCCAGGGTAATTATCTGGAGACCGGGGATCAAATCCCACCACAGCAGATGGTGAAATTTGAATACAATAAGGAATATCTGGAATTGATTGTTGTAAAAACCCATCTGGTTCACTAATGTCCTTCAGGGAAGGGAATCTGCTGCCCTGACCCACAGCAATGTGGCTGACTCTTAAATGCTTTCTGAGCAGGCCGAGAAAGCCACTCAGTTCAACGATAATTAGAGATAGGCAGCAGATCCTAGCTCATCCAGGCAGCAATGACCATATCCCATGAACAAAATTTTTTAAATTCCAGCTATTTAATAACCAAACTGAAAATCTCGCCCAATGAGAACAGTTGGTTTCTCTGTTGGATCCACACCAACTATCCAGCCAATTCTGGATCAGTATCATAGAGGACAAAGGAAATAGACAGCAATGTCATTGTGGTAATGTCATTGAAATAGTAATCGTGGAATTTCAATTCCGTTAAAAAAATCTAGAATTTAAAAACAAGTTAATCTCAATAATAGTGGCCGATTGCCACCCAAGCCTGGTTTTCTCCTATCCTTTAGGGAACAGCATCTGCTGTCCTTCCATAGTCATGTGACAACAGTGCGGTTCATTCTTAACCACTCTCTGAAATGGCAAGCCCTTCAGTTGTACCAAACCATTACAAAGCCCACAAAAAGAATGAAACCGAAAAGATCACCAGGCATCGACCTGGACACCCGAAATGACAACAGCAAACCCGGCCCTGTCAATCCTGCAAAGTTCCCCTTTCTAAACCCGGTGGCTTGTGCTGAAATTGGAAGAGCTTTTACACAGACTAGCCTGACATAGTCATGCTCACGGAATGATACTTTATAAACAATGTCGCAGGCACCACCATCGCCATCCATGGGTATGTTAACATGGGCAATTAAACCTCCTGCTGATTATCACCTACTGCCCCCAACACCCTCAGCCACCCCCCTCCCCCATCCCCTACTACGCCCCCCGCCCCCCCACGTTGAATACCACTTAGAGGAAGCACTGAGTGTGTCTAACGTACAGAATGTACTCTGGGTGGGTGGACTGCAATGTCCATCACCAGGAGTGGCTCACCAGCGCCTTACTGACCAAGCTGGCTGACCGTTAAAGAACATAGAACACAATGGAGATTTGGATGGATCGTAAAATCCACCACTCGACGCAAGTCTGTGGCAGGTGGTGAAGGAACCAACAAGAAGGAAAATATAGTTGACCCTCATCCTCACCAACCTACCTGTTGTACATGCATCTATCCATGACAGTATCGGTAGGAGTGACCATCGCACAGTTCTTGTGGAGACAAAGTATTTTCTTCACATTGAGGATACCCTGTATCATATTGTGTGACATTACCACCCATGCTAAATGGGAAAGATTTTGAACAGATCTAGCAACTCAAAACTGGGCGTCCATGAGGTGCTGTGTGCCATCAGCAACAGCAGAATTGTACTCAACCACAATCTATAACCTCATGGCCTGGCATAACCCCCACTCTACCATTACTGTCAACTAGGGGGTCAACACTGGTTCAATGAAGCATACGGGACGGCATGCAAGGAGCAGCATAGCTAAAAATGAGGTGTCAACCCGGTGAAGCTACAGCATAGGATTTCCTGCAGGCCAAACAACAGAAGCAGCACATGATAGAGCTAAGTGATTCCGCAGCCAAAGGATCAGATCAAAGCTCTGCAGTCCTGCCACATCCAACTGTAAATAGTGGTGGACAATTAAACATCTCACTGGAAGAGGAGTCTCCAAAAATATTCTCATCCTCAATGATAAAGGCGCCCAGCACATCAGTGCAAAAGATAAGCTTGAAGCATTCGCAGCCATCTTCAGAAAGAAATGTTGAGTGGATGATCCATCACAATCTCCTCCAGAGGTCCCCAGCGTCACAGATGCCAGTCTTCAGTTAATTCAGTACACTCCAAGCGATATTAAGAAATAGAAATAACTATGGGCCCTGACAGTATTCAGCAATAGTACTGGAGATATATGCTCTAGCACACACTGCAATCTTAGCCAAGCTGTTCCAATATAGCTGCAACATTGCCATCTTCCTGTTAATGAGGAAAACTGCCCAGTTATGTCCGATACACAAAAAGCAGGACAAATCCAACCTGGAATATTGTCGCCCCATCAGTCTACTCTCAAACAGCAGCAAAGTGATGATAATTGTCACCCACTGTGCTGCCAAGTGGCACTAACTCAGCAATAACCTACTTACTGATGCTCAGTTCACTCAGTTCTTGACCTCACAATAGCTTTGGTTCAAACATGGCCAAAGAACTGAATTCCAGAGATGACGTGAGAGCAACTGCCCTTGACAGCAAGGTAGTATTTAACTGAATATGGCATCAAGGAGCCCTGGCAAAACTGAAGTCAATGGGAATCAGGGGGAAACTCACACTGGTTGAAGTCATACCTAGTACAAAGGATGATGGTTGTGGTTGTTGGAAGTCAATTATCTTAGTCCCCTGACATTGCTGCAGAAGTTCCTAAGGGTAGTGTCTTAGGCACAACCATCTTCAACTGTTTTACCCATGATCTTCCCTTCATCACAAGGTCAGAGATGGTGCTGTTAAATGGGCGGCATGGTGGCGCAGTGGTTAGCACTGTTGCCTCACGGCACCAAGGACCCGGATTCGATCCCGACTCCGGGTCACTGTCTGTGTGGAGTTTGCACATTCTCCCTGTTGTCTAGGTGGGTTTCACCACCACAGCCCAAAGATGTGCAGGGTAGGTGACCACACTAAATTGCCCCTCAATTGGAAAAATGTTTTAAAAAGAAGTGATGATGTTCGTGAAATACAGCACAACCTTCATCACAATGCATGGCACCTACCACTTCGAAGGATGAATGCAGCAGCTGCATGAGATCTCTGTCACCTGCAAGTTCCTTTCCAAGGTATACAACATTCACTGTTGCTGGGTCAAAATCCTGGAACTGACTTACCGAACAGAACTGTGGGTGTATCTACAGTACACGGACTGCAGCAGTTCAAGAAGGCAGCTCACCACCACTTTCTGAAGGCTCATTCTGACTGAGCAACTAATGCTGGCCTAGCCAGCAGCTCACCATATGAACTATATTTTTTTAAAAGATGGTTACAGCCTTGACTGCCTTGTCGTTCCAATTGAGGCTGAGTGAGTTGCAAAGAAAAGATTTAGAGAACTTTCAAAATTGAAGCAAAAGCTATTTTATTTATTCTTGTATGAAAGTGTCTGATCTAACGAGAAATAAACTAAAATACCAATTTGGAAAATGTTCGCCTTTCAAACAGCATTACATTTACAAAAAAGTATTTAAACAGACAATGCAGTATTCTGTTCTTCCCATTCTCAAAAATATACTATTAGAAGTATGAATAGCATTAATTTTGACCTAATTAAATGCAAATAGAAAAAATAGTACTTACTCCTGTTAAAGTATTGGGAGTATTTGGATATTCGCTAAACTTACAATACCAAATATTAAGAAATGAGCAGAATCACAACCCAGTTCCTGATGATGACAATTAATGAATAATTGTCACCCTGTTGGCGCTCTACAAGGTGACAGATGTCACAGTGATGAGAGTGTGAAAGCCACAGTAGCAATGCCCATTAAGACGGTCATCAGTTGGTGATTTAGAAGATGATCTATGTTCTGTTTAGTTTAAGACAGCAGCCTAAATGTGGTGCAATCAGGTCTGCTGAGAATAACTGTCTGCTGTTAAGATAACCATCTCACCGAATAATCTGATTGTTTTATTTTTCAGTGGAAATAATCAATCTTTCTTGCGACAGAATTATCTAAAGGTTTAAACAACAGCACCATGTGAGTCACTGTTGACACTTAACTGAGATTGATTTTCCGCTTAAGCACTGGAAGATGTTTGAGCTAAATGCAATGATTGCAACTGCGCAACAATTCATTCCTGTATTTGTATGAGCATTAAAAAATAGAGGCTGAATTTCAACACTGCAAACACTTAAAATGTTACAACCAAGGAAACAGTTTATCCATCTTATCCTTGCATATGTTAAAAAGGAAATATAAATTATAATTTATGTTGAAGATTCTAATCAGGTTGTGTCCATCTGCAACACAAAATGAACTGACTTTAGCAAAAATGGCAATAGGGCCACAATGATTGATCTAAGTTCCCTTGGGTTAGAGAGAGAAACAGCCAGAGGTCATGCTGTTGATCACTGCACATCCTCCGAGGAGGCCTTGTGGTACAGTGAAACAAAACACCAGGTTTGAAACCAATGCCAGGACTTGTTGCCCATGGAAGGGACATTCAACGCAGTTCAATAGACTGATAATCAGCACTTTCCCCACTATTTCCCAAAGGTTAAAAACAACAGGATATGGGTCTGAAGATACGCTCAGAACAACTGTTCATCATCCTATTACTTCTTCTAGAGTCTGTGTGCACATGTATGTCAGGTGAGAATAATGTCAGGTTTGGCTGTGATGACTTTCCTGGTTAGTTAACCTCCCAAGGTTCCTATTCTTGGCTTGCAAATACTATGTGACCACTTGATTGAGGTGCTCCAAGGTAATCCGTAATGAATCTCACATTCGGACTATGTTTTGCTATTTGCAAAATTAGTGGGGTGGAATTAGTGTTGACAGTAATCAATTTTTGAGCTAATTTACCTCAACATGTCGTACTTATTATACCATCCATTTGCTAATGATGTCCAGTGTGATGTTTTGTGTTAAAGCAATTATGAGCAAATTGCGTTAATAACTGAGGCTAATACAATAGTTAATTCCAGCAGTTATTCATCCAATTTGCAGAGACCTTTAATCTTACAATGCAATGCATTACCTGGTTCGTGTTACATAATAGTTCCTGCAGCAATGTAGACTGCTTTTGGCCAACAGCAGTGGAGCATTTAAATTAGCTTGTGATTTTGATCGGCCATTTTGGATACCCAGTGAATACCCTGTAGCCTTTAGCATTAATGAGACAGATTTATTTTCGGCAAATTAATGAAAATTATTTTGAGCACCTCAGACAACAATCTCATGCAGCCTGAACCATGTCACAACCACCTGGTTAACTGAAGACTTTATGCATATTTCCCTTGAAATGAGCAATAATAGCAACCAGAAAGTCAACCACAGTTTTATACCATTGCTGAATTTCCAATGTTCATATGTTTAATGGAAACAAAAACTGCTGGGGGGGAAGGAAGAGATAAACCAGGAAACAACAGGCCAGTTAGTCTAACCTCAGTGGTGGGGAAACTATTTTAAGAAATTCTGAGAGACAGAATAATTCTGCATTTGGAGAGGCAAGGATTAATCAAGAACAGTCAGCATGGTTTTGTTAAGGGGAGATCATGTCTGACCAACTTGACTGAATTTTTGAAGAGGTGACTAGGTGTGCAGGTGAGGGCAATGCATTTGACATAGTTTACTTGGGCTTCAGCAAGGCTTTTGATAAGGGCCACATGGGAGACTGATAACAAAGTTAGGAGACCATGGGATCCAAGGAAATTTGGCAAATTGGATCCAGAATTGGCTGAGTGGCACCAAGCAGATGGTGATGGTTGAGGAGTTGTACTTCTGACTGGAAGCGTGTGACCAGCGGGGTCCCACAGGGATAAAAGCAAATTACAGCAGATTCTGCAACCTGAAACCAAAAGAGAAAATGGCTGTAAAATCTCAGCAGGTCTGGCAGCATCTGTAGGGAGAGTAAAGAGCTAACATTTTGAGTCTAAATGACTCTTTGTCAAAGCTCCCTTTGATAAAGGACCATCTGGACTCGAAACATTAGCTCTTTTCTCTCCCTACAGATGCTGCCAGACCTTCTGAGATTTTCCAGCATTTTCTCTTTTGGGTCCCACAGGGATCAGTGTTGTGATTTATATAAATTATTTAGACTTGAATGTAGCAGGATGATCACTACATCTGTGGATGATAGGAAAATTGATGAGGTGGTAAATGATGAGGAGATTATAGGAGGATATAGGCAGGCTGGTCAGATGGGCTGATCAGTGGAAAATGGAATTCAATCCGGATAAGTGTGGGATGATGCACTTGGGCAGGACAAACAAGGCAAGGTAATACATGATGAATGACAGGAATCTAGGAAGCACAAAGGTGCAGAGAGACGTTGCTGTGCATGTACATCAATCCGTTAATGTGGCAGGGCAGGCGGATACAGTGGTTAAGAATGCATATGGTATACTTGCCTTTATTAGCCAAGGCTTAGAGTTTAAGAGCAGGGAGGTTATGCTGGAAGTGTATAAAATGTTGATTAGGCCACAGCTAGTGTACTGTGTGCAGTTTTGGAATCCACATTACAGGAGGGCTGTGATAGCACCGGAAAGGGTACAGAGGAGATTTACAAGGATGTTGCTCGTGTTACAACATCCTGGGCTAGTGTGCAGTCAATCCAAGCACTACTGGACCTGGAATCACAACACAATTGAATTAACCAATAATTCTTAGAAAAATACCTGAAGTCTTTGGCCTTGGCTGTCCAATAATTACAGACACCAGGCTGGTAAACGTAAACACAATTACTCTTTATTAATACCAAGAACTATAATGAAATATGCATCAAACACAACTGGTTAACTATCATCTTCGGGTGACATCGTGGCACAATAGTACTGCTGCCTCACGGTGCCAGAGACCCGGGTTCAATTCCGGCCTTGGGTGACTGTTGTGGAGTTTGCACTTTCTCCCTGTGTCTGCGTGGGTTTCCTCCGAATGCTCTGATTTCCTCCCACTGTCCAAAGAATGTGCAGGTCAGGTGGATTGGCCAAGCTAAATTGCCCCCTGGTGTCCACCTCCTTTGCAGTTTACTTCCCGTACCTTGAAGAGGCACTGTGGACCTTTAAAGCAATGTGTGTTAATCAGCTGTTCGCTTGTGTCACTTCACAGTCCTTTGTGTCCTCGTCCTGAATAACTGAAGCCTTGCTCTCATGGATATTTTCCTTCAAAACAGGCACGCTCTTGGAAATATTTGCACCAGAAGTGGAGGGCAATGGGTTTACTGCAAAAGAATTCACCTAACTGTCATAATATACACCAGTATATCATGGTGCAGACACACACTGATGGACACACAGTGGAACCAATCAACATACACGACACCGCAGCCAATCACCAGTGAGAGCACACGCACTATAAAGACAGGCTGGGCGAAATTCTCCGGAAACGGCGCGATGTCCGCCGACTGGCGCCCAAAATGGCGCAAATCAGACGGGCATCGCACCGCCACAAAGGTGCGTAATGCTCCGTATCTTTGGGGGCCGTGCCCCAACCTTAAGGGGCTAGGTCGGCGCCGGACGAATTTCCGCTCCGCCAGCTGGTGAAAAAGGCCTTTGGTGCCCCGCCAGCTGGAGCGGAAATGACATCTCCGGGCGGCGCATGCGCGGGAGCGTCAGCGGCCGCTGACAGCATTCCCACGCATGCGCAGTGGAGGGAGTCTCTTCTGCCTCCGCCATGGTGGGCCCCGATCGCGGGCCAGGCCACCGTGGGGGCAACCCCCGGGGCCAGATCGCCCCGCGCCCCCCCCAGGACCCCGGAGCCCGCCCGCGCTGCCTTGTCCCGCCGGTAAGGTAGGTGGTTTAATTTACGCCGGCGGGACAGACATTTTAGCAGTGGGACTTCGGCCCATCCGGGCCGGAGAATCGCGCAGGGGGGCCCGCCAACCAGCGCGGCGCGATTCCCGCCCCCGCCGAATCTCAGGTGACGGAGATTTTGGCAACCGGCGGGGACGGGATTCACGCCCGCCCCCGGCGATTCTCCGACCCGGCGGGGGTCGGAGAATTTCGCCCACGGTACATCAGAGTTCCCACTCATTCGAGTAGCAGCCAGCTAGGAGCACAGAGCTCACAGCCTGCAACACAGACATTCACCATGTGCTGAGTGCATCGACTGGTTAGGACAAGGCAAAGGTCTTTAGTTAAAGCTAGTATCGCATTAACCCACAGTTTGAGTATGTTTAAAAAGTTAACCATTTAATAAAATAGTGTTGCACTATTTCAAGTGTTGGTGAACTGTGTGTGATCCAGAACACCCAACACATCACTAACAAATTAATTTTAGAAAAGTCCAATTCACTTCCTTCTTCCAATTTGCTGTCTTCTTTCCTAGCTTTGGAAGAATGACCTACCATTTGTTCAAGATCAGTTAGTTACTTGGTAACACTTGTTTATCATTACTTCATAATCAGAACCAAAATCAGATTCAGAACTATTGTCTAACTCTTCATCACTGTTATTACTAGTCGATTTGGACTCCTCTTTCCTCCGGTCACTTCAGGTCTTGGTATTCTCTGAACCGAGTTCTCTACTAGATTCTATATTTGACAAATCTCTCTGAGGAATTGCTCTCATAGAGATAAGTTCAGCAGTATCAGGAGAAGTATCAGGAGAATCAGATTCACTACCATTGTCATTAGATACGTGGTCAACATATCATTTGATATGTCTTTCAACATTTCTTTCTGTGAGTCATTTAATGCCAATGAGTTTTTTCTAATTCCCACATGCCTTACCATTGGTATCTCATGATCTATCTGAAATGCTACCCTTGTGCTCTCTGTTATTATGGGCGAAGCTCCAGTGGGCAGTACGGTCGATGTTGTCTACATGGACTTTAGCAAGGCCTTTGACAAGGTACCGCATGGTAGGCTGTTGCAAAAGGTTAAATCTCACGAAATCCAGGGCAAGGTAGCCAATTGGATATGAAATTGGCTTAGCGACCAAAGCCAAAAGGTGGTTGTGGAGGGTTGTTTTTCACACTGGAGGCCTGTGATCAGCGGTGTGCCTCAGAGATCGGTGCTGGGTCCACTGTCATTTGTGATATATATAAATGATGTGGATGAGAATGTAGGAAGGTTAGTAAGTTTGCAGGTGACACCACGATTGGTGGCATAGTGGATAGTAAAGAAGTTTATATAAGATTGCAACAGGATCTTGACCAATTGGGCCAGTAGGCCGATGAATGGCAGATGCAGTTTAAATTGGATAAATGTGAGGTGATGCATTTTGGTAGTTCAAATCAGGGCAGGATCTACTCAGTTAATTGTAAGGAGTTGGGGAGAGCTACAGAATAAAGAAATTTAGGAGTACAGGTTCATAGCTCCTTGAAGGTAGAGTCGGAGGTGGACAAGGTGGTGAAGAAGGCATTCAGCATGCTAGGTTTTATTGGTCAGAATATTGAATACAGGAGTTGGGACATCGTGTTGCAGTTGTACAAGACATTGGTAAAACCACACATGGATTACTGTGTTCAGTTCTGGTCACTCTATTGTCGGAAGGATATTATTAAACTAAAAAGAGTGCAGAAGAGATTTACGAGGATGCTACCAGGACTTGATGGTCTGGTTTAGAAAGGGGGGCTGTATAGGCTGGGACTTTTATCCGTGGAGAATTGGAGGCTTAGGGGTGATCTTTTAGAGGTCTATAAAATAATGGGGAGCATAGGTAAGGTAGATAGTCAACATCTTTTCCCAAAGATAGAGGGCATAGGTTTAAGGTGAGAGGGGAGAGATACAAAAGAGACCAGAGGGGAAATTTCTTCACACAGAGGGTAGTTAGCATCTGGAATGGGCTGCCAGAGGCAGTAATAGAGGCGGATATGATTTTATCTTTTAAAAGACAGTTAGACAGTTACATGGGCAAGGTGGGTATAGAGGGATATGGGCCAAATGCAAGCAAGTGGGATTAGCTTAGTGATAGAAACTGGGTGGCATGGACAAGCTGGGCTGAAGGGCATGTTTCCATGCTGCAAACATCTATAAAATAAAATCTACCTACACCACCTTCACTCCTGCCTAATCATTCCCCAAAAGTATGTCTACTCCATCCACCGTGAAATTCTTAACTACTCCAACAACTACTGGACCTGATACGAAATAACATTGCAATCTTACCTTATACAATGGAACTGGGATATAATCTCAACTATCCCATTCACTAATGCCTGGAGGGAAAACCAAGTCCTTCTCCAGTGAGTGAGTTTGAGTAGCACCTGTGTTCCTTAAGATATTTATGGGTGTGACAGCCTCAATAAATGAAAATGGAGTGATCACCCCCTGAGATAAAAACCCTGCATGACTCTCCTCTCCCTCATTCATCACACCCCCTCCCATAGAAGTGTGTACCTCAGGTCTCCTAAGTCTCATTAAAATTACAGTCAGCCCTGGAGTATTCTCTACTTTTATTCCCTTTCTCAATTCTCCTTATGATCTCCCACCAGTCCCATGGACTTTCCTTACAACTTTCAACATGCAAAATGAATGTGTCCCAACTCATTACAATGATAGTACCTAGGCTTTCGACTCTCACCTTCACCCTCAGTACATTGCTTCCTGGTCTGAGGAGGAGATCTCGGAACATTCCCAGATATCCATTCTTTATCTTGGCTACCTTCCTCCTTTCACTCTCCCACTTCCTATCCTTTTCACAATTATGTGGGCGATGGAACAAAGATTTAACCTGATGGATTAGCTCATAATCGTAGCCATAATTGCTGCCTATCGAGCAATCTTCACCCTTTGGCCTTCAACATGGATTCTTATTTTTGAAGAATGGGATTTTTAAAATTTCTTGACAAGAAGGACCTCTCTCAGAGTGTCATAGGTAGTTGCAACTCCTAATGCTCGTACCCATCTGTCAAAATTGTTTTGCTTAACCCTTGCAAATTTGCCATACGTCTATCCTGGCTGTCTCTTTAAATTCCAAACCTTTGCTTATATACTTTGGGAACCGATTCATATGCACCCAGAATAGCCTCTTTTACATTGTCACAATTCTTAGACACCCCATCTGACAGGGAAGCATAAACATCCTGTCCCTGCACCGCCAATTTATTCTGCATGGGTAATGTCTACTTTCCTCTTGGCCACTCCATTTAGGTTGCGATTTTCTCAAAAGCCCTAAAAACGTTTCTACCTCCTCTTTGAATTTTGGGAAGGCCTTTCTATATTTAATCATATCGCCACTGTGTTCCATTTTAAGATTAAGCACCCTTCTAATTTCTGGCACCATCCTCTAATTTCCAGTGCCTTAAGCTGGAATTCTCTCTTTTGCTTTTTGTTCTTTAATTCCAACTCCTCATTTCCATCTCCTTTTCTTTTTCTATTCTTTTAAATTCCCTTACATGCTCAAACTGCGACCGAATCCTCTCCAGCTCAATTTCCCCACCAGAAAATATCCTTGACTACAGTACTTTGTGTTCACTCCTCTGCTTCTAGCATCTACTCAAATTTAAATGTTGAGCAATCAGTTCTGTTATCTCCACCATCATAGCTGGAGCTGGTACCTCTGTTTTTAATTCTCCTGACAATCAAACTAGCTTGTCTTTTCAAAGCTCTTTTAAATAAACCTGAGACAAGTTATCCACCTGAAGAAAAATCTTGGCAGCTTTCAGAGCCATCCTGTTATATCATTACAAACCTGGCATCTCTTTTTACTTTATACTGTAACCCAAATGTTAGCGTCTACCGATTCAAAGATCCTGGACACGATCCCCAATTATGTTCCGCTACCCTGGGCTAGTGTGCAGTCAATTCCAGCCTCCTTTGACCTAGAGTCACAACACAAGTGAATTAACCAATGATTCTTAGAAAATTACCTGAAGTCTTTGGCCCATGGCTGCCCGATAATTACAGTCACTAGGTTTGTAAATATAAACACGATTATTTTTTATTAACAACAAACTATAATGAAATATGCAGGAAATATAACGATGATTTAATTCCTAATTCCCCACTTTCACTTGCCCCCCCCCCCCACCTTCTACACACACACACATACATACACATACACAATAAACAAAAGGAAAAAGAGTCTTTGTTTCAGATGGTTGTTCTCATCACCTTGCTCCTCTTCAAACTTTGTTTTTACTGCAAGGTTTTACTGTAGACTCTGTCAGGTCTCTGTCCTTTCAGAAATACACCACTCACAGCCTTTCTGGTGATAGGGAGCAGATCCTGGTCTTTGTTTGCAACCTGCAATGGCTTCCCTGTAGATTCAGTCAGGTTTTCTGCAGCTTCACAAATACATCACTCACAGCCTTTCTGGAGAAAACATGGAGGGGCAGAGTTGGTCCTTTACCTGTGTTTCCTGGAGTCAAACTGAGTTCCTTGGGACTCTGAAAATTATTCATCTAGGATAGGATCCAATCATCGCCTGTTACCGGGCAGAGTACGGCTTTTTGGTCAATTCATTGGCCACCAACCAATCAATCAAACTAAGTCCCACCCCATCTCTCTTTATAGTGCCGAAATCTCTGAGGCCTCCTGTTAAAACTAGCAGAGATTAGCAGAATGTTCTCTCCTGCAACTCCTGAATTCCTCACACCTCTCTGCTGCTTGATTTAAAGGTCCATGTCCATTAATCACCTGTGGATTAAAAATGCTAACGGAAAAATAATAGAAAGAGGAAATAAGGGAATAAACAGAAGGACCCTTACACTGGGAATTTCACTTATGAAAAGAGATTGGATTGACTGTTGTTTTCCTTGGAGCAGAGGAGACTGAGGGGAGATATGATTGAGTTGCATTAAATTATGAGGTGTATAGATACTTTATTAGGAAGGAACGTTTCCACTTGGTGGAGGGATCAATGACCAGGGGATATGGATTTAAAGTAAGGAGAAGGAGGTTCAGAGGGAATGTGAGGATAAAACTTTTCACCCCTTCTGGAGAGAGGCGTGATTTTAAGGAAGGATTGAGGCGGAGTCTCAACAAAGAGGCATCCTCAGACAAACTGAAATTTTAAAATCTTCAGGTTTGCCGAAAGGCAAAGAAAGCTGCTGATTGGAAGGGAAAACACACTGGGCAATCATTGGGAGTGTGGAAGCTGACCTTCCTGCCTGTGGCTCCATCTATAGGCTGTGGCGCCTCTGGTTCTAAAGCCTTCCCCCCAACACAGTCCCAAACCCAAAGGCTGGTGCAGGGAAACCAGAAAAATATTTCGTGGGGTTGGTGGGAGGGGGGGGAGGAGAAACTAATTGTCTCTAATTTAGGCATTAATTATTGAAATTGGTTGGCTGCATCTGTGGAGGGGAAGAAGATCTCCATCCCAGCCTACCTCCTGCCAACTGTTGAGAAACCTCGACACAGCAATGGGTGAGGTTTGGGCAACTGGTTTCATTGACCCCGGGGCAAAGTGCTTTAAAGGTATTTGCTTGCTCCATGAGCAGTACCAGCAGTGACCACTGCTTCTGGTGACACGGTTGAGACTGCTGAATGGCTGGCCCTCTGATGGTAGAACTCTAATGACAAGTTTTTTTTTGTAATCATTTTGAACCACTATCAGCCCATGTTCACCTAAAAATGCAGCAACTTGAAGTAACAAAAATCAGCCCCCATAATTTGTAACACTCACAATTCACTTTTGGACAACTGAATGTAAATGCAAAATCAGAGCATCTTTTAAACCCAAATGGCTTCAAGCAATTTAAAACATTCATGCATCAGATCATCAACCTCAGTATCTTTGAAGTGTGTGACTTGATTACATTTTTTGATTTCCTTTTCCACTAAATACTAACAATGGAAACATCACTCGACTTTTTTAACAAAGGTCAAGTGGCTTATCTCCTAGCAATTAAGTTGATTAATTTGCATTAATTGAACATGTACATGATTGGACAGCTAATCCTATGATGACAAGTTTACCATTCAATTGAAAGGCATGCATAGTATAGTAGTGCTATGAAAGTAAATGTGGAGCATTTCTAATGGATTTTCTATCAAGAAATATTGATGCACAATGTTTTCCAGATGCGCTCGAACCCTTTGACATTGGTAGGTTGAACTGGGATGTTGGAGTTGCATTCATATCATCTTCAACCCTATTATGATGGTTCTGTGTCTAAAACCACAGCTCATTATTCATGGCTCCTCCATCAACTTCAGCTCGATTTGGAGAGTGTTTCTGAGTACATTACATTTTCACAACAATGCACAAGCTCATTGTTTTAAAAAAAGTATATGTATAAATCTATGTATGTATGCACACTGGTTTTATCATAGTCAGAAGTGATGGATGTTTAATAAATATCAGTGTAAGGGCCTGTTGATTGAATATTGCAATATAAATATAAGGGGCGGGATTTTCCGACCCCCCACCGGGTTTGAGAATCACCGGGGGTCGGCGTGAATCCCGCCCCCGCTGTCCTCCAAATTCTCCTCCCCAAAAAAATCGGCCTGGCATGAGTCGTGCCGTCCGCCTCGGAGAATGGCGGGGTCCGGCCCGACTCAATGGGCCCCGGGGCTGCCTGAATTCTCCTGCCCGCGATGGGCCGAAGTCCCGCCCGTCTTTTGCCAGTCCCACCAGCGTAAATTGGAGTAGGTCCTTACCGGCGGGACCTGGCGGCGCGGGCGGCCTCCAGGGTTCTTGGGGGCGCGCGGGGAGATCTGGCCTTGGGAGGTGCCCCCACAGTGGCCTGGCCCACGGTCGGGGCCCACCAATCCACGGGCGGGCCTGTGCCATCGGGGCACTCTATTGTTCCGCACCGGAGGCTGTACCGGTCCGCCATTTCCGGTACGGAAACGAAGCCCTCTGCGCATGTGTGGGGATGATGCCAGCACACGCTGATGCTCCCGCGCATGCGCCAACTAGCACCGGCCGGCGGAGGTCTTCGGTGCCGGTTGGCGTGGCGCCAAGCCCTCTCCCCACCAGCTGGCGGGGCGCAAACCACTCCGGGGCGGGCCTAGCCCCTGAAGGTGCGGAGGATCCGGCACCTTTGGGACGTCCCGACGCCGGAGCGGTTCACGCTACTCCATCCCGCCGGAGTTGCCCGCCCTGCCGATTACGGAAGAATCTCGCCCAAGGTATGTCAGTTGATTTCCTTTGGTGTTGCACACAGGCAGTCAAGAACAAATGTAGCCTCAGATGAGCCAAGATCAGAGGCTGGGGGACACTTGAACTAAGGACACAGATGTAATTCAGTCCTCATTTTAAAGTCATAAATTATGTTGTGGCACGGTAGCACAGTGGTCCGCACTGTTGCTTCACAGCTCCTGGGTCCTAGGTTCGATTCCCGGCTTGGGTCACTGTCTGTGCGGAATCTGCACATTCTGCATGGGTCACCTCCGGATGCTCTGGTTTCCTCCCACAGTCCAAAGATGTGCAGGTTAGGTGGATTGGCCATGCTAAATTGCCCTCAGTGTCCAAAAAGGTTAGTTGGGGTTACAGGGACAGGGTGGAGGTGTGGGCTTAAGTAGGGCCGGTGTAGACTCGATGGGCCAAATTGACTTCTTCTGCACTATGATATTGATTTTATTTTATTATTTTGTCGTAAAATCTTCAGGGTTCAAGCCCACATATTCCTCTGCAGTATAGACCGAGGAGCTGGGGAGGGCGCCAAACTGAGGCACTTTGATATCACCAGTGTGGGATGGACATATTACAATGTGACAAGTCTACATGGTCAGCTTCTCTTATAAATGTGGGGATGAGTATCTACCATGACAGACATTTAGCAACAAAATGTGACAGGGAAAATGTTTTGTCTGTAAGCTGAACATGCAGAAACGTTCAACGCCTCTGAGTCATTTTGGAACTAGATTTTGTAACTAAATAACATCCATAAAGAGGAATTTCCTGCTGCCTAATATGAAAACAGAGATGTGCAGAATGTAGGCTCGCCTCAGTAATACTTTATTGCCTGGTTAATTCATCCTATTGGGGAAGACTCAACAAGCTTCACTTCAGGTGAAGCATTGTTGGACTGGAACATAAGTTAGACTGAGATCCCAATTGTCTGACGAGCCTTCCTATGTGTGGTCAGTGGTCAGGAAAGTCACAAAACTGAGAGGTTATTTCAAAAGACTGAAGCTGTGATAGCTGCACATTAGCAAATGGTTGCTGTGCGGGCAGGTTGTGGGTGAACTTTCTATTAAAGTCACAATTAGTTTATCAGCAGTTCCACGGCTGATGGAGTTCCTGTTTTTAACGAAAATTTCAATTCCCATAATTCTGAAAGGAAACAACTATACATAATATCCCATGGGATAATATAATGTATTCTGCTTACATTTAGTTTATATTGTACATTAAAACCAATTTAACAGTACAGAATTAAATAAACCTAATTAGGTCTAAAAGATTAGAAAGTTTAAATGACGCACTGTATTCCTTCGAGGAAGAAAATAGAAGGAATTTATTGACATTATTAATGTGTCCACCTAATAAGATTGCTAATATTGCAGCAGAAATCAATTCTGGAAAATAGGATGCAGTATTAATAGCATTAACTATTGGGAGTTCTATCAATTCAGTCTGCAAACTGTGGAACAAACAGCAGTTCTAGTGCTGATACAAGGGGCATGATTTAATGCAAATGAAACAGAGTGCCGTTTTGAACCCCTATAGTGGGGTATTTGCGGCAGTTGCAGCGCCGAGAATGACCCCGCTATTAAATGGGACTTTATTTCTCCTAAATCACACCCCTTGTATTAGCTCCAGAACTACTGTTTCTTCATCAGTGGTAAGTGAGGAACACCCCTTTGAGGAGGCACGTAGACCCATTTTCTGCACTAACAAACTCAGCTTAAATAACACCCTAATCGTTGGACCCCCCACTGCAGTCTCTGGACATCCGCAATGTCCCAACTTACCAATAAGGGGAACCTCGAGACCCATGCATGCCACCTCATAAGGGCAGGGCACTCCTTGGGCTCGATCCCCAGCAAGATGCCACCTGGGCACATTGGCAATGTGAGGCTCGCAATGCCTTGGTGCTCAGGTGGCATCGGGTGTGTCAGGGTACCACCCTGCCCAGAGCCCAACCACCTGGGGCCCCAATCACCTGGGAGACCCCCCAAGAGCCATTGTAGTTGGTCTACGTTTGTGGCAACCAATGCTCGGGGTCGCCAAGGTGAGGCCGTTAGGTCCCGCATCTTGGATAACTCTGGCGTGAGCACGTTTAAGTGATCTTAACTGCACACTCTGAGTCCACCCATTGAGGGCGAGATCCAGATCGCAACGCTTCGCGAGATCTCGTTAAATGTCGCAGGGCGTAACGAGCATCGTAAATCCGCGAGGGGCCTCTCGCGAGATTTTCCGGTCTCGTCATGTCCCGAGTCGGGGGCAACAAAGCCGTTATTTCATGTCCATGATTTATCAAAGCCATAAGATAAAATGGAAGTGGTGCTTCACCCGTAGTGTGGAGCAGGATTGAAAGTTTTATGGTTTTAACATTTTCTCCAAATCAGTTTCGACTGACTAATGTGTTTCAGTAATTAAAAGCTGACAAATAATGAAATTTACATGCTAAATGTTAATGTATGGCTAAATATCTGCTCACCATATGCTTGTGCCTCAACTGGAAGCTGATGACTGAAAAATCTTTCAGAATCTAACTCACTCCCTTTCAGAGGCAGAAGTGAAAGAATGGACATGAAGGCTGGGATTCTCCATTCTGGAGTCTAAGTGCTCCAGTGAAGAATTTGGGCTGGTCTCTATTGGTGCTAAGAGCGGCCCCCAGGTGTGAGCATCACTCCTTAACCATGCAACCTGAGATATGGTGAAGAGCTCGCTGGATTTCATCGGGGTCCTGGTATCAGACCTCCATTTTGAGCAGACATCCAGATCACAAAGTCCAGCGGCAGACTCCCTGCTCCCCCTAAAATGCAAATCCTCACCGTCCCCTCCATCTGACAAGGAGGGCATTCACCCCCACCACCCCCCCACTCCCCGCCAACGACCACGGGAATAACGGGTAACCCCACCCATGCTGCGCTTGCATGAGGGTGACCCAACCCCCCCCCCCCACAGGACACCCCCAACCACCCATCCTTCATCCCCATCTGTCCTCCTTCAGCCACCCCCTTCAGTCCCGAACCCATCGCATTGCCAATGGTGCACAACCCCTTCGCATCATGGCACCTACATACAGGCAGTGCAACTTGAACCTAGCATGGTGGACCTCAAGGGGGGGGTCAAGGAGATCAAGTCATAGATCGTGTGCCCCTCTGCAGGCTGCAGAAGGGGGCCCCCCAAGGATCCTAGGTGTTGAAAAGAAATCCATCAAAGGAGCTAAGAGGTTTAGAACAAAGAACGAAGAAACGTACAGCACAGGAACAGGCCCTTCGGCCCGCCAAGCCCGTGCCGACCATGCTGCCCGACTAAACTACAATCTTCTACACTTCCTGGGTCCGTATCCCTCTATTCCCATCCTATTCATGTATTTGTCAAGATGCCCTTTAAATGTCACTATCGGCCCTGCTTCCACCACCTCCTCTGGCAGCGAGTTCCAGGCACCCACTACCCTCTGTGTTTAACTTCCTATTTTCTCACAGCAGAAAGCACTTAGCTGTTTTTGTGCGTTGAGGAGCTGTCAATCCTGGAAAGAATGTTCATAAACATTGTGGTTAACATCAATGCAGAGATGCGTTCAAGTGTGAAGGGGAAGATAAATAAACAATCCAGCAAGCAGCTGTATCTGAACCGTAAAATGGCCAATCACAGACTAGTGAAATATATTGTGAAATGGAATGGAACTTTTGCATTTCAAATGCTGTCAGACGATTTGAAGCCTTTTCATGTATTGTGGATTTTCTGGGATTCCTTTGACACTTCTAACAGTTGCTATTTTAAAGGCCTTTGTCTAAGAGAGAAGATGTTAGAAAGAGAAAACGTTTCTGCTTTGATTCTCCACTGAACACTCTTCAGCTATCAGTCAGAACAGTACAGGCTGAGGAGGCTACCCCAGAGTTTCACAACTCGGACCAGGCGTATGCTATTGAACAGAGGGCTGTCTGAGATTACAATGTCCCAGTGCGGGGAAGGGCATGGGGTCAACCTCTCACACACAGCCAAGCCCACCTAGCCCCAGAACCCTTGAAGTCTCGAGGGCGGGGGGGGGGGGGGGGGGGGGGGGGGCATCACGCTTCCAACCCTTTCATACTATGCATACTAAACCTGTGCGTCTTCCTGCTGGCACGGAGTGGGAAGCGTCCTATGCCCGGCAACGGGGCAGCAGAGAATAGATACGGGACTGGCCCCCGGTGGAAAACCCTGTTTTGTGGGCAACACTCCATTCTTTGTCCGATTGGGATTCACGATCACAGTGGCGGTGAATGAAGAATCCTGGCCCAAAACCGAGCAAGGCATATTAGAAAAGAGGGTTATTCACTGGAACTTCTAGAAGTCAGAGTTTTGGATGAACTGAAGTTGGCAGAGATTGGGGCACGATACAGGAAAGCAATAGAATAGTCAATTCTGGAATTGATAGATGTATGATAGGTTGAGATTGGATGAGCAAAGGATATAGGTGTTTGGTAAGGGGCGGGATTCTCCGGCCACTGACAGTGAAATCGGGTAAGGCAATCGGCCGGAGAATCGATGTTTCCGGCGAAATCGGGGCGGCACCATTTTCGCGATGCGTCCACCCCCTCCAAAGCAGCGTACTCTAGGGGTACGCCGCACACCGTATCGACAGCCTCAGGACTAACCCCCGATGCTCAGTCCCTCGGCCGAGTTCCCGACGGCCTGGGTCTCTCGTGATATTACCTGTCGGGAACTCGGCGTGGTGGCTGCGGACCTAGTCCAGCGCCGCCACAGCCGGGGGAGAGCTGATCCGCGGGCGGGGGGGAGGGGGGACTTTGGCAGGGGCTGGGGGCACTGTTGGGCGTGCTAACGGGGCTCGTGAGCCGGCCAAATGGGGGGTACTATTTTGCAGGCCAGCCCATGTGCATGGCGTGACCGCTGCAGGCCATGGAACCAGAAATTCTCCAGGCGTATCGGCAGCTAGAGTCAGGTGCTCTACGCTGCGTTCCTGCTTGCCCCGAGTCAAACGGAGGATCGGTGGGCATTTTGCACCGAATCTTCGGTCATAAAACGCCACCGTTCCCAGGCCGGCGTCAGGCCATTGTCTGAGAATCATAGAATCCAGCCCAAGAGGTAGATAGAGGTCGGCTGTCTAAGCCCGAGACGATGAACTCAGACTAGATCAAATAGAAACTGTGGTCATGAATAGATTGGTTCAGCTGACACACTGCTGGGAGGAATTTGAGGTTGATATTTTATTCAGGAACCGGTCATGGGTGCCGGTTCTGGGTTCTGACTGTACACTACATGCTTCAGACCTGTCTACTGTAGTTTTGAATGCCTGAGTCTATTAAAGATCAGGGAGCACGCTCTCTAACCAGTCAGAGACGGTGGGTGGGATCCTGACATGACAGGGTCAATGGGATCACTTTGGAATCAGCAGCCCCTCAGTTGAATGGGTGCTGACGATTTAATCATGCAGAATTCAAGGGACAAGTGCAGGTAGGTTTGTTTATTTTTTTGAAATGTTACAGCTGCCTATTCATGAACTTAGAGGGCCAATCCCTGCAGGAGATGGCCAGTAACCACCGTTTTGGCCTTGTGAATATTGCAGTTGCAAATGGATGATGCCTCAGGTGAATAATCATAGTCCATTCCTCCTATCTCCTCTCCACCTTGAGTCCACCACATTGACATGGGTTTCGCAGCTCTAGGGTCCCCGGTTCAATTCCCGGCTTGGATCACTGTCTGTGTGGAGTCTGCACGTTCTCCCCGTGTCTGCGTGGGTTTCCTCTGGGTGCTCCGGTTTCCTCCCACTGTCCAAAGATGTGCAGGTTAGGTGGATTGGCCATGATAAATTGCCCTTAGTGTCTAAAAAGGATAGGTGGGGTTACTGGGTGGCGGGGATAGGGTGGAGGTGTGGGCACAAATTGGTGCTCTTTCCAAGGGTCTGTTCAAACTCGATGGGCCGCATGGCCTCCTTCTGGACTGTAAATTCTATGATTCTATGATTCTCTGGACTGTCTGCTTTGCAAAATTGAATTGCCAGTTGGGGTAGGAAAGACCCCTTAATGAAATTTCATTGGCATCATCAAGCTGGTTAACTCACAGCCCATCCCCTATCTGGACCCTACCCTTTTAAAAAATCCTGTCCCTGGAGTCTGTGGCGATGATATGGAGTTCAGGTGGAGGCTAAAGGTGTTGATTTGGTCTTCCCAATATTTAATTAGCAGAAATTGTGGTCAACTCTAGAATGTTGGACACGCAGTGTGACAGCATTGAGACAGGCATGGATCCAGAGAGGTAGTGGATTAATCGGCAGGTGTCTCCAGCAAACATGTGGACACTGAGTAAAAATTACAAAAAAGGTCACCACAAAGGCAGCACGTAGATGAGGAAGAGATGCAAGGATCTCTGCTGAACCTCTCGATTTGCTGGGGCAGCAAGGTAGCATTGTGGTTAGCACAGTTGCTTCACAGCTCCATTGTCCCAGGTTTGGTTCCTGGCTTGTGTCACTGTCTGTGCAGAGTCTGCATGTTCTCCCCGTATCCGCGCGGGTTTCCTCCGGTGCTCCGGTTTCCTCCCACAGTCCAAAGATGTGTGGGTTAGGTGGATTGGCCATGCTAAATTGCCCCGTAGTGTCCAAAAAGGTTAAGTGGGGGTTACTGGGTTACGGGGATAGGGTAGAGACGTGGGTTTGGGTAGGGTGCTCTTTGTAAGGGCCAGTGCAGACTCGATGGGCCGCATGGTCTCCTTCTGCACTGCAAAAAAATATTCTTTCATGAATTGGATATCGATATCGAGGAAATAATAGTAAAATCTGATAATGATACCCAATTGCATGAAAATTACAAGAGGGAATATCCACAAACATTGACAAGTTAGAAGAATGGGAAATATGTTGTAAGTGCAGTTCAACATTGTTAAGAGTGAAATAGTATACTTTTTGGAAAGGACGAATATAAATGAGTACAATTGCAGATACACAAATCATAGGTGAAAAGAAACCAATAAAATGGCAAATGATAATCTTGGTTTTATATATATTGAACACAATTGAAAAAAAGTGGGAGTGAGGGAGACATTTATTCGGCATTGATTGGAAAGCTGTGTAGAGTTTTGTACTTGTACCATCCGTTTCAGAAAGAGTATTGGAGCCATGTAAATAGATTCACCAGGATGAAAGAGACTGCCCCTTGAGTATTGTGTCCAACTTTGGTTTCCTTATCTGAGGAAGGATATATTTGCCAGAGAGGGAGTACAACAGAGGTTCACCAGACCAAACCCTGGGATGGTGGGATTGTATTATGAAAAGACTAGGCCTGTATTCACTGGAATTTTAAAAAATGAGAGGTGATCTCATTGAAACTTCAAAAATTCTTACAGGGCTTGGAAGGGTAGATGCACCTGGGATGTGGCCCCTGGCTGATGAACCTAGAACCAGAAAAAATGGTCTCAGAATAATGGTCTCAGGCTTGTTCAGACTGAGATGAAGAGCAATTCTCATACAGTGAGTGGTGAACCTTTGGAATTCCCCACCTCAGAGGACTGTGGAATTTCACTTATTGAGCATATTCAAGACATAAATCGATAGATTTCTAGATACTAATGACATCGAGGAATATGAGGATAGTTCAGGAAAGTGGCATTCAGGTAGTTGATCAGCCATGATCTAACTGAATAGCGAAACAGGCTCGATGGGCCAAATGGACTACTCCAGCTCCTATGTTCCTAAGTTCCTAAAATAAGCCATGAGTGGTGTTGTCTATGCTGTGGGAGAACTAAAACTGTCTTCATGGAAAAAGAAAAGGCTGAGACTTTTATGAACATTCCCTTCGATGTCAAAATTTTACTGCCACTTTACAGTTAATAGAAATACTCAAAATTTTGAAAAGCTTTGAGAGGGTAGTTAAAGATTATTTACAGGAGTGAATAAATCACTAACAGAAGCATTACATTTAAAAACATGAAGAAAAATGCAACAGAAATGTTCCTGTTCAATGAATCATTAAATATATTAATGTAAGTGGAAAATTCTGTACAATTCATGTGTGGATTAGGTAAACATTTAGGATAAATATGATGAAGACTTTCAGAAAATATAAAAATCAAGGGAATTAGTGGGTAGCTGTGATGACCAGCCGGCATCTGCACAAGCACACTGGGCCGAACAGCCTCTTATGTTAAATTGTCTTTGTTTCAATAATCACTCATTTTCATAGCTTGGGCAGTAGATTCCCAACACAACTCCAAAATGATACTATCCTTCTACTTCATTATGCACCCAAATCCTCTTTGTATAATGCAAACATTTCTGTCTCACTGCATCTTAAGCCTGGGTAATATGTAATACAATGAAAACAATTTTTTTACTCAGTGAAAAATTGAATATAGTAGACCATGGACTTGATTCTCCGGTTCCCCTGCCGCGTATTTCTTGGCCGTACAAAATTCGCTCGAGGCCATCACTTGTCAATGGGACCGCCCATTGTAACAGCCCCACACCACCGCAAAACCCACTGGGTGCACTGTCAGCGGGAAAAACCATCAGAGAATTCCAGCCCATAACGCCTGAGCTCCAGGGCACTGTAACAGGTGGTACTCCAAATATGCACCAGGAAACACCCACCTGCCACGCCAACTGAAGGGGCTGTTTAGCACAGGGCTAAATTGCTGGCTTTGAAAGCAGACCAAGGCAGGCCAGCAGCACGGTTCGATTCCCGTAACAGCCTCCCCGAACAGGCGCCGGAATGTGGCGACTAGGGGCTTTTCACAGTAACTTCATTTGAAGCCTACTTGTGACAATAAGCGATTTTCATTTTCAACTCCCAGATGTTTCCAGGCAAGGATTGCAGGGTAAATGTCAAGGAAGTTCAAACTTCCTTTGGGCAATTGCGGTGCACTGGGAACCATCTAAAAACGTGATTTAAATTGCAAACTTCAGATGGTGTCGACTGTCATACAGCAATAGTTACCTCAAGAAAGTTAGATCAGTTAAAATTACTTTCAGCTTCTGAATAACTACAGTACTCACCTCCGCTAAACTCCCACGGATCTCTCCCAAACCCAACCTGACCTGAACTCAGTAGTGTTGCACATTTTTCTCCAATCAGCTTCTTATCCAATTCTCTTGGGGAAAAGAGTGAATGCAATGCCACAAGGATTAAAGCAATTCCTTGATTTGGGAAACTGGCAGTGATCAAATTAAATATTGGATGACCCGAATTGAAAGTGAGTTAACTGTCAGACATTCTAATTGACAGTTGTTGGGCAGAATGACCACCATCAATGGATCTTCACATTGGGGCTTCAATTATATCAATGGTACCAAGATGTGAAAAAGCACTTCATTCAAAATAAAGCACCATAAAAACAGCAAACCTTATCACCTGAGGTAACTTATAATTATGTAACCATTAATTGAAGAATGTCAAAATCCTGCACAAAAGTTGCATGGAACTTGCTGTTGACATTGAGAGCGTGGATTCATTTTTGTACCATATGCATTCATGTGGGATTTGAAATTTGGAGAGAGGATGGTTAAAAGATGTAAAAAGTGTTTATGTCATATTTTCTGTCATGATCAAGCAGCATGTGTGAAGAGAGAAACAAATTAATGGCCAGAATGAGCAGGCACACTCCAGTTCTGGGGCGACATTCTCCGACCCCCCGCCGGGTCGGAGAATCGCAGGGGGATGGCGTGAATCCCGCCCCCGCCGGTTGCCAAATTCTCCGGCCCCGGAGATTCAGCGGGGGCGGGAATCGCGCCGCACCAGTTGGCAGGCCCCCCCCCCCAGCGATTCTCCGGCCCGGATGGGCCGAAGTCCCGCTGCTGGAATGCCTGTCCCGCCGACGTGGATTAAACCACCTCTCTTACCGGCGGGACAAGGCGGCGCGGGTGGGCTCCGGGGTCCTGGGGGGGGGGGGGGGGGTGGGGGGGCGATCTGGCCCCGGGGGGTGCCCCCACGGTGGCCTGGGCCGCGATCGTGGCCCACCGATCCGCGGGCGGGTCTGTGCCGTGGGGGCATTCTTTTCCTTCCGCCTTCGCCACGGTCTCCACCATGGCGGAGGCGGAAGAGACTCACTCCACTGCGCATGCGCGGGGATGCCGTGAGCGGCCGCTGACACTCCCGCGCATGCGCCGCCCGGCAATGTCATTTCCGCGCCAGCTGGCGGGGCACCAAAGGCCTTTCCCGCCAGCTGGCGAGGCAGAAATCAGCCCGGCGCAGGCCTAGCCCCTCAAGGTTAGGGCTCAGCCGGTCAAGATGCGGAGGATTCCGCATCTTTGGGGCGGTGTGATGCCGGACTGATTTGCGCCGTTTTTGGTGCCGGTCAGCGGACATCGCGCCGATTACGGAGAATTCCACCCCCAGGTTGGAGTTCTCCTTTTGGGAGACTAAGGTTGGAATTCTCCAGTCATTGCGATTCACTTTTCCTGCCGGCAGCGCAGCCCCACCGTGGGTCGCCAGTGACATAGGGTGGTTCCAATAGGAAATCCAATTGACAATCGGCAGAAAGATAGAATCCCGCTCCCAATAAATGGCATACTGCTGAGAAACACACAGCTGGGAGATTGGAGAATCGTGCTCCACCGGGGCTGAATTGTGTGCGATTCGCGTTCCCATTGGGGACGCTATTTGGGAAGCAAGTCAGGACATGCTAATGGGCCAGAGCTCTGCCCACCGCTCACTCACTGAAGGGCGTGTCCCAGTCTCAGTGCTCCATGTTGAGGGCATTGAGACCATGGTTCAGACAAAAGCAGGCCTCCAGGACTGGCAGCACCAGGTGACAGTGAAGCCTCCAGAGTTCACTTGGCCTCACTTCCATCCCATGGAGTAGCCCAAGGACCATCAAGCCACCTAATAGAAGAGTAAGTGAAGAGGCCCATGCTGGTGGCTCCCACAGGGGAGATGCTGGAACACCTCAGTGTTTCTGAATTCCCCACCTGATACTGGCACAGCTGATGAGCAACGTGCAGAACAGGGTAGCTCATTGTCACCTTTGACACCCGAAAATCAGCCGGTGACATCCAGGTTCAGGCCCTCGAGGGGACGGCGCCAAAGGAATCTCAGGGCAGAGGGCGGGAAAAGCAGTAGGCTGCCTCCACGTCTGGGGTCACACCTGGAAGGAGTGGTTGGCCACGTAAAATTAGAAAGTTAGACACCACTTAAGTTGTCATGGGTGTAGCACATAAATGCGAGTTAGGGGTCAGGGGACAACAATGTATATTGTCATCAGTAAGCACTTTTTCACCAACATTCCGATTTGCCTCAATCCTCTTTCCAAAGGGTGTTAGGGATGGGCTGGGCTGGGTGTAGAAAGTGTGCACATGGGACAATCTCATCACCTTCCCATTTGCTGATTAAGAGACCTGACCACTGGCAGCACCACCGCCCGATCCCACCTTTCCATCCCACCTCCCTCCTTCTAACTGATGCTGCCTTCCTCATGGTCCTGCAGCACACATTGGGTGGCCGCCATGCCAGCCAGGGTTCTATGCTCGGTTCTTCCTGGACATCCTCCTTGTCAGATGAGGCCAGCCGTTCTTCCTCCTCCACTAACGAGCATGTCCCCCCCTCTGCTGCATGATGTTGTGCAGAAGGCAGCAGGCCAGTACGATGCTCAAGACAATTCTGGGCCATATTGCAGAGCCTCACTGGAGCAGTCTAGACATCAGAAGAGCTTCTTGAGGATGCCAATGCACTGCTCAATGATGCTCCTTGTTGCTGCATGTGCGTCGTTATAATGGTTCTCCGCATTGGTTTTGGGCCTGTGGGAAGGCATCAGGAGCCAAGACCTAACCCCTCACCCAAGGGAGTGCCTCGAAGGTACCGGGAACCGACGAGTGCGCCAGGATGTATGCGTTGTGCATGCTGCCTGAGTATCATAGAACATAGAACAAAGAAAATACATCACAGAACAGGCCCTTCGGCCCACGATGTTGTGCCCAACCTTTGTCCTAGATTAATCATAGATTATCATTGAATATACAGTGCAGAAGGAGGCCATTCGGCCATTTGAGTCTGCACCGGCTCTTGGAAAGAGCACCATACCCAAACTCAACACCTCCACCCAACACCAAGGGCAATTTTGGACTCTAAGGGAAATTTATCATGGCCAATCCACCTAACCTGCACATCCCCGGACTGTGGGACGAAACCGGAGCACCCGGAGGAAACCCATGCAGACACGGGGAGGATGTGCAGACTCCGCACAGACAGCGACCCAAGCCGGAATCGAACCTGGGACCCTGGACCTGTGATGCAATTGTGCTATCCACAATGCTACCATGCTGCCCTGAAGAACAAATACATCTGCACTATATCATTTTACCGTAATCCATGTACCTATCCAATAGCTGCTTGAAGGTCCCGAATGTTTCCGACTCAACTACTTCCACAGGCAGTGCATTCCATGCCCCCACTACTCTCTGGGTAAAGAACCTATCTCTGACATCCTTCCTATATCTTCCACCTTTCACCTTAAATTTATGTCCCCTTGTAATGGTTTGTTCCACCCGGGGAAAAAGTCTCTGGCTGTCTACTCTATTCCCTTGATCATCTTATAAACCTCGATCAAGTCGCTCCTCATCCTTCTCCGTTCTAATGAGAAAAGGCCTAGCACCCTCAACCTTTCCTCGTAAGACCTACTCTGCATTCCAGGCAACATCCTGGTAAATCTCGTTTGCACCTTTTCCAAAGCTTCCACATCCTTCCTAAAATGAGGCGACCAGAACTGTACACAGTACTCCAAATGTGGCCTTACCAAAGTTTTGTACAGCTGCATCATCACCTCACGGCTCTTAAATTCAATCCCTCTGTTAATGAACGTGAGCACACCATAGGCCTTCTTCACAGCTCTATCCACTTGAGTAGCAACTTTCAAAGATGTATGAACATAGACCCCAAGATCTCTCTGCTCCTCCACATTGCCAAGAACTCTACCGTTAACCCTGTATTCCGCTTTCATATTTGTCCTTCCAAAATGGACAACCTCACACTTTTCAGGGTTAAACTCCATCTGCCACTTCCCATCCCAGTTCTGCATCCTATCTATGTCTCTTTGCAGCCGATAACAGCCCTCCTTACTATCCACAACTCCACCAATCTTCGTACCGTCTGCAAATTTACTGACCCACCCTTCAACTCCCTCATCCAAGTCATTAATGAAAATCACAAACAGCAGAGGACCCAGAACTGATTCCTGCGGTACGCCACTGGTAACTGGGATCCAGGCTGAATATTTGCCATCCACCACCACTCTCTGACTTCTATCAGTTAGCCAGTTCGTTATCCAACTGGCCAAATTTCCCACTATCCCATGCCTCCTTACTTTCTGCATAAGCCTACCATGGGGAACCTTATCAAATGTCTCACTAAAATCCATGTACACTACATCCACTGCTTTACCTTCATCCACATGCTTGGTCACTTCCTCAAAGAATTCAATAAGACTTGTAAGGCAAGACCTACCCCTCACAAATCTGTGCTGACTATCCCTAATCAAGCAGTGTCTTTCCAGATGCTCAGAAATCCTATCCTTCAGTACCCTTTCCATTACTTTGCCTACCACCGAAGTAAGACTAACTGGCCTGTAATTCCCAGGGTTATCCCTCGTCCTTTTTTTGAACAGGGGCACGACATTCGCCACTCTCCAATCCCCTGGTACCACCCCTGTTGACATTGAGGACGAAAAGATCATTGCCAACGGCTCTGCAATTTCATCTCTTGCTTCCCATAGAATCCTTGGATATATCCCGTCAGGCCCGGGGGACTTGTCTATCCTCAAGTTTTTCAAAATGCCCAACACATCTTCCTTCCTAACAAGTATTTCCTTGAGCTTCCAATCTGTTTCACACTGTCCTCTCCAACAATATGGCCCCTCTCATTTGTAAATACAGAAGAAAAGTACTCATTCAAGACCTCTCCTATCTCTTCAGACTCAATACACAATCTCCCGCTACTGTCCTTGATCGGACCTACCCTCGCTCTAGTCATTCTCATATTTCTCACATATGTGTAAAAGGCCTTGGCGTTTTCCTTGATCCTACCCGCCAAAGATTGTTCATGCCCTCTCTTAGCTCTCCTAATCCCTTTCTTCAGTTCCCTCCTGGCTATCTTGTATCCCTCCAATGCCCTGTCTGAACCTTGTTTCCTCAGCCTTACATAAGTCTCCTTTTTCCTCTTAACAAGACATTCAACCTCTCTTGTCAACCATGGTTCCCTCACTCGACCATCTCTTCCCTGCCTCACAGGGACATACATATCAAGGACACGTAGTACCTGTTCCGTGAACAAGTTCCACATTTCACTTGTGTCCTTCCCTGACAGCCTATGTTCCCAACTTATGCACTTCAATTCTTGTCTGACAACATCGTATTTACCCTTCCCCCAATTGTAAACCTTGCCCTGTTGCACGTACCTATCCCTCTCCATTTCTAAAGTGAAAGTCACAGAATTGTGGTCACTATCTCCAAAATGCTCCCCCATTAACAAATCTATCACTTGCCCTGGTTCATTACCAAGTACTAAATTTGGGGCAGCACGGTAGCACAAGTGATTAGCACTGTGGCTTCACAGCGCCAGGGTCCCAGGTTCGATTCCCCGCTGGGTCACTGTCTGTGCGGAGTTTGCACATTCTCCCCGTGTCCGCGTGGGTTTCCTCCGGGTGCTCCGGTTTCCTCCCACAGTCCAAAGACGTGCAGGTTAGGTGGATTGGCCATGCTAAATTACCCGTAGTGTCCATAAGGGTTGGGAGGGGTTATTGGGTGGAAGTGAGGGATTAATGTGGGTCGGTGCAGACTCGATGGGCCGAATGGCCTCCTTCTGCACTGTATGTTCTATGTAATCTATGTAAATCCAATATTGCCCCTCCTCTGGTCGGACAATCTACATACTGTGTTAGAAAAGCTTCCTGGACACCCTGCACAAACACCACCCCATCCAAACTATTTGATCTAAAGAGTTTCCACTCGATATTTGGGAAGTTAAAGTCACCCATGACTACTACCCTGTGACTTCTGCACCTTTCCATAATCTGTTTCCCAATCTGTTCCTCCACATCTCTGCTACTATTGGGGGGGCCTATAGAAAACTCCTAACAAGGTGGCTGCTCCTTTCCTATTTCTGACTTCAACCCATACTACCTCAGTAGGGTGATACTCCTCGAACTGCCTTTCTGCAGCTGTTATCCTATCTCTAATTAACAATTCCACCCCCCCCCACCTCTTTTACCACCCTCCCTAATCTTATTGAAACATCTATAACCAGGGACCTCCAACAACCATTTCTGCCCCTCTTCTATCCAAGTTTCCGTGATGGCCACCACATTGTAGTCCCAAGTACCGATCCATGCCTTTAGTTCACCCACCTTATTCCTGATGCTTCTTGCGTTGAAGTATACACACCTCAACCCATCTCCGTGCCTGCAAGTCATAGAATCATAGAATCATAGAATTTACAGTGCAGAAGGAGGCCATTCAGCCCATCGAGTCTACACCGGCTCTTGGAAAGAGCACCCTACCCAAGCCCACACTTCCACCCTATCCCCATAACCCAGTAACCCCACCCAGCACCAAGGGCAATTTTGAACACTAAGGGCAATTTATCATGGCCAATCCACCTAACCTGCACATCTTTGGACTGTGGGAGGAAACCGGAGCACCCGGAGGAAACCCACGCACACACGGGGAGGATGTGCAGACTCCGCACAGACAGTGACCCAAGCCGGAATCGAACCTGGGACCCTGGAGCTGTGAAGCAATTGTGCTATCCACAATGCTACCGTGCTGCCCTAAGTACTCTCCTTTGTCAGTGTTCCCTTCCCCACTGCCTCATTACACGCTTTGGCATCCTGAATATCGGCTACCTTAGTTGCTGGACTACAAATCCGGTTCCCATTCCCCTGCCAAATTAATTTAAACCCTCCCGAAGAGTACTGTAAAACCTCCCTCCCAGGATGTTGGTGCCCCTCTGGTTCAGATGCAACCTGTCCTGCTTGTACAGGTCCCACCTTCCCCAAAATGCGCTCCAATTATCCAAATACCTGAAGCCCTCCCTCCTACACCATTCCTGCAGCCACGTGTTCAACTGCACTCTCTCCCTATTCCTAGCCTCGCTATCACGTGGCACCGGCAACAAACCAGAGATGACAACTCTGTCTGTCCTGGCTTTTAACTTCTAGCCTAACTCCCTAAACTTGTTTATTACCTCCACACCCCTTTTCCTACCTATGTCGTTGGTACCAATGTGCACCACAACTTCTGGCTGCTCCCACTCCCCCTAAGGATCCTGAAGACACGATCCGAGACATCCCTGGCCCTGGCACCCGGGAGGCAACATACCTTCCGGGAGTCTTGCTCGCGACCACAGAATCTCCTATCTATTCCCCTAACCATTGAATCTCCTACAACTATTGCTTTTCTATTCTCCCCCCTTCCCTTCTGAGCCCCAGGGCCAGACTCAGTGCCAGAGACCTAGCCGCTAGGGCCTTCCCCCGGTAGGTCATCCCCCCCAACAGCATCCAAAACAGTATACTTGTTTTGAAGGGGAACGGCCACGAGGGATCCCTGCACTGTCTGCCTGTTTGTTTTTTTTCCCCTGACTGTAACCCAGCTATTCTTGTCCTGTACCTTGGGTGTGGTTACCTCCCTGTAACTCTTCTCAATCACCCCCTCTGCCTCCCGGATGATCCAAAGTTCATCCAGCTTCAGCTCCAGTTCCCTAATACGGTCTTTGAGGAACTGAAGTTGAACTGCGCACTTCCTGCAGGTATAGTCAGCGGGGACACCGGTGGTATCCCTCACCACCCACATCCTACAGGAGGAGCATGCAACTGGCCTAGCCTCCATCCCCTCTTACCTGACAGAATATAGCTGCCCTGTGGACTAACTAGACCTCCGCCCTCCGACTCTGCTCCCAGTCAGCTACACTTTCTGTAAACTCCTGGCTCTCTTCTCACTCTTTGTGGAAATGTCGGAAACAAAATGAAAGGAGTACCTTACTCCCTCCTCACCTAACTCCCTCGGTCATCAAACTCTTACTATAGCACTCAAATGCACCAAATTCAGCACTCAGTGCAAACGTGATCAGATGCAGACGTGCATGATGTACAGCTGGTGGTCACACACCAACCATAAATTCAGGGAGTGGAAGCCCTTTGTATTGATTAAGGGCACGCCTTGATGAGATGGTGCTCCTAGGGAAATATGCATGCCATCGATCACCCCCTGGACCTGGGACATGCCAGCGATGGCGATGAATCCTGTTGGCCGGGCACCCTGGTGTGTCTGGACCAGACTAAAATTTATATAGTCTGATGCCCGGGCACATGGAGCATTCATCACAGCCCAGATGTAGCTGTGTACGGACATCTGAGAGATCCCTGGCAGTTCCTCACAGGGTCCATGGAAAGATCCAGATACATAAATGTTGAAGGTGACCATCACCTTGAAGGACACTGGGTTTTGGTGTACTTCTCCAAACCCCCAATCTGGCTCAGGTGGTGCACAGCCCCCTGGTTAGCAGAGTTCTTCATCGGCACACGCGATCTGACAGCTCCTGGAAGGATAGGCGCTGATAGTATACGCTGTTCTCTCTCCTTCGCATCTCCTCCTCAGCCTGTCGAACGACTGGCACTCGAACCTCACTGGCTGACCCATGGTCTTTTCGGGCAGGCTCCTCTTGTGCATTGTTTTCCCTGAGCAGGCCCTTTTGCTCCAGCCTCTACAAGGGCAGCTGAAACCAGGTAGATAGCAAGCATTGCTGGCTGTACTTTGAATTTTATTCTCTGCAGGGGTGAAAACAGAAGACATGTTAGCAAGATGAGTAATCCCTTGCCCAACCAAATCCAACAGCTATATTGTGACCCTGAGTTGCACTTCAGCTCCACCCTACACATCTCCACACCCCCAGCCCCAAATCCACACCCACCCTCAGCCGGGATCGCACCTGGGTCCTCAGCACCGTGAGGCAGCAGTGCTAACCACTGCGCCACCCTACAATGAGAGATCATTGACCTGAAACATGGGCTGAATTCTCCAATTCTGCGGCTATGTCTGCAGGACCCGTCTTGTGTTACGACCAGAACTTCGCCCCCCCGATGCTCTGTCTGGTGGGGGGCTAGCAGCTGCGCCACCCCTGCTGATATGAACACAGAATTGCCGGGTCCATGGCCGCGCCTGAGGCGGCCACGACGTACAGCATGGCGCCGGTCACGCGCGGACCCGGTTTGCCAAACAACGCCCCCTGTATCCCCCTTGCCACCCCAGGCCCGCCCCCTACCAGTCCCCCAGCTCCTGCCGAAGCACTCCCTGTCATCGGAATGGCTCCCACCCCGCCCCCCCCGACTGTGGCGGCGCTAGACACAGTGTGCAACGCGAAGTCCCCGAAAAGAGAGAGGACTCGGACCTCACGTCGTCGGGGACTCGGCACATCGGGGGCGGAGCATCAGGGGAGGGCCTCAGATGATATCCTGAGGCCGTCCCGACAGCGTAGGGAGTACGCCATTTTTGAGGGTCGGAGCACATCGGTAAAACAACATCGCCCCCGATTCCAGCTTAAAATGGATTCTCCGGCCGATCGCTGAAGGTGATTTCGGATTCGCTGATCAGAGGAACTCACCCATTAACTCTGTGTCTCTCTCCACAGCTGCGATCTAATCTGCTGAGTTCTTCCAGCATTTTCTGTTTTTATTTCAGATATCCCGCTCTGTCGAATTTGCTTTTGTGAACAGTAATGTTTTCCTGCCGGAAATATGTTTCAACTAACTTTAAATCAATCACTTTTGACAAAAATCTGCACATTATGATAATTCGAAAACTTGAAGAATCTATTAGAGGCCGACTTACGATCTTTAGCAAAAGTATTTTGGGAAGAAAAGTTGAAAAAGGCTACATTGTTGATCCTGTGATATCATCAGGTGTAAGCATATGGCAAGTCATATTTCAGTACAGTTGTTATGAAACCATATTTTATATCAAAAAATGGTTGTCATCCAATTGCCACACTCCTCCTGAAAGTCACCACAAATGGGGACCAGATGGTACGGCACTGATGGGGGACTCCCAGGGGACTGGAGGCCCCCAGCTGCTAGCCCTTTGGGCACAGTGGTGCCCTGGCACTGCTGGTGCCCTGACAGTGCCAGTCTGGAACCTTGGCATAGCTGCCAGCTGACATGCACATTGCAGTGTGCCAGGTTGACATTTTTTGCACATGCGCGATCGGGCCGCGATGCCCTGGATGGGTGTTGGAGGGGTGGGCGGGGACCCTCCCATAATGTGTTCGGGCTGGGCGGTTCAGGGGTCGCTTTGGGGGCCTCGGAGATCGGGATGCTATTTAAAAATGGCATCCCGATCTCTTGATACACTGGGGAGTTCCGGCGTGCGGAGATCCCCACTGTACAGAACGGGACTTGGCCACAGGTTCCCTGCTGAGGCCGCTTATACAATGCGAGTCACATTGTATAGCCACGTGTTTCTCGTCGCTGCGACCACCAGCAAACACACGGCTAAAGGTGCTCGCTATGGGACTTTGCTCCCAATGATTTGATTTGGCCCCAAATGTTTGGACTTCCTGCTAAAGCCACATTTCAGTGACTTGTGATCTCAAAGATGGCTGCACATCTCCATTGAAATGGTGACAGCCTGTCTGCAAAATCACTCCAGTAATAATTGCCTTGGAGAAGTAGGAATGGGGGCAGCGGTGGGTGTGGTGGCAGGACGTGGTGGTGGGGAGGGGGGGGGGGGGGGCAAGGGGCAGGGATGCTTGCTTCAATTTCATTAACAAAGCATTGAGACTGGGCACTCGACTAGGTGTGGATTGTGGTAGTCACCACTGTTGTATTGTATTGTATATCATAAAATTTACAGTGCAGAAGGAGGCCATTCGGCCCATCGAGTCTGTACCGGCTCTTGGAAAGAGCACCCTACCCAAGGTCCACACCTCCACCCTATCCCTGTAACCCAGTAACCCCACCCAACACTAAGGGCAATTTTGGACACTAAGGGCAATTTATCATGGCCAATCCACCTAACCTGCATATCTTTGGACTGTGGGAGGAAACCGGAGCACCCGGAGGAAACCCACGCACACACGGGGAGGATGTGCAGACTCCGCACAGACAGTGACCCAAGCCGGAATCGAACCTGCGAACCTGGAGCTGTGAAGCAATTGTGCTATCCACAATGCTACCGTGCTGCCCTAATAGAGCCCTAATATATGGGTATTACGGTAAGGCCCCTGTACAACAGGTACGGGGGTAGACCCCTGCCTGCTGGCTCCGCCCAGGAGGCGGAGTATAAATGTGTGTCTCCGAACAGCAGCCATTTCGCAAGCTGCTGTAGGAGGCCAAACATCTCTGTGTAATAAAGCCTTGATTACCTTCCACTCTCGTCTTGTCGTAATTGATAGTGCATCAGGGATGAAACATTGGGCATAACCCATTGGTTTCACGGATGCCTTTTCCAGTCAGACCAAGCAGCATTCTGTGCAATTTCAAAGTGCTGGTAAGGATCACACAGCCAGTCTTTCTTATGGGGGAATGGTCTCTGGTTGGGGGGTTTGATGGGGGGATTTGTTGAGGGTGGGGTGGGCAGAATTTGCATTGTTGAGGGAGGTTGGCCCTCCGATCAACATTGGGGGTAACTCTCATAAGGAGTTACCCCCTTGGGCCACCGTGTGGGCCACTGTGCCAGGGCCACGCTGGGAAACACTTGCACCAATTCTTGCCCACGTGAATCACGGCCCAAAGGAATGGAAAATCAAGTGGGGTGAATCATGTATTTACATATGGCAGGCCAGTTACCAATTTTTTGTATTATGAGTGCAACCCCGGGGGTGAATGAAATAGTGGTAGGCTAGACACACAACCTGTGGTAGTATGTATTGGGGGTCATGTGGGACTGGAAGCCCTAATGTCATTGGCTGACAGATCCCGGGTCCTGGTTGGCCGTTGACCTCATATTCCGCCCTGAAGGCGAAGTATAAGAAGCCGGTGCCTTCCCCCACAGGCCAGTTTACTATCGGGCTGCTGGGGAACAGACACGCTTAATAAAGCCTCATCGACTTCACTCTATTCGTCTCTCGGAGTCTTTGTGCGCCACAATTTATTAAGCGTGCCTAAAAAGGACTATGGAGCTCAGGATCATTCCAGAATGCCTGAGGATCAGCCCCCACGCAGTGAATGCGGCAGCAGCCTTCAAACACTGGCAGACTTGCTTTGAGGCCTACATCACATCGACCACAGGCCGAGTCTCAGACGAACAAAAACTGCAGGTCCTGCACTCGAGGGTGAGCACGGAGATTTTCACCCTCATTGAAGACACCCACGATTTCCAGACGGCGTTCACAGCACTGAGAAGTCTCTACGTTCGCCCAGTTAACCAAATCTACGCTCGCTACCAGCTTGCGACAAGACGGCAAGCTCCCGGAGAATTGATGGACGAGTTCTACGCCGCGCTGCTGATTTTGGGAAGAGCCTGCAGCTGCCCGTCGGTGAATGCAAACGAACATACGGACATGTTAATGCGCGATGCTTTTGTTGCAGGTAGGCAATCCTCCCAAATCCGCCAAAGACTTCTAGAAAAAGAGTCGCTAGGACTCTCAGAGGCACGGGCCCTGGCAGCCTCGCTGGACGTAGCCGCGCGTAATACCCGCGCCTACGGCCCCGACCGCGCGGCAGGCCATTGGGCCCCGTACGTACCCGCCGCGGCAAACCCCCTACCCCCCCCCCACCCCCCGACACCCCACAGGCTTGCGCAGTCCAAACGCCGAGTTGCACCGGGGGCGCCCGCTGTTATTTCTGCGGCCAGGCGAAGCACCCCCAACAACGCTGTCCGGCCCGCGCAGCCATCTGCAAAAGCTGCGGGAAAAAGGGCCACTATGCGGTGGTGTGCCGATCCCGCGTGGTCGCCGCCGTCCCGGGAGAACAGGGAGCCCTACAGGCAGCCTATGCGTCCCAACCCCCCCAGCACGCCATGTGCGACCCGCAGGCGCCGCCATTTTGGGTCCCGACCACCGCGGTCCCGGGAGAACTGGGAGCCCTGCACGCCGCCTACGCTCCCCAACCCCCCTCCCCGCAGTCCATGTACGACCCGCCGCCGGCGCTCCCGATTTGGGTGCCGGCCAACACTCTCCACGGAGAGGAGGGGGTTTTTCGCATTCCGAACGCCACCCTCACCCCCGTCCCGCGCCCCACGCCTGACACGCCGGCGCCACCTACCTGAACACATCATGTTCAACTGGCCAACTGACTCAAGAGCTAATGCTCTTCGGGAGGGTTTAAACTAGTTCAGCAGGGGCTTGGGAACCTGAATTGTAGCTCCAGTATACAGGAGGTTGAGAGTAGTGAGGTCATAAGTAAGGTTTCAAAGTTGCAGGAGTGTACCGGCAGGCAGTCTTCTTCAATGCCAGGAGCATCCGGAATAAGGTGGGTGAACTCGCGGCATGGGTTGGTACCTGGGACTTCGATGTTGTGGCCATTTCGGAGACATGGATAGAGCAGGGACAGGAATGGTTGTTGCAGGTGCTGGGGTTTAGATATTTCAGTAAGCTCAGGGAAGGTGGTAAAAGAGGGGGAGGGGTGGCATTGTTAGTCAAGGACAGTATTACGGTGGCAGAAAGGACGTTTGATGAGGACTCGTTGACTGAGGTAGTATGGGCTGAGGTTAGAAACAGGAAAGGAGAAGTCACCCTGTTAGGGGTTTTCTATAGGCCTCCGAAAAGTTCCAGAGATGTAGAGCAAAGGATTGCAAAGATGATTCTGGATAGGAGCGAAAGCAACAGGGTAGTTGTTATGGGGGACTTTAACTTTCCAAATATTGACTGGAAACGCTATAGTTCGAGTACTTTAGATGGGTCTGTTTTTGTCCAATGTGTGCAGGAGGGTTTCCTGACACAGTATGTAGATAGGCCAACGAGAGGCGAGGCCATATTGGATTTGGTACTGGGTAATGAACCAGGACAGGTGTTAGATTTGGAGGTAGGTGAGCACTTTCGTGATAGTGACCACAATTCGATTAAGTTTACTTTAGTGATGGAAAGGGATAGGTATATACCACAGGGCAAGAGTTATATCTGGGGGAAAGGCAATTATGATGCGATGAGGCAAGACTTAGGATGCATCGGATGGAGAGGAAAACTGCAGGGGATGGGCACAATGGAAATGGGGAGCTTGTTCAAGGAACAGCTACTGCGTGTCCTTGGTAAGTATGTACCTGTCAGGCAGGGAGGAAGTGGTCGAGCAAAGGAACCGTGGTTTACTAAAGCAGTCGAAACATTTGTCAAGAGGAAGAAGGAGGCTTATGTAAAGGTGAGACATGAAGGTTCAGTTAGGGCACTCGAGAGTTACAAGTTAGCTAGGAAGGACCTAAAGAGAGAGCTAAGAAGAGCCAGGAGGGGGACATGAGAAGTCTTTGGCAGGTAGGATCAAGGATAACCCTAAAGTTTTCTATAGATATGTCAGGAATAAACGAATGACTAGTGTAAGAGTAGGACCAGTCAAGGACAGTCGTGGGATGTTGTGCTTGGAGTCCGAGGAGATAGGAGAGGTGCTAAATGAATATTTTTCATCAGTATTCACACAGGAAAAAGACAATGTTGTCAAGGAGAATATTGAGATTCAGGCTACTAGACTAGAAGGGCTGGAGGTTCATAAGGAGGAGGTGTTAGCAATTCTGGAAAGTGTGAAAATAGATAAGTCCCCTGGGCCGGATGGGATTTATCCTAGGATTCTCTGGGAAGCTAGGGAGGAGATTGCTGAGCCTTTGGCTTTGATCTTTAAGTCATCTTTGTCTACAGGAATAGTGCCAGAAGACTGGAGGATAGCAAATGTTGTCCCCTTGTTCAAGAAGGGGAGTAGAGGCAACCCCAGTAACTATAGACCAGTGAGCCTTACTTCTGTTGTGGGCAAAATCTTGGAAAGGTTTATAAGAGATAGGATGTATAATCATCTGGAAAGGAATAATTTGAATAGAGATAGTCAACACGGTTTTGTGAAGGGTAGGTCGTGCCTCACAAAACTTATTGAGTTCTTTGAGAAGGTGACCAAACAGGTGGATGCGGGTAAAGCAGTTGAGGTGGTGTATATGGATTTCAGTAAAGCGTTTGATAAGGTTCCCCATGGTAGGCTACTGCAGAAAATACAGAGGCATGGGATTCAGGGTGATTTAGCAGTTTGGATCAGAAAGTGGCTAGCTGGACGAAGACAAAGGGTGGTGGTTGATGGGAAATGTTCAGACTGGAGTCCAGTTACTAGTGGTGTACCACAAGGATCTGTTTTGGGGCCACTGCTGTTTGTCATTTTTATAAATGACCTGGAGGAGGGCGTAGAAGGATGGGTGAGTAAATTGGCAGATGACACTAAAGTCGGTGGAGTTGTGGACAGTGCGGAAGGATGTTACAAGTTACAGAGGGACATAGATAAGTTGCAGTGCTGGGCTGAGAGGTGGCAAATGGAGTTTAATTCAGAAAAGTGTGAGGCGATTCATTTTGGAAGGAATAACAGGAAGACAAAGTACTGGGCTAATGGTAAGATTCTTGGCAGTGTGGATGAGCAGAGAGATCTCGGTGTCCATGTACATAGATACCTGAAAGTTGCCACCCAGGTTGACAGGGTTGTTAAGAAGGCGTACGGTGTGTTAGCTTTCATTGGTAGAGGGGTTGAGTTTCGGAGCCATGAGGTCATGTTGCAGCTGTACAAAACTCTGGTGCGGCCGCATTTGGAGTATTGCGTGCAATTCTGGCCGCCGCATTATAGGAAGGATGTGGAAGCATTGGAAAGGGTGCAGAGGAGATTGACCAGAATGTTGCCTGGTATGGAGGGAAGATCTTATGAGGGAAGGCTGAGGGACTTGAGGCTGTTTTCGTTAGAGAGAAGAAGGTTAAGTGGTGACTTAATTGAGGCATACAAGATGATCAGAGGATTGGATAGGGTGGACAGTGAGAGCCTTTTTCCTCGGATGGTGATGTCTAGCACGAGGGGACATAGCTTTAAATTGAGGGGAGATAGATATAGGACAGATGTCAGAGGTATGTTCTTTACTCAGAGAGTAGTAAAGGCGTGGAATGCCCTGCCTGCAACAGTAGTGGACTCGCCAACACTAAGGGCATTCAAATGGCCATTGGATAGACATATGGACGATAAGGGAATAGTGTAGATGGGCTTTAGAGTGGTATCACAGGTCGGCGCAACATCGAGGGCAGAAGGGCCTGTACTGCACTGTAATGTTCTATGTTCAATGCTCTATGTTCACCTTAATTTCTGTTCAGTTGGCAACGCAGGCTACAGCCCTGCTGTTAGATTGCAGTTGTCTATATTCTTTGCAAATTCATACTGTTTGTCAAGGCATTTTAATTAGCTAATAGGTGAGGGCAGCTGCACTTATGCTGAATTGTATTTAACACTTCTGATCCCTTTAATTAGAGGAAGTGCTGGAGAGAATCACAGGATGGTTACAGCGGAGAAAGAGGCCATTCAGTCCATCGTTTCTGGGTTGACTGTCTTAAGAAGCAATTCACCCAATGCCACTTCTTCACCTTCAACCCACAGTCATGCAAGTCTGACCTAAAAAGATTTCTAGTTAAAGTGACGCAGCGGGGTTCTTGAAATCTGCATTGATTCTTGAGACTTCAGCAATCACAAGAATGGAAAGGAGGCCAGGAATTGGCCGTGTGCCCCAATGTGTGTTTCTCTCTCTCTTACCTGGACACCCTACTATGGATCTGAAGGACTGAAGTGAAGTGCTGTTCTCCATAGATGTGAGGAAGAGACCAGTCTCCCAAACCAAATAGGATTGCAAGTGGCTGAGGAGGTGAACAGCAGGAGTGTGATCCATTGAAACTGTAGACACTTTCCCAAGAGGTTCAATCACCTTATGAAGGCAGGAAAGGAGAGTGGCACAACCCTTTCAGATAGCACACACTACACTCTGGTTTCTATAGACTAATAGCATAGAATTGCTACAGTGCAGAAGGAGGCTATTCGGCCCTTCAAGTCTGCACCGACCGTCTGAAAGAGCACACTACCTGGGCCCACTGCCCCGCTCTACCCCGTAACCCTATCACCCTATCTAAACTTTGGACTCTGAGGGGCAATTTAGCATGGCCACTCTACCTAACATGCACAGCTTTGGACTGTGAGAGGAAACCGGAGCACCCGGAAGAAACCCACGTAGACACGGGGAAAAAGCAAAAAACTCCACACAGGTCGTCACCCAAGGCCGGAATTGAACCCGGGTCCCTGGCACTTTTTCTCCTCCTCATGCCGTCCTGTTTTACAGGAGAAGACAGCACAGAACCCTTGGTGAGGCATGGAGCCAGGTTTGGGCAGAACCTTGCTTCCACTGACAACCATCTTGCTGGCCACAAAATGTTTGCCCATCTGTTTCTTTGGGAAGAGGTCTTATTCCTGGCATCTGCAAATATCAACCATGGCCTGCCAGAAGAGGTTGAGCATTCTGAGGCACTGGTTCGTGTGGTATTAACGTAACTATCAGCATTACAATAGTTAATGTAGCACCATGAGTAGCCATAAGAGGGAGCTGCAGATACTATCACATAAAGTAGTGATGCTGGACCTTAGGGGAGGAGTGTATGCAGGAGACAGCTAATGAAGGTCATAAGAGCAGTTAGTGTGAAAAGGGTAGATTATAGATATACCAGTTAGTGAGATTAGCAGTAGATGAGTGTCGTTAGATGTTACTGATCTATTCTGTATTCTGAAAGGGCTAAGTGTCGAACCCCAGTTTAGTAATGTAAATAAAATCATAGGATTGTTTAAGTAAAAGCTATACTGTGGTCTTTGTGGAACACTACGCCGACCATCCTAAATAAGCATCACAAAGAACACCACAGTTCGAGCTAATCCTCATCCTGTCGACACTGTGTTCAGGGTCTTGCCTCCTTTTGAGTTGGACCTCGGTGTCCATCCCTTTTGTTTTGTGGAGTTTAATGGACTGGGGAGAAGTCATCATCTGCTGCTGATGTTGATCCTACTTTTGTCACTGTTGCTAGTGCTGCACTGTTGTTGGTGATCAAGGTTTAAGCTGACAGCAGGGAGGTACAGATCCAGGTCAGTGACGTGCGAAACAGATAAGCTGACTTCCAAGAAGTTAGAAATCACCTGTCAAGCAGTGAAAGTTCACTTTCAGTAGGACTGCTGTGAGCAGCAGCCTCTCACCGAGGCAGTGCAGCAGCTATTCAACTTCATTCTTTGAATGTTTCCCAGCCTGTCAGTTTCACTGAAGAGGCACTTGCCTAGTTGACTCTGGTGAGTTCTAGACAGATTGGGAAATCCATGCATTGAACATATAGAACATAGAACTTAGAAAATACAGCACAGAACAGGCCCTTCGGCCTACGATGTTGTGCCGAACCTTTGTCCTAGATTAATCATAGATTATCATTGAATTTACAGTGCAGAAGGAGGCCATTCGGCCCCTTTGAGTCTGCACCGGCTCTTGGAAAGAGCACCATACCCAAACTCAACACCTCCACCCAACACCAAGGGCAATTTGGACATTAACGGCAATTTATCATTGGCCAATTCACCTAACCCGCACATCTTTGGACTGTGGGAGGAAACCGGAGCACCCGGAGGAAACCCACGCAGACACGGGGAGGACGTGCAGACTCCGCACAGACAATGACCCAAGCCGGAATCGAACCTGGGACCATGGAGCTGTGAAGCAATTGTGCTATCCACAATGCTACCATGCTGCCCTTAAGAACAAATAAATCTACACTATATCATTTTACCGTAATCCATGTACCTATCCAATAGCTGCTTGAAGGTCCCTAATGTTTCCGACTCAACTACTTCCACAGGCAGTGCATTCCATGCCCCCACTACTCTCTGGGTAAAGAACCTACCTCTAATATCCCTCCTATATCTTCCACCTTTCACCTTAAATTTTTGTCCCCTTGTAATAGTGTGTTCCACCCGGGGAAAAAGTCTCTGACTGTCTACTCTATCTATTCCCCTGATCATCTTATAAACCTCTATCAAGTCGCCCCTCATCCTTCTCCGCTCTAATGAGAAAAGGCCTAGCACCCTCAACCTTTCCTCGTAAGACCTACTCTCCATTCCAGGCAACATCCTGGTAAATCTTCTTTGCACCTTTTCCAGAGCTTCCACATCCTTCCTAAAATGAGGCGACCAGAACTGTACATAGTACTCCAAAAGTGGCCTTACCAAAGTTTTGTACAGCTGCATCATCACCTCACGGCTCTTAAATTCAATCCCTCTGTTAATGAACGCGAGCACACCATAGGCCTTCTTCACAGCTCTATCCACTTGAGTGGCAACTTTCAAAGATGTATGAACATAGACCCCAAGATCTCTCTGCTCCTCCACATTGCCAAGAACTCTACCGTTAACCCTGTATTCCGCATTCATATTTGTCCTTCCAAAATGGACAACCTCACACTTTTTAGGGTTAAACTCCATCTGCCACTTCTCAGCCCAGCTCTGCATCCTATCTATGTCTCTTTGCAGCCGACAACAGCCCTCCTTACTATCCACAACTCCACCAATCTTCGTATCGTCTGCAAATTTACTGACCCACCCTTCAACTCCCTCATCCAAGTCATTAATGAAAATCACAAACAGCAGAGGACCCAGAACTGATCCCTGCGGTACGCCACTGGTAACTGGGATCCAGGCTGAATATTTGCCATCCACCACCACTCTCTGACTTCTATCGGTTAGCCAGTTCGTTATCCAACAGGCCAAATTTCCCACTATCCCATGCCTCCTTACTTTCTGCATAAGCCTACCATGGAACTTTATCAAATGCCTTACTAAAATCCATGTACACTGCATCCACTGCTTTACCTTCATCCACATGCTTGGTCACCTCCTCAAAGAATTCAATAAGATTTGTAAGGCAAGACCTACCCCTCACAAATCCGTGTTGACTATCCCTAATCAAGCAGTGTCTTTCCAGATGCTCAGAAATCCTATCCTTCAGTACCCTTTCCATTACTTTGCCTACCACCGAAGTAAGACTAACTGGCCTGTAATTCCCAGGGTTATCCCTCGTTCCTTTTTTGAACAGGGGCACAACATTCGCCACTCACCAATCCCCTGGTACCACCCCTGTTGACAGTGAGGACGAAAAGATAATTGCCAACGGCTCTGCAATTTCATCTCTTGCTTCCCATAGAATCCTTGGATATATCCCGTCAGGCCCGGGGGACTTGTCTATCCTCAAGTTTTTCAAAATGCCCAACACATCTTCCTTCCTAACAAGTATTTCCTCGAGCTTACCAGTCTGTTTCACACTGTCCTCTCCAACAATATCGCCCCTCTCATTTGTAAATACAGAAGAAAAGTACTCATTCAAGACCTCTCCTATCTCTTCAGGCTCAATACACAATCTCCCGCTACTGTCCTTGATCGGACCTACCCTCGCTCTAGTCATTCTCATATTTCTCATATATGTGTAAAAGGCCTTGGGGTTTTCCTTGATCCTACCCGCCAAAGATTGTTCATGCCCTCTCTTAGCTCTCCTAATCCCTTTCTTCAGTTCCCTCCTGGCTATCTTGTATCCCTCCAATGCCCTGTCTGAACCTTGTTTCCTCAGCCTTTGTTAAAGCCAGAATTCTGGATTAAATCATCAATTAATTGCCTCTTTGAGTATTGTAGTTACTTACCTGACAGTCCCTTGGAGCTATTGCTTTCCAGAAAACTTGCCCAGGTTAAATCCGGAAATGGTTGGATCACATTGGGTTGCTGACCTGATTCAACTTTTCAGGATTTTTGCTCTCCAAGCTAATAAGCCCTACCTCCCGCTGGCCATTATAATTCTCATAGAATTTACAGTGCAGAATTCTGGCTGTTAACTGCTTCTCTCTCCAATGATGCTTCCTGAACTGGTAAATATTTCCAGATTTCTTCATGCACTTGGCATTGCAAGACAGCAATGTTACTCTCTCAACTAGCGGGTGGCACAGTGGTTAGCACTGCTGCCTCACAGCTCCAGCGACTTGGGTTCAATTTCTGCCTCAGATGACTGCCTGTGTGGAGTTTGCACTTTCCCCCCCGTGTTTGCGTGTGTTTCTTCCGGGTCCTCCAGTTTCCTCACACAGTCCAAAGATGTACAGGTTAGATGGATCGACCATGTTAAATTGCCCCTTAGTGTCCAAAAGGTTAGGTGGGGTTACTGGATTACGGGGATCGGGTGGTGGCGTGAGTTTAAATAGAGAACCGGTACAGACTTGATGGACCAAATGGCCTCCTTCTGCACTGTAAATTCTATGATTCTATAAACTGCTCTGAAGAATTTCACTATTTTGATTACTCGTCTAGATATTTTATTCTTGATGCACTAACAAATGAAAATGAATCCTTTGAAGATAAAGAGCTCATGGTTGTAACTCTGTTACAGTAAAACTATTAATTTATAACTGGTTAAATTAGATATAAAAGTTTAAAGAAGGCACCTGATTTAGTAAATGATTCCAAATGTAGTTTTCCAAAAACTCAATTCGTTTGGAATCAAAAATGTTCAACTGGTGTCAACTGGTGATAACCATTGCATAACTCTTGCATATCTACAGATAACTCAAAATTAATAATAACAAAATTACAAGAACTGAGGCCAGGGGATAGTTTCCAAGTTATAATTAACTTACCAGCTTGCGAATAATGATGAAAACACACTAATATAATCAGTTGAGTCCTTGGCTGTGACTTAATTAATGCTACAACTCCTTATCATTTGGCACTTTGACACCTGACAGGTAACGCATATCGAAGCTTGGATTAAAGTTTGTGTTGAGTGCAGAGGTTTCCCCTGTGATATATGTTGCCAAGAAGTTTTGATTGCTGGACGAATCAAAATAATACTTTAGTTGGCCAAAATTAATGAAAACCTTAACAGCATGTTCTTGCACAATTTGCACATTTATTTTCCCAAATTCCTCAGCCTTGCCAATATTTTGATATTATGAAAGGAGTTCTGCGGTGTGTAGTTTCCTCCCTCAGACATCCTTCGTTCCTTGGGTGAATCAAACCTGTAGCTTGAGGCTTTTATTATCTAAATTTAGCCTCTCATGGCTGGGCAAGCTTGTGCAGTGAGTTCTTGAGCCACAGGGACCAGGAAGGTTTCGGGTTTGATCTATGCTGAGTTAATTAATCAGTCAGGGCATTCCAATTGTAATTCTTTAACATAGAGGCAAAAGCTTTTCCAAGATTCATGTGCCTGATTGGTTTACAATGAACACTGCTGGAATTATGAAGGGGTGACTCAGTTTACAAACTTGGGATTCAACCCCACCGGCTCATCCCCTCTGGGATTCAGCCAGTCAGTCACTGTCAAGTCTCAGGTGAAAGATGGTCAGTTGGACAAGATGCCAGGGAGTGGATTGACGTCAGTGGACCACCAACCCAGGAAGGAGGCAAAATTTTCAGCAGAGAAGGAAAGGAGGTAAAATTAATGAGAAGCAAGAAAACCCGAAGAATGGTTGAAATGAATAATCTTTCTAAGCTTGATGGTCTCCTCCATTATGGGTCTTGGCCTTTTGGCTAAGTCTCTGTTCAGAAAAAAAAAGTGCAAATAAAGACCATTACTCCTAAGTTTATGGAACTTCTAAATTACTAACCAAAGCCATGCCTATAGCCTTTCATTTGTTTGAAGCTTTTACAATATACTTTTGGGTACTTGCAGGTATTTCATTCTTTGAGTTTATTTTTTCACCATGCTTGCTTTGTGCCGAAAATTCTTCTCGGAAAAATGCCTCCACTGAAAACATAAATATTTATTTAGGGTAAGCTTATAAAGCACATTTAATGTCACTTCCATAACTTCTGTTCATGGCCAACCTAGCAGGAAAGAAATGGAAACAAGCTAAAAAATAAAAATGGGTTTGGATCAGTTCAGCAGTAAATGTCCCAGAAATCAGTTTTGCACCCAGACTCCATTCCAACCCACCCATTTATGGCTAGAACTGAAACTGAAAGGTGGGTAATAGCGGACCCAATTCAAGTTCAGTATATCATAAAGGGCATCGAGTCTCATTGCCATTCAGCTTTTGAAATTTAACAGACACCATTACAAGGCCCAATCACCATCTCCCAGCCCAAGGCTCCCATTAACCCCAGCATGAGGCCACTGACCTTCCATCAACTCAGGACCTGGCACTTCCCTTGGAATCAGGTCTCCCATCTGTTGGCCACCCCAACACTCTCCCTTTGCTTGTCCCTCCACCAGTCATCACCCCCTTCCTTCTGATCTCTACCCTGTTTTGGGAACCTCCCCCTTTCTGCCTTTCTGGTTGACACCACCTTCCGGCAATGCCCTCGTGATTTCTTCCCCTCTACTCCTGGCACTTGCTTATTCACTTACCTTCCAGTCTATTCCCCTGTTCCCGGTGCAGACCTACATTTACAGTGGTCATCAGTGACTGACTTACCACCTGAGTGAAGGCCCAGCTGTTAGCCAGGTAGGCAAGTAATCATTGAAGTTGCTATCATGATGTGAAGTTAGAATCCACAGCCTGGTGAGGAATCCTGAGCCCCAACGTTCTGACCCATATTGGACTTAAATCGGAAAATTTGTCAGATACTCCTGAAGACCATCTGAAAATTCTTGGTTTCCATAGAATCCATTTTGCTGCAGTTTGCACTCATTCATCTTTGATTGGATTCAACTTCATTACCTACTCATATCTTTGCAGCAATAGGGCAGCATGGTGGCGCAGTGGTTAGCATTGGGTTAGCGCAGTGGTTAGCACTACGGTGCTGAGGACCCGGGTTCGAATCCTGGCCCTGGGTCACTGTCCGTGTGGAGTTTGCACATTCTCCCTGTGTCTGCGTGGGTTTCACTCCCACAACCCAAAGATGTGCAGGTTAAGTAGACTGGCCATGCTAAATTGCCCTTAATTGGAAAAATAAATAATTGGGTACTCTAAATTTAAAAAACAAATCTTTGCAACAATGCCATTATCCTGTAAATTCAGAATTCCTCAGAAGTGGAACCTTTGTAATTTTTCTTCGCGGAAACTTTGATAATACTGCCTCAATTCAACTCTTCCAACTTGAAGAGAGACCAGGGCACAGAACGTAAGAACATTGGAACAGGAGTAGGCCACTCAGCCCCTAGATCCTGCGCCAAAATTCAATGAGATCACCATGTCTCTATCCTATCACCACCCATCTGCCTTGGCTTCATTCCCTTTCATACTATTGCCCAGCAAAATTTTATTCATTTCTGATTTTAAATCATTTATTGAGCAAGAATCCATAGGCTGGGTTCTCACATTTATTGGGGTTATGTCCCCACACCGACGTCAAAACTGTGGAGTTTTACTCCTGAAAATCCTGGAATACAGGGACTCGAAATCCCAGCCCTGCAGGGGGCTAGCAGAGACAAAGAGTAAATCTTGCAGCTTTTGCCGCAGATACGGGCCCCTGCACTTCCGGGTCAGAGGCCGCGCTTGCGCACAGCGGCATCCTCCAACGTTCGGCACCATCTCCTGCTCCTGCATGCATTTAGACCCTTCAACTGCCCCTGCAGGTACCGGATGCTCACTGACAACCCCTCATATAGTCCCTGGCTTTGTGACTGCATCTCCACTATAGACTGCAAAAAACCGAAACCTGCCTGGATGGCAGCCAGTCCATGGTGTCGGCCCGCCCTCCGACAGTCTGCCCCCTCGGGAGTTCCTACCTCCACCAGATGTACCTGAGCAGCTGTGTGGTGCGAATAAGAGAGTGTCCCAGGAGCCTCTTCATAAAATGCCCAACCGAGGCCTGTGCCTCTGGGATGGTGGAGGGTGTTGGAGACAGCTGTGATGGGAAATCTGTGTCATCCCCAGACTCGAGCTCCAGGGTGTCTTGGGTCACAGGCATAAGCCTTCCCTCCTTGCCGGTGTCCTCGTCGCTGGTCTGTGATGTGTTGGGTGTTCTGGATCCGTGGGACACATACAGGTCACCAACACTTGAAATAGTGCAACACTATTTTATTGAATCATTAACTGTTTAACATACTCAGACTGTGGGTTTCCACGATATTAGCTTTAACTAAAGACCTTTGCCTTGTCCTAACCAGTCGATGCACTCAGCACATGGTGAATGGCTGTGTTACAGGCTGTGAGCTCTGTCCTCCTTGCTAGCTGCAACTCGAATGAGCGGGAACTCTGATGTCCCCTGTCTTTATAGTGCGTGTGCTCTAACTGGTGATTGGCTGCGGTGTTGTGTGTGATGATTGGTCCCATTGTGTGTCCATCAGTGTGTGTCTGCACCATGATATACTGGTGTATATTATGACAGTCTGCACACAGAGGGGGCTCAGATTGTGGCATGGCTGGCAGTGGGTGACACTAGATGGATGCGCCCCATCACTAGCAGGACCTGCAAGACACACGACAAGATGCATGATTAGACCGGGGGCAGGGGGGGACTGCAGGTGGTGGGGGTGCGGGTGGGGGAGTGGGTGGGATGATCGTGGTGTGAGGTGAGGGTAGGGGTAGGGGTGAGGATGGTAGGTGCGGTGGTGGGTGGGGTTGGCACACACGTCACGGGGAACCGCATCTATGTGGGATCTCACTTCCTCACTTGCGGCTGATCACCCCGGTGACTTCCCTTTCCACAGGGCTGCCTACGACATCCAGGGCCCCCGGCTTTTCCACGGTGAGGGGCCACAGGTCCAGTGGTCCCCTTCCAGTTTTCTCCTACTCCTGCCAGTTATGGGTGGCCTTCTCCTCAGGGTGGGAGATGGGAGGTGGGAAGACAGAAAGTGATAGTTTTAGACAGTCCGACACATGCACCCCAGGGGGTGGGTAGCTGGTGGCCTCAGTGCCAGTGCACCTGGCCATGGCGGCCGGTATGGGTGCTGGCACGTGGTAGATTGTGGGGGTTCAGATGCCCTACGGGAGGGGGAGGAGGGAATTGAGGTTACGGGTGTATGGGACAGGGTTGGGGCCAGGTGCCCAGTGCTGCCTCTTCGCCCTGGCCGCCCAGAGGAGATTGTTTAGTTTGTTCCTGCAGTCCGGACGGTGTCACTGGTGGCGCTCACCACGTTTGCCACTTTCATTGAGGCATGGTGAATGCCAATCGCTGGTAACCTCTTTCTAGGGCTGGGTTACAGAGTGGCCCGCCTCTACTTCACAGCACCCAGAAGGGGCCCCAGCTCGGCATCTGTGAAACGTGGGGCCGTGCGTCTTGCTGCCATCTTGTTGGCAGGGATGGTGTGTGTGGGGAGTGAACAAAGAAGAAAGAAACCTACAGCACAGGAACAGCCCTTCGGCCCTCCAAGCCTGTGTGACCATGCTGCTCGACTAAACTAAAATCTTCTACACTTCCGGGGTCCGTATCCCTCTATTCCCATCCTATTCATGTATTTGTCAAGATGCCCCTTAAATGTCACTATCGTCCCTGCTTCACCACCTCCTCCAGCAGCCTGTTCCAGGCACCCGCTACCCTCTATGCCCCTCATAATTTTGTAGACCTGATCAGTTCGTCCCTCAACCTCTGTCGTTCCAGTCAGAACAAACCGAGTTTATTAAACCGCTCCTCATAGCTAATGCCCTCCATAACAGGCAACATCCTGGTAAATCACATCTGCACTCTCTCTAACGCCTCCACATCCTTCTGGTAGTGTGGCAACCAGAATTGAACACTATACTCCAAGTGTGGCCTAACTAAGGTTCTATACAGCTGCAACATGATTTGCCAATTTTTATACTCAATGCCCCGGCCAATGAAGGCAAGCATGCCATATGCCTTCTTGACGACCTTCTCCACCTGTGTTGCCCCTTTCAGTGACAAAATATTACCTACCTTAATATTTTTCAAGACCCCCAACACCTCGTCTTTTTGGATCTTAATGTGACCCAGGCTATCCACACACCCTTCTCCAGACTCAACATCCACCAATTCCTTCTCTTTGGTGAATACTGATGCAAAGTATTCATTCAGTACCTCGCCCATTTCCTCTGGCTCCACCCATGGATTCCCTCACCTGTCCTTCAGTGGGCCAACCCTTACCCTGGCTACCCTCTGTCTTTTTAGGTATGTGTAAAAAGCCTTGGGATTTTCCTTAACCTTATTTGCCAATGACTTTTCATGACCCCTTTTAGCCCTCATGACTCCTTGCTTAAGTTCCATCCTACTTTCCTTATATTCCACACAGGCTTCATCTGTTCCCAGCCTTCTAGCCCTGACAAATGCCTCCTTTTTCTTTTTGACGAGGCCTACAATATCTCTCGTTATCCAAGGTTCCCAAAATTTGCCGTATTTATCCTTCTTCCGCACAGGAACATGCCGGTTCTGAATTCCTTTCAACTGACATTTGAAAGCCTCCCACATGTCAGAAGTTGATTTACCCTCATACATCTGCCCCCAATCTGTGTTCTTCAGTTCCCGCCAATATTGTTATGAGTAGCCTTCCCCCAATTTAGCACATTCACCCTTGGACCACTCTTATCCGTGTCCACCAGCACTTTAAAACTTACTGAATTTTGGTCACTGTTCCAGAAATGCTCCCCTACTGAAACTTCTACCACCTTGCCGGGCTCATTCCCCAATACCAGGTCCAGTATAGCCCCTTCCCCAGTTGGACTATCTACATATTGTTTTAAGAAGCCCTCCTGGATGCTCCTTACAAACTCTGCCCCATCAAAGCCCCTAGCACCCAGTGAGTCCCAGTCAATATTGGGGAAGTTAAAGTCTCCCATCACAACAACCCTGTTGCTTTTACTCCTCTCCAAAATCTGTCTACCTATCTGCTCCTCTATCTCCTGCTGGCTGTTGGGTGGCCTGTAGTAAACCCCCAATATTGTGACTGCACCCTTCTTATTCCTGATCTCTACCCATATAGCCTCACTGCCCTCTGAGGTGTCCTCCTGCAGTACAGCTGTGATATTCTCCCTGACCAGTAGCGCAACTCCTCCACCCCTTTTACATCTCCCCTGAAGTGAAATATGTGGCTGCAGCTTGTCAGCCTCCAAAGTGCCAATTGCGAATCCAGCGAATCCAGCACCATTTCTCATTGTAATCGATTGTGTTATATGTGGCGCCAGTGCTAGCCCCTTGACAGTCGCTGGATTTGTCCAGGTGCGACGCCAGTTTTGCTGTCGTGAAAGTACACAAATGCTGCCCCGGCGACAACACTTAAGTCTCAGGAACAAGGAATCCAGCCGCTTGTATTGTTTGCCCAGTCACTGTTAAGAAAAAAGGGACACTTCAAGAGTTATACACAAAAATATGGCAAGTATTTCATTGTAACCTAGTTGGGCTCCAAATTAGATGTTGCCACCATGCTGACATTCCATGTCAACATTTCTTTCTGATACTCAGTGAAACTGGACTGTCTCAACTCATCTTGCTCTGCTCTGGAATTGAAGATCTTCACCTCGCCTGGCTGGAGTTGAAACAAGGTTCCAGTTAAGAAAATGGTTTTATAACCCATTGTACTACCCAGTCCCTCTACAAAACTGTGTCCCAGGATTCTATTCTGAAACCTTAAAAGCAAAAGGAAGATAATGCATTTTTTGTTTCATTTTATTCTTTTGTGGGATGCCGACATTTATTCTCCACCCCTAATTTCCCTTGAGCTGAGTGCCTTGCTGGAGTCTAGAGTCATATGTAGGCCAAACCAGATGAGGCTGGCAGATTTCCTTACCTAAAGGACATTCGTGAACGGATGGGTTTTTACAACAATAATGTCAAGGGAAAGTCATCATAGTCCCAGATGACCAAAGGCTACTCTCCCCTTTCAGGGCGAGGGCTGGCTAGTGGTGATTTAACCTGAGGATCACCTCACCTCAGGTGAGGGGCAAGGTTGAGAAGGCAAGACCTCAAGAATAACCTTGACTGGAGCAGGAATTAAACTTGTGGCTGCTGGCATCATTCTGTATCATAAAACAAGCTAACCAACTGAGCTAAACTTGCCTCCCGCGATTAATGATGGTTACCATGGTAATCATTACTGAGCTTCTTATTGCAAATTTATGAATTGAATTTAAATTCCGCCTGCTGCTGTGGCGGGATATGAATCTGTTCATAACAAGCTTTTCAAGACCTCGGGACTTCCTAAAGTGCTTTCGAACCAATGATAGTCATTTGAAATGCAGTCACTTTTGCAACCTGTAAGGTTCAACATACGATAATTAGTGCTCCTTAGTTGTCAACTCAAATTGGTCATTTCAGGTTTTAAAAATTCCGAGCGTGTTGAAAATCTTTACTTCACGTCTAAATAACAATTGGTCGCTGAGGTGATCCTCCTTTAAAGCAGCAGTGGGAAGCAATTACATGTTCAATTTGAAAAATGCGGTTTTGAAATCAGGTTAAAGTTGACTGTCATTTCCAGAATCCAACAATCCATGGACACAACTGTGATAAACGCTATCACCAAACATTAATATGCTGCTAATCTTTCAAAATTGCACCAATTTGTTTTTGTGTCAAAACTAATCATATAGTCGTAACTACATCAGCACAGATAAACTGAGTTCAAATCTCTTCTAATCAATATCTGAGAGTTTAGACTATTGCTTTTTCCCATTCTACACCATAAGGAGCCTCTGATACAATAAAATAGTTACACTGACTAACGTTGTACACTATTCCAGGCTGACTATCAGTCTCACTTAGTGACATTAATCAAACACAGTCAATTGAATGAAAGTTATTGAATTTTAGCTGCGTAAACAATAAATGTTGTCAGATTTTTAATTATTTACTCATTATTAAAGCAGATGTGGCCTTAATTTGTTCTATGATATTTCTTAGTGAACGAAGCTGGTGATTAATAAGATGCACACTTGTCTCTTCCGTGTTGACTCAGTTTACAAACTTGGGATTAAAATCCATGACCAAACTCCATATAGGGAGAAGGCAATTATCAGTCTTCTATATATGCAAATCATAGGTTGGCCAGTGTAAGGAATGAAAAATTTGACCTGTGAATCCGCACTTGGTCTGGTTCCAATATTTTCAATTGTGTTGTTTTTTGCATACTATTGACGAACTGAAAGGCTGCTTCCAGTCAGCTACTGAACTGCTTCCTGTGTACATAAAAATGTAGTGTATCTCATGTTAATTCAAGACTTTGCTTCTCTTAATCCTTTTCTGTGACAACACACTTGAGGTTGGAAATTCATCTTCTGGTGAAGATGTTGATGCAAGTTGACATATTGGATACAATAATGCAATGGTGATGTCACCAAGCTAGTAATCCAGAAATTCAACCATGCCACTTGTATTTTGCGAGTGGAGCTAACCAAGGTCTTAAGCCTCCAATATGGGGAGTAGGAAATATTCAGGTACATTCACTATGAGCTGAAAGTGGACTCTTCATCGTATTGATAATCATCAAAAATGGCCAAAAACTGAAGTTGTCCTTTTGCATATGCTTCTTTGAGATTCCCCATTGCAAAAGTGATTTGCCTGAGACAGCATATTCTGGTTTCACGTAGTAAAACCAGCTCTACATTCATTGTAAGAAGTCTTACAACACCAGGTTAAAGTCCAACAGGTTTGTTTCAAACGCTAGCTTTCGGAGCACTGCTCCTTCCTCAGGTGAATGAAGAGGTATGTTCCAGAAACATATATAAAGACAAATTCAAAGATGCAAAACAATGCTTAGAATGCGAGCATTTGCAGGTAATTAAGTCTTGAGATAGGGGTGACCCCAGGTTAAAGAGGTGCGAATTGTCCCAAGCCAGGACAGTTGGTTGGATTTCACAAGCCCAGGCCAGATGGTGGGGGCTGAATGTAATGCGACATGAATCCCAGGTCCCGGTTGCATTTTATCATGCAACCGGTCATACATGCATTGTATCACAGTTCTTAAAGGAACCACTGCAAGTCACAACCAACAAAATGAGTTATTAAAATAACTTGTATTAATATGGTGTCAAAAGAAACTACTGTGCTCCTTGTTACCACACATTGAAAGAATTGTAGATACTATGCAGGCACTGTTCCCTGGCCACATTTCCATTGCTCCTCCCACCGGAGTACTAACTGCAGAGAGTGAAATGTGAGAGTTGGGGTAAGTGTGTGAGTTTAAGAGAATAATGACAGGAGAGTGTGACTACGAGTGAGGCAGGTAGAGGGATCCAAGATGTAGCACTGCAGGGGCTCAGCCCCTGCCCTTGCCCCCTGTGTGGATGAGAATGGGGACTGTAGGGAGGATGGGCTAACTGACCACAGCACCAAGTTACAGGGAAACTTTCGAGTGTGGGTGAGAAAAGAGAAATATAGTCGTAGTTTGGGACAGTATTATTAGGGGAAGAGACACTGTTCTCTGTGCCCAGCATGGAGGATCCTGAAGGCTGTGTTGCCTATCTAATGCCAGGGTTAAGGATATCTCATCCGGGCTGCAGAGGAACTTGGAGTGGGAGGGGAAAGATCCAGTTGCTGTGGTCCATGTAGGTACCAATGATACAGCTAGAACAAGGATAGCGGAGGGAATATGAGTAGCTAGATGCTAAATGATAAAGCAGAACCGCAAAGGTAATAATCTCTGGATTACTACCTGAGCTATGAACTAATTCATATCAGGTCAATAAGTTTAAAGATGGAAATGCGTGGCTCAAAGATTGTTGTGGGAATAATGGGTTTGAACTCATGGCACATTAGCACCAGTACTGGAGAAAGAGGGAGCTGTTCCATTGGGAACATGAATCATGCTTGGACCAATATTCAGGCAAATCAAATAACTAGGGATCTAGATAGGGTTTTAAATAAAATAGCGGGGGGAGGGTTCAATTGCATGGAAGTTGAAAGAAATCAAAGTGCAAGGAAAAGGTACGAGTGCAGGTTAGTGATGAGGCTGATTGTTACCAGATAATTAAAGGAATGGTCAGACCAAGGAAATGTCATATTACACCAGGGGATTGTACCAGAGTAGGGAAAATTAACAATAGGGCAACATTTAAAGGCTTTGGTCTGAATGGGCATAGCCTACAGAGTAAAGTACATGAGTGATCAGTGCAAAGAGAGCCAAAGAGGTATGATTTGATGGCAATTACTGAGACATGGTTGCAAGGAGATCAAATCTGGGAGTTGAATACCCAGTGTTTCGGAAGGATAGACAGAAAGGCAAAGGAGGTGGTGTCCCGTTTGTTAGTGAATGAAGGGACTAGTGTTGTAGTGGAGGTCAAGACTGGATAGAAATTAGAAATAGAAAGGGAAATAATTGGCTGGTGGGAGTAATCTATAGATCCCCTAATAGTAGTTCCACAGTAGGGCACATTAGAGGCCTTGAAATGCTGGGGGTTTGTAAGAAAGTTACAACAATAATCATGAGTGATTTTAATATGTATACAGACTGGATTAATCAAATTGGCAAGGGTTGACTCGAGGGAGAGTTCATAGAATGTATTTGAGATTGTATCTTGGAACAATATGTTGTCGAAACAATCAAGAAGCAGGTTGTTTTGGATTTAGCATTGTGTAATGGGAAGAGATGGAAAGAGTGATCATTGCATGCTTGAAGTTCAAGTTCAGTTTGAGGGTAATAAACTTGAGTCCGACACGCGAGGTCCGCTATTAAACCACGTTAATTACATAGGCATTAGTACCGATTTGGCCCTAGTGGACTGGGCAGAAAGACTAAAGGGTAGGACAGTTGACAAAAACTGCATTGCGCAGGTCAAGGAGACACAGCCTGAGTGAGTGAGACACAGACAGTGAGAATTTGGTAATTTGGTGCAGCGAGGTAACCAGGAAAGGTAAGTGTTTAATCTAATTTTGCTGTTTTTCAGTTAAAAGTGCAGTGTAGATTAGTGTCTGATTGGCTGAAGCTGCCCCCACCCTAATTGCTGAGAGGCAGTTATCTGGCAGTCACCTGAGGCCTGTTAAGGGGCACACAGGTACACATTGTATTCTTCTCTTTGAAGTTTTAGTGTGAGTCATCCTAAAGTCTGTACAAAAGACAGACAGAAAGCACACATTAGTAATCATTGCGCAGGTCAAGGAGACACAGCCTGAGTGAGTGAGACACAGACAGTGAGAATTTGGTAATTTGGTGCAGTGAGGTAACCAGGAAAGGTAAGTGTTTAATCTAATTTTGCTGTTTTTCAGTTAAAAGTGCAGTGTAGATTAGTGTCTGATTGGCTGAAGCTGCCCCCACCCTAATTGCTGAGAGGCAGTTATCTGGCAGTCACCTGAGGCCTGTTAAGGGGCACACAGGTACACATTGTATTCTTCTCTTTGAAGTTTTAGTGTGAGTCATCCTAAAGTCTGTACAAAAGACAGACAGAAAGCACACATTAGTAATCATTGCGCAGGTCAAGGAGACACAGCCTGAGTGAGTGAGACACAGACAGTGAGAATTTGGTAATTTGGTGCAGTGAGGTAACCAGGAAAGGTAAGTGGTTAATCTAATTTTGCTGTTTTTCAGTTAAAAGTGCAGTGTAGATTAGTGTCTGATTGGCTGAAGCTGCCCCCACCCTAATTGCTGAGAGGCAGTTATCTGGCAGTCACCTGAGGCCTGTTAAGGGGCACAAAGGTACTCATTGTATTCTACTCTTTGAATTTTTCGTGTGAGTCATCCTAAAGTCTGTACAAAAGGCAGACAGAAAGTGCACATTAGTAAGCATTGCGCAGGTCAAGGAGACACAGCCTGAGTGAGTGAGACACAGACAGAGTGAGAATTTGGTAATTTGGTGCAGTGAGGTAATTCGGTGAAGAGTGGGAGAAGGTGCTTTTTCCCGACTGTTTTGTTCTCTCTCTTTCTTCGGGCCTAATTTTGGGAGCCGTTTAGAGGAGGAGGAGCAGTGTCTGTGAGTATAAAAACCTAACGGTAACTTCCTGTTTTCCGGTTTTTTTCCCCAACAGTGATGTCAGAGGGAAGCTGTGATCTGATTGGTTGATAGCAAATCTGCCCCAAATTTTAAAAAAGCACAGCTAAACTCGTAAACTTAAATTAAACTAATTAATTAATTAGTGAAGGCTGGTCAGGTGATGTGCTTGAGCTGCTTGATGTTGGAGCTGGCAGATCATATTGTGAGCTGCAGCGACCACATCTGCAGTAAGTGTTGGCTGCTCGAATAGCTCCGGCTCAGAGTTGATGAGCTGGGGTCTGAGCTTCAAACACTGAGGCACATCCGGGAGGGGGAGACTTACCTAGACACTGTGTTTTAGGAGGCAGTCACACCTGTCAGAGTAAGTAGTTAAAATCCTGCCAGTGGCCAGGGACAGCAGGGTGTGACTGCAAGTCAGGCAGGTAAAGGGAACCAGCAGTCAGGAACTCAGGAGCCTCAGCCCTTGACCCTGTCCAACAGGTATGAGGCACTTGCTCCCTGTGTGGATGGCGAACAGGGCTGCAGGAAGGATGAGTCAGCTGACTAAGGCACCATGGTTCAGCAGGCCATTCAAGGGGAGGGAGTAAATAGGCAAGTTGTAGTTGTAGGGGATTCTATTATCAGGGGGATAGATAGTATCCTTTGTGAGCAGGCTAAAGAGTCCCGCATGGTATGTTGCCTGCCCGGTGCTAGGGTGCGGGACATCGCTGACCGGCTTGAAAGGATACCGGAGAGAGAGGGGGAGGATCCAGTTGTTGTGGTCTATGTCGGTACCAACAACATAGGCAAGTCTAGGAAAGAGGACCTGTTCAGAGATTATAAAGAGCTAGGATTCAAATTAAAAAACAGGTCCTCAAGGGTCATAATCTCCGGATTACTGCCCGAGCCAAGTGCAAATTGCCATAGGGAGGCAAGAATAAGGGAAGTTAACACGTGGCTGAAAGAGTGGTGTGGGAAAGAGGGGTTCCTTTTCATGGGACACTGGCATCAGTTTTGGGACAGGGGGGACCTATACCGTTGGGATGGTCTCCACCTGAACCGAGCTGGGACCAGTGTTCTGGCGAAAAGAGTAAATAGGGTGGTCAATAGGACTTTAAACTAAAGATTGGGGGGGAAGGGAAAGTCAGGGAACCAAGAGGTGAAGTAATCAGTGGGAAGCGTAGCTGCTTAGGAATACAAAAAAGCACGAAAAGACAGAACACAGGAGAGGTTACGATAGTCCCCATCCCACAAAATATGACACAGTGTATGGAAAGGCTCAGTAAACTAAGGTCCACCACACTAAGAAAACAAAAAGGGACGGTCAATAGAGAATTAAAGGTGCTATATTTAAATGCACGCAGTGTACGGAACAAGGTAGATGATCTTGTGGCCCAGATTGTGACTGGCAGGTATGATGTGGTAGGCATCACAGAGACATGGTTGCAGGGGTTCAGGACTGGCATTTAAACATCCAGGGATTCACAACCTATCGAAAAGACAGAGAGGTGGGGAGAGGGGGCGGGGTTGCCTTGTTAATTAGGAATGAAATTAAATCAATAGCACTAAACGACATCGGAGCAGATGATGTGCAGTCTGTGTGGGTAGAGTTGAGGAACCACAAAGGCAAAAAAACCATAATGGGAGTTATGTACAGGCCTCCTAACAGTGGTCAGGACCGGGGGCACAAAATGCACCACGAAATAGAAAGTGCATGTCAGAAAGGCAAGGTCACAGTGATCATGGGGGACTTCAATATGCAGGTGGACTGGGTAAATAATGCTGCCAGTGGACCCAAGGAAAGGGAATTCATTGAATGTTTACAGGAGGGCTTTTTGGAACAGCTTGTGATGGAGCCCACGAGGGAACAGGCCATTCTGGACTTAGTGTTATGTAATGAGCCAGACTTGATTAAAGATCTTAAAGTAAGGGAGCACTTAGGAGGCAGTGATCATAATATGGTAGAATTCAATCTCCAATTTGAAAGAAAGAAGGTAGAATCAGATGTAAAGGTGTTACAGTTAAATAAAGGTAACTACAGGGAGGAACTGACGAAAATCGCCTGGGAGCAGAGTCTAGTGGTAAAGTCAGTAGAACAGCAATGGCAGGAGTTTCTGGGAGTAATTGAGGACACAGTACAGAGGTTCATCCCAAAGAAAAGAAAGGTTATCAGAGGGGGGATTAGGCAGCCATGGCTGACAAAGAAAGTTAGGGAACGCATCAAAGCAAAAGAGAAAGCCTATAATGTGGCAAAGAGTAGTGGGAAGTCAGAAGATTGGGAAGGCTACAAAAACAAACAGAGGATAACAAAGAGAGAAATAAGGAAAGAGAGGATCAGATATGAAGATAGGCTAGCCAGTAACATTAAGAATGATAGTAAAAGTCTCTTTAAATACATTAAAAACAAACGGGAGGCAAAAGTTGGCATTGGGCCGCTCCAAAATGACGCTGGTAATCTAGTGATGGGAGACAAGGAAATAGCTGAGGAACTAAATAAGTACTTTGCGTCAGTCTTCACAGTAGAAGACATGAGTAATATCCCAACAATTCCAGAGAGTCAGGGGGCAGAGTTGAATATGGTAGCCATCACAAAGGAGAAAGTGCTAGAGAAACTACGAGGTCTAAAAATTGATAAATCTCCGGGCCCAGATGGGCTACATCCTAGAGTTCTAAAGGAGATAGCTGAAGAAATAGTGGAGGCATTAGTTATGATCTTTCAAAAGTCACGAGAGTCAGGGAAAGTCCCAGAGGATTGGAAAATCGCTGTTGTAACCCTCCTGTTCAAGAAGGGAACAAGGAAAAAGATGGAAAATTAGAGGCCAATTAGCCTAACCTCGGTTGTTGGCAAGATTCTAGAATCCATTGTTAAGGATGAGATTTCTAAATTCTTGGAAGTGCAGGGTCGGATTAGGACAAGTCAACATGGATTTAGTAAGGGGAGGTCGTGCCTGACAAACCTGTTAGAGTTCTTTGAAGAGATAACAAATAGGTTAGACCAAGGAGAGCCAATGGGTGTTATCTATCTTGACTTCCAAAAGGCCTTTGATAAGGTGTCTCACGGGAGACTGCTGAGTAAAATAAGGGCCCATGGTATTCGAGGCAAGGTACTAACATGGATTGACGATTGGCTGTCAGGCAGAAGGCAGAGAGTTGGGATAAAAGGTTCTTTTTCGGAATGGCAACCGGTGACGAGTGGTGTCCCGCAGGGTTCAGTGTTGGGGCCACTGCTGTTCTCTTTATATATTAACGATCTAGATGACGGGACTGGGGGCATTCTGGCTAAGTTTGCCGATGATACAAAGATAGGTGGAGGGGCAGGTAGTATGGAGGAGGTGGGGACGCTGCAGAAAGAATTAGACAGTTTAGGAGAGTGGTCCAAGAAATGGCTGATGAAATTCAACATGGGCAAGTGCGAGGTCTTGCACTTTGGAAAAAAGAATAGAGGCATGGACTATTTTCTAAACGGTGACAAAATTCATAATGCTGAAGTGCAAAGGGACTTGGGAATCGGAGTCCAGGATTCTCTAAAGGTAAACTTGCAGGTTGAGTCCGTAATTAAGAAAGCAAATGCAATGTTGACATTCATCGCAAGAGGCTTGGAATATAAAAGCAGGGATGTACTTCTGAAGCTTTATAAAGCATTAGTTAGGCCCCATTTAGAATACTGTGAGCAATTTTGGGCCCCACACCTCAGGAAGGACATGCTGGCACTGGAGCGGGTCCAGCGGAGATTCACACGGATGATCCCAGGAATGGTAGGCCTAACATACGATGAACGTCTGAGGATCCTGGGATTATATTCATTGGAGTTTAGGAGGTTGAGGGGAGATCTAATAGAAACTTACAAGATAATGAATGGCTTAGATAGGGTGGATGTAGGGAAGTTGTTTCAATTAGCAGGGGAGACTAGGACCCTGGAGCACAGCCTTAGAATAAAAGGGAGTCACTTTAGAACAGAGATGAGGAGAAATTTCTTCAGCCAGAGAGTGGTGGGTCTGTGGAATTCATTGCCACAGAGGGTGGTAGAGGCCGGGATGTTGAGTGTCTTTAAGACAGAAGTTGATAAATTCTTGATTTCTCGAGGAATTAAGGGCTATGGAGAGAGAGCGGGTAAATGGAGTTGAAATCAGCCATGATTGAATGGTGGAGTGGACCCGATGGGCCGAATTGCCTTACTTCCGCTCCTATGTCTTATGGTCTTATGAACAGTGGTAGACATTTAAGGAAATATTGAATTTGCCCCAATTATCCATGGGTAAGCAAGGAGGTTAAAGATAACATCAAGGCAAAAACTAAGGCATACTATTTTTCAAAGGTCAGTGGCAGGCTGGAGGATTGCGAAACATTTAAAGACCAATAGAGGGTTACTAAAAAAGTAATAAAAAGAGCAACGGTAAATTATGAAAGAAATATAGTGCAAAACATAAAAACTGATAGTGTAAGATTCTATAAGTATATAAAAAGGAAGAGGGTAGCTAAAGTTAATGTTGGTCCCTAGAAGACGCGACCCGGGAGTTAATAATGGGGAACCCAGGAATGGCAGAGACACTAAATCAATATTTTGCCTCAGTCTTCACGGTGGGCATTAGAACATCCTAATAGTAAGAGATAATGCAGAGGATGTTCAAACAGAGGTACTTAGAATAATTGCCATCAGTGGAGAAAAGGTACACAGCAAGCTATTGGGATTAAAGGCAGACAAGTCCCCAGGGCGTGATGGCCAAAATCATAGGGACTTAAAGGATGTGACTGCAGAGATAGTGGAGGCATTGGTTATAATATTCCAAAATTCCCTACATTCTGGAAAGGTTCCAGTGGATTAAAAAAAGATTAATGCAATGAATGCCCTTGTTCAAAAAGGGGAAAGACTGAAAGTAGGAAATTATAGACCAGTTAGTTTAATGACTGTCATTAGGGAAATTGTTGGAATCCATTGTTAAGGAGTAGAAACAGGAGATTTGGAAAACCAAAATGCAATCCATCGGAGTCAGCCTAGTTTTATGAAAGGGAAATCATGGTTGACTAATTTGTTTTTAAAGATGTATCAAGCTTGTTGGATAATGGGAGTCCTGTCGATGTAGTATATCTGGACTTCCAGAAGGTATTTGACAAAGTCCCATCCAAAAGGTTAATACACAATGTAACGTCCCATGGGATTGGATGTAATATATTAGCTTGGATAGAGGATTGGTTAACCAACAGAAAGCAAAGAGTAGGGATAAATGGTTATTTTCTGGTTGGCAAGCGGTAACGAGTGGTATGCCACAGTATTTGGTCCTCGGTCCCCAATTATTTACAATCTATATTAATGACTTGGATGCAGGGTTAGAAAGTACTCTAGCCAAATTTGCAGATAGCACTAAAATAGGTGGGAAAGCAAAATGCAGTGAAGAAAAAGGAAATTTACAAATGCATATGGAAAGTGTCGCAGCACAGCCCCTTTAAGGGGTGATCCTTCGTGGTCCACATGCTGGCTTGTGGCCATTCTTTAAGTCAAGCAGCAGGGAGAATGAGGAAGTCAAAAAGTTGCAACATAGTATAGGATGCTGGTTTTTCGAACAGGAGAACTCAGACTTGTTGGCACCCAAGAGATGGAGTGGGACTCAGTTCGATTTATTGGCTGGAGGCCAGTGAATAGGCCAAAAGGCCAGCTTGGGACCATTCATGCACAAGTATGTGAACCCTGGGCAGAGTGGACACGGGAACCAGAGAGTGAAGACCTGTTTGATGACCCTGTTGTTAAGACACCCTGGGCTATTGAAAGCGGTCAATTATAGCCCACATGACCCAGAGTCATAATACAATTGAATTAACCAATAATTCTGAGAAAAGTACCTGAAGTCCTTGGCCTTGACTGCCCAATAAATACAGTCATTGGGTTTGTACATTTAAACACAATTACTTTTTATTTAGATCAAGAACTATAATGAAATATGCAGAAAATACAACTGGTTAACTGTGATCTAATACCTAATTCCCCACTTTAACTCCCCCCCCCACCCTCTGTACACACACATATACACAAGACAGACAAACACAGAGGAGGAGAGAGAGGTGAAAATAATAAGTAAAAGGAAAAAGAGTCTTTCATTCAGATGGTTATCTTTAAGCAGACCTTCCTTCAAATTCAACTTTCAGATCCAGGTCTCTGTTTGCACCCTGTAATGGTTTCATGATGGATTCATTGATTCGGGTTCTCTGTAGGTTCAGAAATACATTAACTCACTGCCTTTAAGGAGAGAGAGAAGAGAGGGAGCAGGTCCTTGTCCTTGTGTGTCCAGGTCTCAACTCTGCTTTCCTTAGGTCTCTGAAACCATCCCACTCAGGCAGGACCCAATCATCACCGGTTGCTGGGCAGAATACAGCCTTTTGGCCAATTCATTGGCCACCAGAAAATCAATTGAACTGAGTCCCGCCCCATCACCTGGGTGCCAAAAAGTCTTGAGCTCTCCTATTTGAAAAATGAGCAGTATCTACTATGTTGCAACTTTTTGAATTCCTCATTCTCTCTGCTGCCTGACTTAAAGACACATGTCCATTAATCATCCATGGATCAAAAATTATAACAGCAAAAATAAAAAGGGAATTAAGGGAATCAACAGCATGGACCCTTACACTGTGTCTTTGTATTGTTTACCTTTACCTGTTACTAATAAACCCTTGTTCAGTTCTCCTGCAAGTCTCCCTAGTATTGCCTCAAATCACCACAGATGGGTCGACCAAAATCTGGCAAATGTAATTTAACATGGATAAGTTTGAGGCTACTCATTTTGGTCAGAGCAATAAGAAGCCCACTTATTAATTGAATGGAAAAAAACTTCAAAATGCTTCAATTCAGAGGGACCTGGATGTCCTTGTGCAAGAATCACAGATGGTATGGAGGTGCAGCAGGCAATAAGGAACCCAAACAGAACTATGACATTCCTTTCCAATGGAATCGAGTTTCAAAGTAGCGAAATGCTGTTGCAACTGTATAGGGCATTGTTGAGACCACATCTGGAATACTGAGCAGTTTTGTCCCCTTACTTGAGGAAGGCTATAAATGCATTAGAGGCAGTTCAGAGAAGGATCAGATTGATTCCAGGGTTGAAGGACTTGTCATACGAAGAGAGATTGAGCAGTTTAGGTCTGTACTCACTGGAGTTTAGAAGAATGAGAGGAGATCTAATTGAAGTATACAAGATACTAAAGAGGACTGAAAGTGTGGAAAAGGGATGGCTTTTTCCACTTATTGAACATTCTAGAATGAGATGCCATAGTTTTAGGCTAAGATATGGAAGATTTAAAACAGAAATAAGGAGAAATTACTTCATTCAAAGAGTTGTCAAACTGTGGAATTCTCTATTCCAGAAGTGCAGTGAATGCCAGAACATTAAACAAATTTAAGGAGGACATAGATAGAATTTTAATTAGAAGCGGATGGTGGGTTATGGGGAATGGGCAGGAAGGTGGAGATGAGGCCAAGATGAGATCAGCCATGATCCCATTGAATGGCGGAGAAGGCTTGAGGGGCTGAACTGCCAACTCCTGCTCCGAGTTCTTATGTTCTTATGTCCTTCAGAAACACCTCCCCAATTCACAGATGCCCCACTTGACAACTTGATTGCCTTTGCCTGCTCTCAATCACTCATCTTCCTCATTTGCTTGTGCGCTGCTGCAAAAGCAGCAATGGACAGATCTTAGTTCAAATTCACTAATGTCAGTTCCTTTTGCTGTCTGTAACTCACTCGCTTGATGGAAATAAGATGCGAGGGCCAATACTGGATGTGCCTCACGGTAATTTAAGAATTTGAGTTAAGATTTAAAGGCCTGACAACAAAATGCCAAAAAAGTAAAAGTGACATTTAAGCTGTCTGGTTGTCGTGCTTCAATAATACCTTTCAGGGAAAGAAACCCTTACTTTGATAGACCCATATTTGTGACTCCAGTTTTACATCAATGAGATTAACCCTTAACTCTCCGCACAAGTGGATCCACATCACCTTTCAGGCCAACTATAGATAGGCAATAAATGCCAGCCTTTCCAGCATTGCCCAGAATCCAAACATTCCTCTTTTACATTGCCAATCATTTTATTATTATGCAATTGTGCGTAATTAAATTAAATATTTTCAAATGTCAATGCCAATTTTTTCATATTGCGTCAGTGTGCAGTATAATTCTTTTCCAACTGAGCTGCTGGAAGTAAGTCACTGTTGAAGAAGATAAAAGGCCCTTTTGCGTTGGAGGAGCACTGTCATTAATTAATGCATTCTCTCCCACCATCAGATGTACACGTAAATTTCAATGACCTGGCCTTGATTGTTCTGCCAATATCTGAGATCCACTTTTCATGGTGGTTTCTATGGGACCAGCTCCCCCCGCTTACCTCCCTACTGCAGGACCTGTTACATTTGATGTCACTAATTAATAACGAGACAAAGCTGCTCAAATAAACATTTCTATTGAGACAAAGGGATTTGCTCTAATTTTTACACATCCACATATCCATGGGAAACATCGGCAGAATCGTCTAATCTCGCCGACAGGGGGAAACCTGGTAGGCGGAGGGGGTTAATTTAGCCGAATGACAAAAATCATATACCTGACTGAGGGATAAACTTCAGCAATCATGTTCTGTGTTTTAATGTTGGTTAAAGGTAGATCGAGCTTCTCGTCAACAATGTTGTGAAGCTCTTTTGCATGCATTAATATGTAATGTGTGCTCATTAGAAGGCCATCTAATTGGAATTAAGTTCCCTCGCCAAATTAAGTTCCCCGCCAGTGAGAAATTGGAGCTTTGTAAGAGTCCTTCCTGTTTATTTCCTTTGTTCCCATGTTATCTTATTATATTTGGTCCATGGACCCATAATCGGAATATCCCTTTAAGCAGAAGGCATAGCTGAAGCACGACATTGTGTTCCTCGATTTTGTATTTTGGAGAGGAGAAATTGACTCGTCGGCACCAAGTGGATTATAGGGACCAGCTTTGGAGGAAGTTGGTTTGATTAGTTGGCTGGCAACCTGTAAGCTTGGCCGGGGATAGTATTCTGCCTGTCAACGGTCAGTGATTGGTTCCTGCGTGATGATTTCTGAAAAATAGTCAACAAAAGTGTTTTAAACGTCGGAAGTGAAAGGAACAATCTTTATTGTTCTAAAACCAGTGAGGGTCTGGCACATCTTTGCTGAAAACTTGTAAGGATTCTGAATCTACAGAGAAAATAGACAATCTTACCAGAGAAGACCATCTCATTCATAAAAGGAAGAAATACCGAAACAAAAACTGAACCTCAGAAAAACTGGACGTCATCCCAGTGCACCAAAGATCTTGTATCCTTTGTATTTTTATTAATTTTTTTTTACCTCTCAACCACTCTTTTCCTTATTGTGTTGTTTATCTGTGTGTGTGTGTGTGTGTGTGTGTGGAGAGTGGGGGTTATTAGATTGAGAGGAGGGGTTAGGAAGGGATATTAGATAGTCAGTTCTATTCTTTTGCCTATGTAATAATATTGTACATAATAAAAGGTTTCTTGTGTTAAAGTTACAAACCTGATGACAAATCAAGTGGGGCTGGAATTGACCACGCACGAGTCCCAAGGGAGTGTAACAGTGTTCACATTTACAACTGCACATAAATGGTGTGTACCTGGAAAGGTATACTTCTTCCATGATTGACAGTGAGTTGCTGATGCATTATTCCCTTTGGGGAGTGTCTGCATTTGGAACCCAAGCTCAAGTCTATGTGGTGGCTGTTCAAGTTGCATGGAGGATGGCCAAGGAAGGTTCGGAGGGGTGGGGGGGGGGGGGGGGGGGGGAGGGGGTGAAGAAGTGATTGGGCAAAGGTAGAGAGGGATGGTGCAGGCTGTCCAGATGCCCTTTAAATACTGCTTACGGACCTTTAACTCCATGAGGCAATGGTGGGGATGTCAACTTCCTAGAACCCCCACAAGAATCGGCAAGCTCCTTGAGGATGTGTACGTAGATGAGCTGATCACCGCAAGATCGCATATGGTCAGCTGTCCTGCCCAACAACAAGGATCACTCTAGCTTTGCTACCTGCCTTCAAGCTCCCCAGAATGGAAGATTCCGGCCATATTCTCAAAGAACCTCTTGCAGGCCTTTTGAAATAATTCTCTGGTGAGTGCAATAAATGGAAAAGTACACTACATGGAGGTCAGTCGAGTTTATTTATTTGTTCATGCCTGAATTATTGGTAAAGCCAGCGTTTATTGCCCATTCCCAATTGTCATGAGAAGGTGATGATGAGCTACTTTTTTTTAACCGTTGCCATCCACAATATTCTGTCAACAGCAATATAAAAGTACTTTCAGGTGAAGATTTACTTCTAGGCTCTGCATGCCATCCATACCTTTACCTTCCTAGTATAAACACTCAGGTGGTATGAAAGCAGTATTGATATTTTAGCAATGTAACCACTCCAGGCGTTCCTATGGTAACGGAAACTTCTTTTTCTCACGTTCTGTTTCTTGATTACTACATTCATATTCACAAGTGCGCTGCATCGACTGCAATGCAAACAAGATGGACTCTTGATTTAATACTGTACTGAGCAACAATGTGAGAGTGCAGGCAAAGGGTACACTGTCTTAGGTTTCATGACCCTCTCAAATGGACTCATGCTCAATGCAAGAAAATGAAGCAAGCTATCTTATTGCCCTGTGGAAGGAACATGACTCTTTTTGAAATACTTTAATCAATGGTAACTGTCATGATATTTAAACACACACATCATGATAGACACACCAACAGACAAATCAGAACACACAACACCACAACCAATGACAGAAAGATATAAAAGCACAGACACGACCCCCGGTGGTCAGTATTAGCTGCAGAGGAGGACCAGGACAGATCTGCTACCAAACACACTCAGGGAGACAGCACGTGCAGAGTATCCAGAACGAACTGTATTATAAGAGTTAAAATAAAATAGAGTTGTACCACATACAACTGTGTTGGCTCATCTGTGCACCAGAGCACCCAACACCACATGGTACAGGAGTGGATCGATACCTGCCGGCATACCTCAGTGTACAGAGACAACCAGCAGTGCCCAGGCAAAATGATAGAGCTCCCGGTTCCGCAGCCGCTCCAGTGCTACGGCGATCTCCGCGAAAACTGGCGGCGATTCCGGCAATGGTTCGAATTGTTCCTGGTGGCAGCTGAACTCCAAGACCTGGATGATAGCGAAAAAATTGAATTTCTCCTCACCATCGCCGGTGCAAGGGCAAGAGAAATATTCACAAGGTTCAGGTTCTTCAGGAGGCAGCAAAGGTACGATTACCAGGCAGTCCTGGACAAATTCTCCAAGTACTGTGAAGAAAACACAATCCAATCGGCAAGTAAAGGTATGAAAAGCTGCAGTACTCACCTCGTGGCTGGGATCCCGGAGCCCGAATTCCCAGAAGCCGAAATCCCGGGCCTGAGAGAGGGCTGGGTCGAGGTTGGTGGCCATCTTGCTAAAGGTATCACGCTAGCACAGTTGCGCGAGCAGTGCGCAGAACCGGAAGTTTCGTTTGCGCATGCGCGAGATGCTGTGCATGCGCAGTCAAGAAAACGGCCATCGGTAAAGGAACAGCGATCTGAGCATGCGTAGTCGCTTCCTACGTGCTACATACCGAGCGTCAGGATGTCAGAGGCCCCAGACTGCACCAATTTAAAGGGGAAATGTCCCAAATCCAATTTAAAAGGGAAACGTCCCAAATCAAAAAAACAAAAATCTGTTAAAGCTGTAAAACATCCTTCCCTCACCTGGAATGACAGCACATTGCCGCAAATTGACCCAGGAGATGGATTTGACCTCCGAAGAACCCTCCGACAAGCAGTTACCTACGCACAAGCCGATGATTCTGACCTCGAATACTTCGATGACGATCTTTACAGTGTTTCCGGATCTCGCGAGCCCAATGATAGCTCCGTGGTCCTATACGACTATGACTCGGACGAACCTTTCGTGTTGCACATTGGCGGCCCCCACATTGAATCCGACGCAGATGCGGATTCATTTTTCGGATTTGAGGATCTTCAATCCAGCAGATATGACGTTCCAACTTATCAGTACCGGATGATGCTGCAGCCTGACATTAACAGACAGGGAGCGGTACAAGCACACGGAGAGCGCCCTGCTGCCACACAGAGCGTGGTCCACGTCCCGCTCAACGTTCCCGACTCTATGAAAGAAGACATGCAAGACTCCAGAGTGCAGTCCTCGCATGAACCAGAAGTGACTCCAGTGTCACAAGCTTCCACAGCAAGCTCGTGGACAGACTCCACAATTGCAGAAATGCAAGACTCCAGAGCGCAGTCCTTGCACGGACAAGAAGTGACTCCAGTGTCACAAGCCTCCACAGAGAGCTCGTGGACAGCCTCCACGATAGAAGCAGCGCAAGACTCCAGAGCGCAGTCCTTGCACGAACAAGAAGTGACTCCAGTGTCACAAGCCTCCACAGAGAGCTCGTGGACAGCCTCCACGATAGAAGCAACGCAAGACTCCAGAGCGCAGTCCTTGCACGAACAAGAAGTGACTCCAGTGTCACAAGCCTCCACAGAGAGCTCGTGGACAGCCTCCACGATAGAAGCAACGCAAGACTCCAATGTGCAGTCCTTGCAGGAACAAGACCATGAGGGTCTAGCAACCTCTCCTGACCAACCAGCGGCAGACGATGCAAGTCTGCCATGCTCACGTGAACAGCAAGAAGGCTATAACAGCCTACCATGCTCCACTACACAGCAGCATGACCATGACGGTCTCTCATGCTACAATGAAGGGCACAGCGCTGAAGACTGTTCAAGCCCAACTGAAGACAAGCCAAAGGAATCGCCTCGTCCAAGCCCGAAGAAAAAAGGTTTATGCGGTGACCTTCAGGATCATTATAGCCGAACAGAGATTAATAATGCTGCACGGCCACAGAAGGATGCTAAGGATTTGCTAACGAAATTAATTGAATGTTTAACTTGCAAGGAGCAGACTGAGAATTGCCAGTGTTTTAGTACGGATCGAAAAAATGGACAAGACATTGATCCTCAGGTAATGGAAATAACACAACCTGAATCATATCTACAGCAGGGACAAATGTCTCCCTTCAACACAACGCCGCAAAATCCCAACTTCGGAGACCAGCAGTTAGTCAGTAATGACTCTTCAAACCTTGAGGGGAACATTAATTGCATTGAACCTATACACACTCCACTGATTATTGAGCAGAACATTGGAGCAAGAATCCTGAGGACACCGACATCGAGTAGCCAGATAACGAATTTAAAACCCACAGCAGTTTCAAGTGAACCAAGTGTGCTTTCCACTAATGGTGAAGATGCAGATAAGGTCGACCCGATTATCCATTGTACCACACTAACCCCAGTGATTAAGCAGTTATGTATGTGGAGTATAATGTGGGCAATTGAGAACAGTAAAAGAGAGACTGTGACCATGCCAGTCCCAGCAAAATCAGACCCAGAGACCATGAAGGCATGTACATTAGACAAAGATCCATATGAGGTACCTGAGAAGAAAAGTGAAACGGAATGTTCTTTGGAAAATAGTACAATGTCGATAGAAACATTGGATCCTATATTCGAGACCATACATATGGGAGAATTTGGGGGTAATAAACAAGGTTCTGCAATGTCTGGGGGAAGATTTAAAATTCCAAAGAAGAAAAGCCCAAATGAAGGACAACGGCAAGACAATGACAGTCCACCGACATGGTGTGCACCACCAGATGAAAACTCTGACAATTTACCCAACCCTAGTGAACAGCAAGCTGCTAATGACGATCTATCCACGGGATGTGAGACGAGTGACGACAGCATCCCACTTCCCATGCAAAAGGTGCAAGGTGACAGACCTCGCCTAGTGCGTCCCGAGGCACTCGACGATCACGGTGGGACCACTGACGACTGCGGTGGCGGCGCACCGCTTCCACCCTCGATGGCTCGACCCTCTCCACTGGTTGGTGCATTCCTGCATGTTCCGACTCCAGAAGTGCAGCTTCAGGGAATCTCGGCTGCCTCCAGTGAACCTGTTGGGACTCCGGACGGGGGGCATCGACGGAAGGCAGACCGGACTCCAGATGGGGAGCAGCCAAGTGCCGACTCTGATTTGCGCACGCCAGACCTTGCTCCGGACGGGCGGTGTCGCGGCCTCGGTGATGGCACGCTCAGGGTGACGGCGGATGCCACGGCGACAGGGAATGGTTCGCGTGGCAGTCCCACTGGGTCGGCAGTGGCAACCAGCACCGGCGGTCCAAGATGGACACACCAATTCGCGCCATCGCCAGACGTTGATGCGAGCAACAATTCTCTCTCCAAGGCGACATGCTTCGACGTTTCTCTGCGGAGTCGCCCTTCCGGCACAGCAGGTGGCCGGAACCAGCGTGCACGGTCTCGGCCAACTTCCACATCTGGCACAGTCATCGCCTTGCATGATATTAGTGATGGTGCTACTTCGATGGCAACGACCCATCGGCTACAAGATGCCGTCCACCACAAACATAAAAAGAAAAAAGACTCCACCTTGTTCCTGGCATGCAGGGCGGATGGATTGGTGCGTAGGCGCAATCAGCGAGCTTTGCGCCGCCTTCCACGCTCGCAACTGAACCGTACGCACACGCCGGATCCTCCACTGGTTCCCAAGGATGACTTTGTGGAGATGCCACGGATCATGCCCCTTCCATCGCCACCAGAACCAAACCACAGCCAAGGCACCACTAACAAAGATGTTGAATGTTATATTTGCACGAATGAAAAAACCAAGCACTGCACGAAGTACAACAAATGGTAAAGTAGAGACTTCGGCAACAGCATCACCTCCAACAGTCCAAGGTGAACCAGTGTGACCCCAAATCTCCACAGCTGAACCGGCTTGAGGACCAGCCCATTCTTGAGGCGGTCACCCATTAGACTGGACTTATAACGCTGTTCATACGTTCAAAAAGTCAAACACTTCTGTATTATAACCTGTTGTTGTTTATTGTTCCAGATATCGTCTGACCGGACCAATGTTCAAGTTTTTTTTTTCTCGCATCCAAGTTTTGTTATGGTACAACCTTGTTAGTGTGACGCACCCGACATTGCCCCATGTAAATAGTTACGTCATATAAACACGCTGTACACAACACACACACACACTCTTAGATGCACTCACGACACAATTATATTTATAACCACGTAGGCACATATCTTTGTAAAAAGGGGGGATGTCATGATATTCAAACACACACATCATGATAGACACACCAACAGACAAATCAGAACACACAACACCACAACCAATGACAGAAAGATATAAAAGCACAGACACGACCCCCGGTGGTCAGTATTAGCTGCAGAGGAGGACCAGGACAGATCTGCTACCAAACACACTCAGGGAGACAGCACGTGCAGAGTATCCAGAACGAACTGTATTATAAGAGTTAAAATAAAATAGAGTTGTACCACATACAACTGTGTTGGCTCATCTGTGCACCAGAGCACCCAACACCACAGTAACTTGATAAGAATGAATAAATCAATCACTAAACATGTAAGCGTGTCACAGAAAAATATTCACTGATACATCATGTTGGTTCCTGAGGAAGATAACGTAAGTTCTGTTAAGTCTCTAAACTACTTTTCATACCAAAGACCTTTTTAACGTCCCTAGCAAAGCACTGGAAGCTAGTCCCAGAGCAGGTGAGTCGAGTAAATCATTATTTTATGAATCATAAGAACAGTGTTTGACAGATTGATAAGGTTACCCTGAAGCAAACACCTCGGGATGTTTGTCAACACTAAAGATGCAAAAGAAGTGCAAGTTGATTTTGCTGCTGTTCACGGTTTGGCATCATGATTGAACCCTAATTTATACATGAAGTGCATCACCGGCATGCCGCATACGATAACTGATTTTGCTGTGCTTCAGTGAGCAAACATTCTTTAATCATGAGACGCAGAATAGACAGACCATGCAACTGAATGTGTATGGCATGCAATGGGCAGAACTGGAGGAAAGAATGGGGAGGATCGGGCCACAATCACAGAAACTATCGGCCCTTTTCTTTGGCCCGACAATTACATCTAGCCCTGAGGCATGTTTATTTAGAGCTAGGACTGGTTGAAAGCATGGAATACAGAATTTACATGATCAATCAGAGTCAGTGCCTTTTCAAAGTTCTACGCACATCAATATAAGACAGGCGACAGATGCAACACCACTTGTTTTGCATCACCCAAGTTGACTTTCACCCATTTAAACATTATTTTGAGACCTTTTTCGACATTTCTTTTTTTTAATATATTTTTTCCCAAACTTATTCAAACGGTTACAAAACATAAACAGTCTCAGGAACATACTCCCCAACACACAATTATAGTTTGTACAAAACTTTATCCCCATTTTCATACCCACATTCCTTTGCCCTCCCTCGAACCGCCCCCCCCCCCTCTCTGAATGATGAACAACTCCTCAAACATGGCCAGGACCATCCCCCATCTTGCCTCAAAGCCCCCGCTGAGCACCTCCATTCGTATTTTTTCCAAACGGAGAAAGTCGTATAAGTCTCCCACCTAGGCCGCTACCCACTGTGGCATTGCCAACCGCCATTCCAGTAAAATCCTTAGCTGGAAAACCAGACACATGAAGGCCACAACATCGTCCTTCCTCCATTCCATCAGCTCCGGCTTCTCCGATATCCCAAATATCAGCACCAAAGGGCCTGGCCCAGCCTCCTCCCCCAAAATCCTTGAGAGTGTCATGAACACTCCCGCCCAGAATCTCTCTAGATCCTCGCAGCCCCGGAATATATATGCATGGTTTCCTGATCCCCACCCACAGTTATCACAGTCGTCTGCAACAATTGGAAGAAGCCACTTATTCTTGCCCAGTTCATATGCACCCTCTGTACCATCTTGAATTGTATCAGGGTTATTCTCACGCACAACAAAGTCGCTACCCTGAGTAGCACCTCACTCCACACTCCCCAGTTTATCTCCCCTCTGAGTTTCCCTCCCACGTCTCCTTAACCTCACCACCTGCTCTTCTCCCAGCTTCCCGAGTCACCCATATATGTCTCCGATCCTGTCCTACCTTTCCACGTCAGGAAGCAGCAGCCACTCCAGCAGGGCATACTTCAGTAGCTTGGGGAACTCTTTCCAAACCTTCCGAAACACTTTTCCGTCAAAATTACTCCAGTTTTTAGCACTGCTGCCTCACCGCGCCAATGTCCCAGATTCGATCCCGGCTCTGGGTCACTGTCCATGTAGAGTTTGCATATTCTCCCCGTGTTTGCGTGGGTTTTGTAGCCATCCTGGATGGCCTCTTACAACCAGGAACAGAGAAACCCGCAAAGCATAGCAGGTAAAATGGACAAAGCAAGATTCAGGCAGGCTCAGAGCCGGAAATGTATATTTGCAAGTGAGGAGTCCAGGCGGTATCGAAACTCCGACCAATTTGCATTTTGATGGACCGATTAGCATTTGATGACCCATCTCCACCAAGATAAAGGACTGGTATTCGAGCGACCGGGAAGCGAAAACAACAGGGTCAGTGACCACTTGGGACACGCCCAGCCATCCAGGCACCTGCTCATTTATTGGTTAGAAATCACACATAGTGATCAGGGATCACCCAATTAGTGGGTTCCAAACTGAAGGACCGCCCAAAAGAGCGCGAAAACCCCCAAGCATAAGAAGACAGTCCACCATGCGTTCATCCTCTTTTGGACCTGGCGCCCCTGCTACGACCATCTCCAATCGCAGCACCACCGGAAGCAAGTCCAAGTTCAACGCCCGCTACCAGACGGATGAGCCTAGCTGAGCAGCAGTTACTTCTACAGACTCGATCGATCCAGAATCGAACAGCGGCCACTGTTCCTCTGACCTAAGCTGGGTGCCTGAAGTTAAGTACAGGTTGTCTTAGTCAATAGGTGTAGTTAACTAGTAGTGTATGTGGCATGATTAATTGTGTGTGTAAATAAAGTACCCTTGAGCTTGAACTAATTAACTGGTGTTTGGCTCTTTGATCGATAACCGGTTGAACCTTGTGGCGGTATCATTTGATACCGGGCGACTCTGAGCATTAGAATATAGATATCAAAAGAAAGGAGGACAAACTCAATGATTGCCATAATTACAGAAGAGCCACAGGGAAAAGGCAACAGTTATTGGCGACATCTGACGGGACTTGATCCAGAAGTGGCCGTGTCACTCCGAGAGAACCCACAAAAAGCATTTTGAATTAGAAATCCAAATTGACAAAGTAAGAGAAACCACAAGCAAAACCAGGATCGATCAAACCTCCAGAATTCGGAAGTGTGTAATTTGCATGCGTACTAACAAAGGGATATAAGGTAACCTCGATAGATTTTGTTGCTTGAAACTTTCGGGAGTTGCCTAAACCGGAAAATAGCTTGAGCCGTACCCGTGTTTGCACCACCGCTTTATTCCCCCTTGTCCCAAATTCCCGGTAGAGACAGAAATAATTGTAGGGATGGCCATGAAGACAATGGAACGCCTTATGCATCCACAGGAGCCCGAGGTCGCAGCGACCAACAGATCAGAATAGTGTCCCGTATGAGAAGAAGAAATTAGGAGATACCTAAAGGGGAAAGGATGGCCCCTATGGTCGGAATTTTGCGTAAATGAGGAAACAGGCCCTGGCAGCATAGGACAGACTTGGTGGGACAGCCTGACCGAGACCCAGAAGAAAAGTTTGAGTAAGGTTCGTAAGCCGATGGCAAACATGTCCTGCTTGGCACAATTGCGAGGCACAGAGGAGGTTGTGAGGACACTCCGTACACAGCTTGAGAAGGAGAGAAGTAGAGAGGGAAACATTAGTGACAGTGAGAGACTAAATATGCAGCTCTGGGAGCAGCTAGCGGCGAAGGACAAGGAAATGGATGATGTCAAGAGGACACATCAATCTTGTCTTGCCCACCTCAGCAGCTTCCAGATTCAGTGTGATAAGGCCTACCAGGACACACAACGTGCGGTACTGGGAAGAGAAAAAACAGAGAACCAGGTAGAACAACTGAGGAAACAATGTGAGGATTTGAAGGCAGCCCTCTGAGCACTCCACAGTTTCACCACGGAACAGAGGCAGAGTTCGGTGGATCATGCCAAGTGGAGGCAACAAATTGCAAGATTACAATCACTGCTATCCATTCAGAATGGGTTCAGAGATACCTTTGGCCCGCAGTTAGATCAGGAGGATGGCCCCGATTGGCAGGAACGCAGTGAAACGGCCCAACGATACGTGAACGAGACAGAAAATCAGAATAGAGCCCTCCAGGCCCTGAAATAAAAAGCACCCGCATCAGCGACTGTACAGGCAGCACCCAACCCAATGAACCCCATGACTACGCAGCGCAGGGTCACCACGGAAGACCAAACCGATTTTGTGTATACAACCCCATTAACCATCACCCAGTTAAGGGATGCCCGCGATAAGATTGAGACTTTCCACCCCACATCAGACCCACGCCACTTTTTCGAACTAGTGACCCTCATGTACGGTTTGGATGAACAGGAAGAGGTAAAGCTCATAGTGATGTGCCTTTACCCATCAGTAGTGCAGCCCTTCCTGAGCCACAAAATGTAGGAGGAGGTAGCCTCCAAATGATGAAAACAGCCATTTTAGACAGCATTGGGTCACTGTCTGTGCGGAGTCTGCACATCCTCCCCGTGTGTGCGTGGGTTTCCTCCGGGTGCTCCGGTTTCCTCCCACAGTCCAAAGATGTGCAGGTTAGGTGGATTGGCCATGATAAATTGCCCTGAGTGTCCAAAATTGCCCTTAGTGTTGGGTAGGGTTACTGGGTTATGGGGATAGGGTGGAGGTGTTGACCTTGGGTAGGGTGCTCTTTCCAAGAGCCGGTGCAGACTCGATGGGCCGAATGGCCTCCTTCTGCACTGTAAATTCTATGATTCTATGATTGGCTACAATAGAGGGGATCATGTAAAAGGACTCAACCGGTGTGGACAGAAAAAGGGAAAGCATCCAACAGCGTTTGCTGGATGCCTCTGGATCCACTTTACCGCGGTATTCGGTGAGTTGGCCCGCGTTCGGTGAGTTAGCACGCGCCCGTTTATCAGCAGACGATACGGCCAAATGGACCCATACTGTAGTATCCCATGCCACAGAGGCAGGACAGAAGGCATGTGCCAATTACAACCCCTCAGACCCGGCACACAATGAAGTGTGGGTACTGAAGTGCTTATCGAGAGCTTGGGAACAGTCCCTACACAGAAAGACTGAGGAGAGAGTAGATGCCACAATGAATCCAGTAAGGGCACACCAAGACCCCGTATGGGTAAATGAAGGCAGAAGTAATGCGCAGCACCCCAAAACACAGGAAAGTTATAATTGCGGACAGAAAGGACATTACGCACGAGAATGTCAAGCCCCCCTGAAACAGCAACAGAATCAGCACAGCAACACAACAGCACAGCCCCTAGAAACAATGGCAGACCCATCCAGTGTTAGCACCCGAGCAGATAATTTGGCCACAAATGCCACCGATTGACAGTGTTCAGGCTCCCCAACTTGGGTCTGCGATACCCTTTGGGATAAGTCCGGAAGACCGGTAGTTGGAGGCACAGTCCGGGGACACCCCGTAGAGTTCTTTTGGGACACAAGAGGGTCCAGAACCACGTTAAACTCCTCCGCGATGTACCAGAGAGATATATGGCTGACTACGGACACAATTACCCTTAATGGCTTTACAGGTCACCTCCAACAGGGACACATCACGGCCCCTGTGGATGTACAGATTGGCAATATTAAAACAAAACACTCGGTCATTTTAGTAGATTTAGCCAGGCAGCAGAACACATCCTGGGCATAGATTTTATGAGTGCACACAACCTTTTGTTCGACCCAGATAATAGATGTGTGCGGAACATGGCTAGAGCAGCGCGAGCCCCTGCCACGCTCATAGTAGGAGACTATGCACACAGAATTAGCTCAGTGGGAGAGTACTGGTTTGATTCACAAATCATTACCACAGACAAAGCGGTTAGAGAAGTCTTGAAAAGACATAAAGCATCGTTTGCCCAGCACAAGCATGACTGCGGCAAACTCCCAGGAGTGGTTAACATTACAGGTCCCGATTCTAAGCCCCAGAAACAATACGGCTTTCCCCAGCAAGCCGAGGGAGAGATAGCCAAGGGAATCCAAAGTTTATTGAATCAAGGAGTGATTCAACCCGTAGCATCAACGAACAATGCCCCGATCTGGCCAATAAGGAAACCAGATTGTTCATGGCGACTGACCATCGATTATAGGGAATTGAACAAAGTGACTCCACTAGCAGCCCACACTGTTGCCACGAGTCCCGAGACCATGTTAAAACAAGGACTCCAGTCGAAGTTTTTCACGGTATTGGACATCAGCAATGGCTTTTGGTCCATACCACTGTGCAGAGAATGCCAGTACAAATTTGAGTTCACTTTCCAGGGTGGGCAGTACACGTGGACATGCCTTCCACAAGGCTTCCACAACTCCCCCTCCATTTATCACAGATGAGCAGCTTATTTAAATTTTCCCGCCCTGAATGCCTTGTTCAGTATGTGGACGACTTGCTCCTACAGATTGACATCAAGAAAGAGGCACATTTTGCTTCTTTCTGAATTATTAGGACTACTCACAGAAATTGGATGCAAAATTAACCCCAAGAAAGCCCAAACCCTCCAGGAAAAAGTCACATATTTAGGTACGGTCATCATGCATTAGAAGCGTGAAATAGAACATAAACGCATAGACTAGATTGTAAAATTGCAGTTGCCCCAAAACGTTACAGTGCTCCAGTCATTTTTAGGAATGGTTGGTTATTGCAGAAACCACATAGATGGATTCGCCACAAAAGCAGCCCCACTTTTCGAGCTCCTTAAGAAACAGGTCCCAAGGAAATGGCTTCCACAGCACACGGATGCCGTGGATGCATTGAAATGCGCCCTGAGCACAGCCCCCACATTGCCGGCCCCAGATCCACACTCCCCATCACGCGATAGAGCTAGTGACCACCGACCGAACCCTTTTGGCCGTACTCCTGCAGGAAAGGCACGATCGTTTAGGACCCGTAGCCTATGCCTCACGAGTTTTAGATCCAGTAGAGCAGAGATTTTCAGCCTGCGAAAGGCACCTGCTAGTAGTTTTCTGGGCGGTACAGTACTTCTCGTACATAACCGGACTCAACCCCATAACCATTTTGACCGAGCACACCCCGACGCAGCTTTTATTAGACGGCAGACTAAAAGACGGCACAGTAAGCCAAATTCGAGCAGCGCGATGCACCCTACTCCAACATTACCGTAAAACGGATAAAAATGCACACGTTTCTGACCAACAATTTACACTATGCAGGAAACCCGCATGAGTGCGAGATCATAGCTCCCACGCACAGCACAGGCCCCTTTGTTCCCAAGTCGGTAGCGAAAAAGACAGGCATCCGACCACAGACGTCCCAGCCCACAGACAAAGCTTTGAGAATTTATGTAGATGGCTCCTCCACAGTCCTTGATGGAAAAAGAATCGCAGGATGTGGGATTTATGTAGAGGACACGCAGGGACGCGCTTTGGAAGAGATTGCATTAAAGTTGCCCGGACACTTAGGTTCTCAGGCAGCCGAGTTAGCAGCCATCGCTTACATTGTCCAGCACCCCGATTTGTTCCCGACCCCAGCAGACATATATTCAGACAGTTTGTACGTCGCAACAGCCTGACAGAATTCCTATCCCTATGGGAATCTAGAGGATTTATTTCCGACAGAAAACCTCTACCCTCAGCGCCATTACTCAAACACATACTCCAGACAGCGAAAGGCAGAAAATATGGAATAGTCAAAGTAAGAAGTCACCATCGTTCCTCCCCACCCAGCAACGTGAAAGCTGATGCCCTAGAGAAGGCAGGCTCACAACACGGCCACTTTTGGCAACCCTCCGAGAGTGCCCCAGTACACGCAGTTCAGGTCTCACAGACCAACATTCAAGACTTAGTCCAAGCACAGAAGGAAGACGAGACATTGAAGGAAATGTTAATAGGAAGCTTCCCAGCTCCCTACGAAAAGTTTAACAGTTCTTTAACGATCCATGAGGGAATCGTTTTAAAAGAAGGCATTTATGTAGTCCCCACCCAGGACAGGAATGAGATAATTTGTAAATTCCATGATGGTCATGGACACCAAGGGATAGAATCCACCCTTGCCCACCTCAGACCGCTCTGCTGGTGGCCTGAGTTAAAAACCGACATATCCCATTACGTTGAGAATGGCTTGATTTGTGCACAGAACAGCCCGGACAGATATGCAAAGAAAGCCCAGCTACGATACACCCGCCCTGTAAATGGCCCGTGGACAAACTTACAGTTAGACTATATTGGTCCCCTCCCTCGCTGCAGAAATGGATAAAAATATGTGTTGGTTGTAATCGACACATTTACGAAATGGGTCGAAGCTTTCCCCTCGAGAACAAGTATGGCCAAGGCCACAGCAAAGATCCTAACCGAGCAAATTTTCACCAGGTGGGGACTCCCCCGTAGTATTGAGTGGGACCAAGGTTCGCACTTCACAGGCAGGGTCATGAAAATGTCATGACCATTTTTGGTATAAAGCAAAAGTTCCACATTGCCTACGACCCGCAGTTCAGCGGCATTGTGGAACGCATGAACTGGACACTAAAGGCCACACTTAGGAAGGTGGTACAGCAGCACAATACGACATGGGACACAGTGCTCCCATTCGCACTGATGTTTATTAGAAACACGGTGTTGAGTTCAACAGGTTACACCCCCCATACCCTCATGACCGGACGACCCATGAAGGGTACCGAGTATTTATTTGGACTTGATTTGGCCAACCCCGCAGTCACGGCCCTCACCCATTAGAAAGCGGTCCAGAACATGTTAGAGAATATTAAAGCAGCACAGCTCACTGCAGCTGTTCAACTAGGCACTAAGCGAAAGCAGAGTAAAGCCTGCTTTGATAAGACAGTACACCCGACAGAGTATACAGTCGGTCGGCAAGTCATGATCTCCTTCTCCAACCCCAGCTCATTTCTCTCCCCGAATTTCGCAGGACCCTATTCAATCTCGGACAAAGTAAGCCCCTCAGTTTATAAAATCACATATCCGAATGGAAAGTCAGGATGGTTCCATGTAAATCAGCTTAAGGTTTATGTGCAGCCACTCGCACCACCTCTCATGGGCAATGGCAGACAACGGAGACCCACCCACTGACAACCCAATTCCGCCCTCCCCCAGCAGCAACAGCACGTCCTCAGACATGACCTTGCGGGATCAAATTTCACCCTGACGCTTGATTTGGCTGCTAGCGACAGCGATAGCGACAGTGATAGCGAGAGCGACAGCACAACTGATGCCCCTGAGAGACCCGAACACGGGACACACAGACCAGGCCCTAGTCACTACAGCCCCAGAGACACCGACCATGATATGTTCAGCCCCTTCGAGACAATTTATTTGCCCTCACCGGAACCTGACCCACCACCCGACGACAGCCACCCCCCCGCCCCCCCTTGCCCCGACCGCCCTACGGAACATGAAACATCGGCACCGCGATAATTCCTGTCGTCTGACACGGAATGACGAAATGGACCCCACATCGGCACACGCCACATTAGCACTCAAACTCCAGGCACGAGTTTGGCACCCGGGAGATGGTGATGACTCCGAGTCTGACTCCCCCATGGTAACCCCTTTGAGACCTTTTTTGGTATGGAACCTTGAGGTGTACAGATTATGAGAGTCAGGAACCAATTGAGATTTACGGTGTCCTATACTCTGATGGAACCTGCCCGCTTTTCTTCAGAGTTTGTTGTTAAATGTTGTACATTCTCTCTTGTATGATTTTGTGTGTAAGCCTCACGGATAATTTCTTGATACAGTAATAACTACTCTTCTGACGCCACATGCAGTTAAAGAAACAAGTTTGTTGGAGCCCATATATCTTCAAATTCTTATCGCTCTTGGAAGGTCACTCAGGCAGTGGAGTAACGGCACTGATCCCCGCCCTGCCTGAGGACCCCCTATACATTTGGTCAGCCAAGCTCGGGTAGTGGAGTAACGGCACTGGTCACTGCCCTACCCGGGCATTCCATCCATTCTTGCCCTGCCGCGGATCATACGGACCCCATTCGGAGAATTGTTTTAGAAACTCTTTTGCTGTTCTTTTTTCACATCTGTGGTTTAAAGAATGCACTTTTGCCACAACTTTGCTCCTTTCAGGCGACCCTTGGGTTGCTATCCCCCACCTGTTATTTACATGTCAGAATCACTTGGTTGGAAACACGAGTTTGCAGAGGACGGAGAAATTGTCCGCCAATTCAGCCCACCAAACACAGGCTGCGAGAGTGCTCGCACTGTGACAGAATTTTTTTTGGGGGGATGTCTTGTCACCAAAAATGGTTGTTTAAAAAAGAAATGAGGGAGTCACATATGGTGACGATTCTAAATGGGAAATTGACGATAAGGAGAAACAGGCAGACAGACGAGATATTAAGCACCAAGATAATAACAGATATTATGCTTGTCCCCCCCAAGAAGATACGAAGATACTTTAAGACAGAGAAAAGCACAGACACGATGAAGATGAACCTGATGATCTGCATCATGATCGTCGCTGGAACAATATAATTGCGCGTGTTACCCGCCCCCACCCCCCTCACCACACAGGCCATGAACACGACTACCCAATGCAACACCCCCAGCCCGGACACTACACCACACATAGACACAGCGACTGATACCCCATCATGGTGTGGGAATCTCATTAAATGGTACTCCCTGTCATACACAATAGAAGCCTTACTGGTGATAGCTATATTGTGCAGTGTCATCCAGACAATCAGACTGCGGAAATGGAGGAGAGCCTCCCGCCCTCCAGTAAACGCATTTAGAGCCCTTTCCTCGGACTCTAGCAAACCCCATACTCTTTCTGAACCCTTCCTCCCTAATAAATTCCGTGGTTGTTGTTTCTTTAATAAAGTTACTTCTTTGTACATAGACACTTGATAAGTAGGAATGTGATGCTGCTATTGATTATATTTTTTGTATTGTAAGATAAGTTCTTTGATTGGTAAATAGCAGCATGAGTGTAGTCTAGTTAGAGACAGTTAGAGGTTCTCCTTTTTGTGTAAGGAGACTGGAATATAGGATTGGATGTTAAATGCCCGCTGAGAAATCTTTAGAATATGCTATGTTCGGGAAATTTAGGTAAATATTTTGACCCATCGGACAGAGTAGGGTAGAACCTGTCCTTGATTGAGGGTACCCGGCATGTCAGAGAACAGGAGAAGATCCAGTAGTGCGATCTTCGCGTTGATGATCAAGAGGACGGAGTTTAGCCATCTGGGATGGCCACTTACAACCAGGAACAGAGAAACTCGCAAAGCATAGCGGGTAAAATGGACAAAGCAAGATTCAGGCAGGCTCAGAGCCGGAAATGTATATTTGCGAGTGAGGAGTCCAGGCGGTATCAAAACTCCGACCAATTCGCATTTTGATGGACCGATTAGCATTTGATGGCCCATCGCCACCAAAATAAAGGACTGGTATTCGAGCGACCAGTACAGTCCCAGACATTTCGGCGCCACTCCCTGTTCTAGGGAAGAGTAAACTACAGGGTCAGTAACCGCTAGGGACATGCCCAGCCATTCAGGCACCCGCCCATTTATTGGTTAGAAATTGAACATAGTGATCAGGGATCACCCAATTAGTGGGGTCCAAACTGAAAGACCGCCCAAAAGAGCGTGAAAACCCCAAGCATAAGAGAGTCTGCTATGCGTTCGTTCCCTTTTGGACCTGGCGCCCCGGCCACGACCATCTCAAATCGCAGCACCACCAGAAGCAACTCCAAGTTCAATGCCCGCTACCAGACGGATGAACCTAGCTGAGCAGCAGTTACTTCTGCAACTCGATAGATCCAGAATCGAACAGCGGCCACTGTTCCTCTGACCTAAGCTGGGTGCCTGAAGTTAAGTACAGGTTGTCTTAATTGATAGGTGTAGTTAACTGGTAGTGTATGTTGCATGACTAATTGTGTGTGTAAATCAAGTACCCTTGACCTTGAACTAATTAACTGGTGTTTGGCTCTTTGATCGATAACCGGTTGAAACTTGTGGTGGCATCATTTGATACCTGGCGACTCTGAGCATTAGAATATAGATATCAAAAGAAAGGAGGGCAAACTCACTGATTGCCATAGTTACAGCAGAGCCACAGGGAAAAGCAAAAACTGTTTCACCCCCACATCCCAAAGATGTTTAGGGTAGGTGGAATGGCCACACTAAATTGCCCCTTAATTCAAAAAAATGAATTGGGTACTCCAAATTTAAAAAAGAAATTACTCCCGTTTTCGGGCTAAAAAGAGCTTTTTTCTAAGCCTTCGAGCAGGAGTTGCCCTGTTGTGACCACTCACACCATGGCCACCACCTGAAGTCCTTTTCTACATTTTTAAAATTCACACTATTGTAATAAAATGTGTTCTCATTGAGCCTCGGGATTTTTTTATAGAGCCATTTTTCCGAACGAAGGCTAAGAATGGAGTAAGCATAAATACACAAGGGACGGTTGCTGCTATTTGAGGTCAGTTGAAAATGACTTCCTACTGTGCGACTTAATCTGGCTATCAATAAATGAGGGAAGATAAACAAGCAGATAATGACGTGGTGAGTGTACATGACCTGCCAGTGGAGATGTAAAAGCTACATTGTGTTGTGGAATGTGATCAATATCATCTCTTGTTATTACAAGAGAGCACGAAACATTGCCAAAAGTGCAGTGAACACTGGCAATCGTGACATTGTATTGATATTATGGCACTGATCCTGGCGAGCCAAGTGTAAATGTAAATGGCTGGCTGCCTGCACTGTTGTCTCTGGCAATAATAGTCTCCCCCTCCAATTGTTTTTTCTTCACACCGTGTTCCCCTCCACCCATCACCCCGATACAGGTAGCTGATAGGTGATGTTCATTGCTCCACAACTCGATCTTCGCCACACTGGGACGAGGGGGGTGGGGGAACAAAGAAATTCTGCAGCCAAAAAGTTAAATAAATCCATCTTGTAACTTTTACAGATTCCCTTTGCTTTACATCAAGAGTTCTAAATTTCCCCTTCAAAATTCCGAAGCACTGGAAAATACTTTACACCATGTAACATTTCAGCTATTGAAATGTTCATAATCATGACTTAGATCAACTTGAGGAAACAATGAAAGTTGTTCCAAGGAAAGTCGTCCATTTTGCGATCGAAATCCAAGAGTCTCATAAAAATCCCTGTCTATGCGGACAAATGTTGTGATTGACTTCTGCTTGCCAGTTTCTAGCTTTGTTCATCAAATGGTGGCTGGGATTAATTTTGAGTGGATGCAGTGTGTGACATTATACAAATGTGCAGCATGTAATGAGTTAATGTTATTTAAAAAACAGCCACTGGATGGAGCTAAAGGACAGTACTATATGTTGCACTGGCTCTTGGACATATGGGGCGGGATTCCTCCGCACCGTCAGGGGCTAGGCCCACCCCGGAGTGGTTGGCGCACCGCCGGCTGGCGTCAGCCGGAGCCGAAGGGACTCCGCCGGCCAGCGCGGGTCCGTCAGCGGGAGCATCAGCGGCTGCTGACGTCATCCCCGCGCATGTGCAGGGGGGGTTCACCTACGCATTGGTCATCACGGAGGCTTACACGGCCGGCACGTAGGAATAGAGTGCCCCCACGGCACAGGCCCGCCCGCCGATTGGTGGGCCCCAATCTTTTGCCAGGCCACCGTGGGGGCACTCCCGGAGCCAGATTGCCCCCCCCCCCCCGCCCCCCCCGCCCCCCCCCGCCCGCGCCGCCAGGTCCCACCGGTAAGGGACCAAATCTAATTTACGGCGGCGGGGCCTGCATAGAACGAGCGGGACTTCAGCCCATCGAGGGCCGGAGAATCGCCGGGTGGGACCCGCCGACCGGCGCAGTGCGATTCCCGCCCCCGCCGAATCTCCGGCGCCGGAGAATTCGGTAGCCAACGGGGGCGGCATTCACGCCGACACCCGCCGATTCTCCGACCCGGCGGGGGGTCGGAGAATCCCGCCCCTGGGAAGTCCAGAGGGGAAGTCCAGAGGAGAGTGGATTAGAACTGAAGGAGACAAGATTCAAAGTGTATTGCAGAGCTGGTTAAGATAATGTAGTTATAGTTAGTAGGTAGAAATAGTGTTCGTGAGTGTAGTTTAATTCTTATATGTGTGTTTACTATTTAGAATAAATGTCAAACTCAAATTTAGTAGTGTTAATAAAATTAGTTTAGTTCTTCAAAAGAGCTTTGTGTGTCTTGTGATGACTGCGCCTTCCATCCTGGAAACCCCTCACAAAGATCACCACGTGGCAATGGGACCCTGTGTGAGAACCTCTCTGGCTACATCGAGGGCATCTTGAAACCCATCGTACAAGGTACGCCCAGCTTCTGTCGCGACACGACGGACTTCCTACAGAAACTGAGCAACCATGGACCAGTTGAACCAGAAACATTCCTCGTCACAATGGACATCTCGGCACTCTACACCAGCATCCCCCATGACGACGGCATTGCTGCAACAGCCTCAGTACTCAACACCGACAACTGCCAATCTCCAGACGCAATTCTGCAACTCATCCGCTTCATTCTGGATCACAACGTCTTCACCTTCGACAACAAGTTCTTCACCCAGACACACGGAAAAGCCATGGGGACCAAATTCGCACCCCAATACGCCAACATCTTCATGCACAAGTTTGAACAGGACCTACTCACCGCACAGGAACTTCAACCGACATTATACACCAGATACATCGATGACATTTTTTTCCTTTGGACCCACGGCGAAGAATCACTGAAACAACGACACGATGCATCAATAAGTTCCATCCAACCATCAGACTCACCATGGACTACTCTCCAAAATCAGTTGCATTCTTGGACATACTCGTCTCCATCAAGGACGGTCACCTCAGCACTTCGCTTTACCGCAAACCCATGGATAACCTCACGATGCTCCACTTCTCCAGCTTCCACCCTAAACACATGAAAGAAGCCATCCCCTATGGACAAGATCTCCGTATACACAGGATCTGCTCAGACGAGGAGGAGCATAACAGACATCTACAGACGTTGAAAGATGCCCTCGTACGAACGGGATATGGCACTCGACTCATCGATCGACAGTTCCAACGCGCCACAGCGAGAAACCGCACTGACCTCCTCAGAAGACAAACATGGGACACAACCGACAGAATACCCTTCGTCGTCCAGTACTTCCCCGGAGCGGAGAAACTACGTCATCTTCTTCACAGCCTTCAACACGTCATTGATGAAGATGAACATCTTGCCAAGGTCATCCCCATCCCCCCCTACTTGCCTTCAAACAACCGCGCAACCTCAAACAAACCATTGTTTGCAGCAAACTATCCAGTCTTCAGAACAGTGCCCACGACACCACACAACCCTGCCATGGCAATCTCTGCAAGACGTGCCAGATCATCGACATGGATACCACCATTACACGTGAGAACACCACCCACCAAGTACGCGGTACATACTCGTGTGACTCGGCCAACGTTGTCTACCTCATACGCTGCAGGAAAGGATGTCCCGAAGCGTGGTACATTGGCGAGACCATGCAGACGCTGCGACAACGAATGAACGGACATCGCGTGACAATCACCAGGCAGGAATATTCTCTTCCAGTCGGGGAACACTTCAGCAGTCAAGGGCATTCAGCCTCTGATCTCCGGGTAAGCGTTCTCCAAGGCGGCCTTCAGGACACGCGACAACGCAGAATTGCCGAGCAGAAACTTATAGCCAAGTTCCGCACACTTGAGTGCGGCCTCAACTGGGGCCTGGGATTCATGTCGCATTACATTCATCCCCCACCATCTGGCCTGCAAAATCCTACCAACTGTCCTGGCTTGACACAATTCACACCTCTTTAACCTGGGGTTACCCCATCTCTGGATCTGTAAAGATTTGATGAACATATCATGGTCGCATTCCAAGCATTGTCTGGCATCTTTGAATTTGTCTATACATATGTTTCTGGAACATACCTCTTCATTCACCTGAGGAAGGAGCAGCGCTCCAAAAGCTCGTGACATCGAAACAAACCTGTTGGACTTTAACCTGGTGTTGTAAGACTTCGTACTGTGCTCACCCCAGTCCAACGCCGGCATCTCCACATCATGAAAAAAGAGAGCACTCTGGACGACAATCAATTTGCGCATGCGCCATGGGAGTTTGCGCATGACGTCACTGACGTGATGACATGCAGATGTTGTGGCCACGTCCACTTACAAACACAAATGCCCAGCAATCGGAAAAACAAGTTTAAAAGGCATCAAGTAGAAGCATTTTGCCTCGCAAGGCAGAACGTTGCCTGAATTTGAACCAGCAGTTGAAGAAGACTTTTGCAGCACCATTGAACAAGCAGTTTTCAGCATTAAACAAGAAGAAAATTTCAACAAATCTAAACATGAAGAGGGTAAACTCAACATCATCGAAGATGAGTTAGATTGGGAAGATATATTCTGTATGGATATAATTGAAGTGTAGACAAAGGTACACAGGAAATTTCAGAAGCTGAAAAAGCAAACCCAATCACAATTGTTCAAAATTTCGATGAATGGACAATTCCAGTGATGCTAAATGTCACATTAATCAAATGCAAGCTTGTCACAGGAACAATTTTCTTAGCCTCTCTGATTTGCACTGCCTGAGAGTTCAACCGGCAATTTTTGATCGACAGAAATGGCTGATTCCCTACAGTGGGAATGCAATTGAAACATTAGGGCAATGTGATCTAGAAGCATGGGTGCACAATCAAAGTCACATCGTGCAATTCGCCATTGTGGACACAGATGGAGAGTCGATATTGGGAGAGAAAGCATGCAAAGCCCTGAACCTCTTTAAATTACTGTACATTCCAGACAGCGTGAAGACCAGAGTAACTGTCCACGAGATATGATGCGACAATCATCTGATGAGGACTGTAGTGAAACACATGATGAGCCAGAAGAAGAAGACTATGAAGGTCTAAGGAGTGTATTTGCCAATAGTGACAAAGTGATCACAAGTAGCATACAAGCTATGCAGGACAAAAACGAGACTGGCAGATCGGAGTGCAACAGTGAACAGATCAATTGAGAGCACATCAATTGTGAACAGCCTAGGAGAAAATTACATCTTGGAGAAGTTGACTCCAGATGAGAAGCACCAAGAGCTCAACGATATATCAGATCATTCAAAAGGGACTGATATCACAAAGCTCAACAATATGTCAGATCATCCAAAAGGAACTGATATCATAAAGTTCAAAGATAGAGGACACTGATAGTAAAAAGGTTGAAAGTGAATCAGACAAACCAAAAGGAACTGACCTTGAGCACACAAAGAGTGACTGCGGAACCCAGGAAGTGCAGAAGATTGTAGTTTAGTCGGGCAGTATGGTCAGCACGGGTTTGGAGGGCCGAAGGGCCTGTTCCTGTGCTGTACTTTTCTTTGTTTTTTGTTCGTTCTTTAACAGAATGTACACAAAGGTATAGCTGTGAAACCCAAGGACAACTAAACAACACATTGCAATTCAATGACAAGGAAGTATATGAACTTGCATTCACACTTGACAAACCATTACAGTGTGGAAAACAATCCAATTGGCAACAGAGCAAGGGACTGCAGTACAGTGTGGGAAAAACAGCCACCATTCGACGTAACACGGCCAAATGTATGTGTAGACCATACACAGTTCACGCATGATGGCACAAATGCCAGGAAGGAAAGGACATTGTTTAGCCAGCAAACAATTCATTCCAACAAATTTAACGAGTTGGAACTTGCTAAAAAAACAGAAAGCAAACAGGTTTGTAGGGCCAAGGAGACGCAGGATCGACACCACAAGCACAGAAAAAAGACCACATCAGGCAACAAAAGTGGCTCAACCAGTTGAGCACCTGATCGATTGAACTGATGACTTGTTGGTGATGTGAGTAACCAGGGGCTGGTTTAGCACAGTGGGCTAAACAGCTGGCTTTTAAAGCAGACCAAGGCAGGCCAGCAGCACAGTTCAATTCCTGTACCAGCCTCCCCGAACAGGCACCGGAATGTGGCGACTAGGGGCTTTTCACAGTAACTTCATTGAAGCCTACTTGTGACAATAAGCAATTTTCATTTCATTTCATTTCACGAGGGGCTTTTCAAAGTAACTTCATTGAATCCTACTTGTGACAATAAGTGATTATTCTATTATTATGTATTACACTACCACAGTGAATATTGTGTACAGACTCAATTTATGAACTGTTAAAAGTTAATAACTGCATTGTTAACCTATCTTTATCATTATTGACGTGCTGTATGATACTTTCAATATGAAATATATAGACATTCAACCTTGTATGTAAAAAAACAGAACATTTATTTTCCAAAGAAAGGGGGATGTGACATTATATAAATGTACAGCATGTGAAGAGTTAATGTTATGTTCAAACTAGCCATTAGATGGAGCTAAGGGAGAGCACTATATATTGCACTGGCTCTTGGACTTCGGGGAAGTCCAGAGGGGAAGTCCAGAGGAGAGTGGATTAGAATTGAAGGAGACAAAATTCAAAGTGTATTGCAGAGCTAGTTAAGATTTTATAGTTATAGTTAGTAGATAGAGATAGTGGGCATCATTCTCCGACCCCCCGCCGGGTTCGAGAATGGCCGTTGGCCGCCGTGAATCCCGCCCCCGCCCCCGCCGAAGTCTCCGCTCCCGGAGATTGGGCGGGGGCGGGAATCCGGCCGCGCCGGTTGGCGGGACCCCCCGCTGGATTCTCCGGCCCGGATGGGCCGAAGTCCCGCCCAGGAATTGCCTGTCCCGCCGGCGTAAATCAAACCTGGTATTTACCGGCGGGACCAGGCGGCGTGGGCGGGCTCCGGGGTCCTGGGGGGGGGCGCGGGGTGATCTGGCCCCGGGGGGTGCCCCCGCGGTGGCCTGGCCCGCGATCGGGGCCCACCGATCCGCGGGCGGGCCTGTGCCATGGGAGCACTCTTTCCCTTCCGCCTCCGCCACGGTCTCCACCATGGCGGAGGAGGAAGTGACTCTCCCCACTGCGCATGCGCGGGAAACTGTCAGCGGCCACTGACACTCCCGCGCATGCGCCGCATTTCCGCGCCAGCTGGCGGGGCAACAAACGCCATTTCCGCCAGCTGGCGGGGCGGAAATCCCTCCGGCATCGGCCTAGCCCCTCAATGTTGGGGCTAGGCCGCCAAAGAAGCGGAGACTTCCGCACCTTTTTGCCGGCGCGATGCCCGTCTGATTTGCGCCGGCTTTGGCGCCAGTCGGCGGGCATCCCGCCGTTGGGGGAGAATTTCGCCCAGTGTTAGTGAGTGTAGTTTAATTCTTATATCTGTGTTTAGTATTTAGAATAAGTGTCAAACTCAAATTTAGTAGTGTTAATAAAATTAGTTTAGTTCTTCAAAAGAGCTTTGTGTGGCTTTGTGATCACTACGCCTTCCACGCTGGAAACCCCTCACAAAGATCACACAGTGCAAAGCAAGTCTTCGAGGAAGAGTCTATTGCTTTGGAAAGAGACTGAAACAACTGGAAGCAGTTTGGAAACTAGAGTTTAGTGTATTTGCAGGAAAATTCAAATGAAAGTCTCCACGGGATATCAAAGGTAGGTCTCAAAATACCCAGCTTCGCAGCAGCTCAGTGCTACTTCTGCTCATGTTTCTTATTTATTCATCTTTCCTCCTCATCTTTCCTCTTTGAAATTTGTGCTTTGGGAGGTTTTGGAAAGTCCTGGGGCGGGATTCTCCAACCCCCCACCAGGTCGGAGAATTTCCAGGAGCCGGCATGAATTCTGCCGGCTGCCAAATTCTCCGGTGCCGGAGATTCGGCGGGGGCGGGAATTGCGCTGCGCCGGTTGGTGGCCCCCCCCCCCCGGTGATTCTCCGACCCACGATGGCCCGAAGTCCCTCTCGTTCTATGCAGGTCCCGCCGGCGTGAATTGGAGTTGGTCCCTTACCGGCGGGACTTGGTGGTGCGGGTGGGCCCTGGGGCCCCGGGGGCTGCCCCCACAGTGGCCTGACCCTTGATCGGGGCCCACCGATCCTTGGATGGGCCTGTGCCCAGGGGGCACTCTATTCCGATGCGCCGATTCCCGGAGAATCCCGCCCTTCATTGGTGACCAGGGGCGGGATTCTCCAGGAATCGGCGGGGCGGGCAGAAACGGTGCAGTGGAGTGGCGGGAACCACTCCTGTGTCAGGCCGCCCCAAAGGGGGAATCCCCCGCACCTTCAGGGGCTAGGCCCGCCCCGGAGTGGTTGGCACCGGCTGGCCGGCGTGGAAGGCCTTTGGCCCCGCGCCAGCCGGGGCCAAAGGGATTCCGCCGGCCGGCACGGGTCCGCGCATGCGCGGGAGCATCAGCGGCTGCTGATGCCACCCCCGTGCATGCGTAGGGGGGGGGTTCACCTACGTGTCGGCCATCGCAGAGGCTTACACGGCCGGCGCATAGGAATAGAGTGCCCCCACGGCACAGGCCCACCCGCCCGCCCTGCCGATTCCTGATCGCGGGCCAGGCCACCGTGGGGGCACTCCCCGGGGCCAGGTCGCCCCGGACCCCCCCGAGGATCCCGGAGCCCGCCCGTGCCGCCAGGTCCCGCCAGTAATTGACCAACTCCAATTTACGCCTGCGGGACCTGCATAGAACGAGCGCGACTTCGGCCCATCGCGGGTCGGAGAATTGCCGGGTGGGCCCGCCGACCGGCACGGCGCGATTCCCACCCCCGCCGAATCTCCAGCGCCGGAAAATTCGGCAGCCGGCGGGGGCGGGATTCACGCCGACCCCCAGCGATTCTCCGACCCGGCAGGGGGTCAGAGAATCCCGCCACAGATCCTAAATCACGGTCAGTTATCATCAACAATTTGAGATATACATGCAGATCAATGGGAACATGTCTTAAAATTTAGGAATAAATTCTAAGCTCCATGGTAGGTTCCTCGGTGACTCATAAAGATAAAAGCTTGAGCATCCCTCCTCTATAGGACCTCATTTGTTTTACTAAAGTACCTCCCCCCAGAACCAATAACCATTATAAACATATTTGAAGACCCCTTCTAATTTAAGATAAAAGCATTTTTATTTGTGACGAGGATGAAGGAAATATATGTAGTAAATATATCATGCTGCGGGCTCACAGGTGCGGAAATTAGAAGCTCCAAAATGATGAAACATTTCTAGTTCCTATCCCCCTGTAGTCTGTGGGATTTTTTCACCAATAATTTATCTTTAGAGTTTTATTATTCGCTTTTTATTTGTGGTGTTCAGCAAAGAAACACCATTTCTGTCTCTTCTATTGACGAAGCGAGCAAACCACTTCAGCTGCATCAAACGTGTTCTGAAACTCGGCTCATAGACAGATGGTTCTGGGTGTTCATATTATTTCACAGGGGGATGATTCTTTGAAATTTGCATTACAAATCTGAAAGAACCACAAAAACTGCAAGGAGCATCTGGCTGTGTGCCCAGAAAATAATGTAATTATATGTGTGATAAATGTTATCAGTTCTTAAAGCTGTAGTGGCTCCTTAAACAACATTGTACAATGCTATATTTAATTTGGTTCTTTAACTCGTTTCCAACCATAGCTATTTAGAAATGCCTTTATTAAGTCAGTGTTCAGCCTATGTAGTTGGATGATATGCCGAGAACGAGTGGATGAAGTTTACACTGAATAAATTTTGTTTGTCGCAAACAACTTGGGGAATTTAACTGACATTTAAATCGCATCAGCACAAGTGATGGATTGTACTTACACTGCCTTAATTAAAGTGTGTTGTGTTATAGTTCACATTGCTGTGGCATCATGCGCTTTTACATGCATGGCATAGGAGCTAATGATGGTGGAGGCTCCAAAGTTCTTTCCCACACAACACTGTCCAGGAATATGTCCCGCTCTTAGTACCTGTCATTGACATGTGCTGGAAGTTCATGCAGTTGATCCTCAACCTGTTTGACCATGTCATGAATACACCTCCCATGACAATCCAGGCCTTGTGGGACTTGAACCCAGAGAGTTGGTTCAGAGCCAGGAACACCACCCACTGCACCCCAAGGCCTCTAGGTAGACTGTGCAGTGATGGAAAATGTTGCTGGACACATATAAGTAATTTCATAAGACTTTTCACTTCCATCTGAATCTCCAGAGGTAATTCGTAAAAATGCTAATTAGAATTGTTTTAGTAATACCGCTTAGTAGAATTGGATGCATAAGATTATGATTGTTTTATTTTAGTCAGTTTTGGCACATGTTTATATTCTATTTAATTATGTCGCTGGTGAATGTAATCTGCGAGCAGTGGGATTGGATGACACAAGCTGCCAGTATTCTTGTCTCTCAATTCCAGGTCATGAATTTGCATCAAGCCCAGATTGATTGCAGAAAGCAATGTTGGATTTTCAGTCTAAGTGCAGCGTAGGCGGGAGGCATGTGTGGTGAAATTTTCACTCACTGGATTGAATGAAGGCTGATCTCATCAAACCTTACAGGTCAACCTCATTATTAAACAATAGTGAGATACTGACAAGACATATACTCAATGGTTGGGGAGGTGGGAAATTAAGTACTGGTCTGTAATTGAAAGACAAGCTTGCGAGGTATTTTGTTAAGTTAAAAATATAACTAATAAAGTTCCATGGAAAGTGGGCATTGATGGCAACCCGAACTCCAGGCTGGCATAATCTGTCAGCATACCATCCAGGCCCTAAGTTTATCTCGAGCCCAGATTGATGGGGCAATTTAATTGAAAAGGTTCTGAACATCATATCGGCCGCGACCTCCTGGGTATTTCCTGACAAGCTTCACGCACCATGGCTGTCTGATTAACCAGACCCGCGCCTTGCAGCTCCTCGCTAACAAGGAGGAGTTGCTTTTAAGTGCTCCCTCCGAACGTACTCCCAGTCAGCACACAATCTTGTCACCACGCAGGCCATTTCCACGCTTCGGGGATGCAGACCTGGCAAGGCTTCTGGATGCTGTTTAGGCAAGATGTTCCCTCGAAGGGGGTCAGGGGACGAGCAGCAAGGCCGCCAATTTCACCTGGGAGGGCAGTCGCAGCAGCCGTCAGTTCGGGCAGCGTGACCAGGAGGACCGCCGTACAGTGCAGGAAGATGACCAACGGTCTCCACTGGGCCACAAGGGTAAATTGACACCAGCGCCCTGCATCAATTCCACCTGCCAACCCACTGACTTTGTCTCCCAAAAAAGGTCAGCGGCTGGCATCGCACACCCTCCCACATCCAATCACCGCACTTGTGCCCCAGTACACTGGCACCCACCAGCACACCCCTTCATATCCAGGTGCGGTGTCCAAACATGCCACTTGCCATAGACCTCCCCCCCGCTGATTCACTAACAGCAGATCACAATGCCCCCTCTCTGTTCCTATGGGAGAGGTTAGCCCATATTAGGCGTGAAAGGGCCCAGAGAAGCAGCCGAGTGCCAGACATCAGCAATGCACAGCAATACACCTTCTAGTCTAGCACAGAAAATGTGCCTGCACAATCACCTGACCCAATTCTAAGCACACAGCTTGTGCCTGGTAAAAATGACAAAAAATATGCATTGCAGCCCCTGCTGTGTTGTGGAAGGAAAGTCTACGTGAGCTTTGACTGCTTTGTTGAGTGAAGGGACTGTGCAGTTTACTCCTGACTTTGAGTCCAAATGAAAAATTCAAGTGCTCAATATAGAATTAAAAGAGACGCAGCTGAAAACACAGAATAAATGAGAAAACATGAGTTAATGTTTCAGGTGTATACACTTTCTCGAGGCTAAAACTTAAATGGGTAAACAATAAATTTCACAAGATTGAAACTTACAGCGGCAAGGGAGGAGAGGAAGATTGTATACTGCAATCTAGGAAATAGCTTTATCAAGGCAAAGGACCTGAGAAGTGTTTAATTAACAACTGTTGGGGGATATCAGAGATTTCAGTGGCTCAACAGAAAGACCGAGAGTGGTAAAAGGCATGGGGGAACATCCAAGAAAACAGTAAGCTGTGAAAATTGGTTTAGTTAAACTGGGCATTACATCTTTGTCCAACTGAATTTTGGGCTCTTTGAAAGCTATATCCAAAGGCAATACCTCTAAACACTGATTTATCATTCCATTAAATCATATTGCTTAGGGAATGCTGCAGGCAAAAGTTTTGATTTCCTGGAAATTTGTCAATTATATGTGATGGTCCAGTAATTTTCAGGAAATGTTTTTTTGCAATTAAATAATACCCAACTTGCATTAAATTCACTCATCAACGGGTTAATACATCTGACAGTAGGGAGCTGCAGATCAAAACGTGAGCAGCTGGTATTTTCTGAGTAGAAGTGATTATAGATTGGCCTTTTCAAAATGCACAAGCATACGAAGATGTTTTTTTTTGGTGTGACATTACCCAGCTAATGCTGTTCTCACAGCTGAATGTCAGGCACAGTGAAACTATAAAATGGTGGGGAAAGAGTGGTGCTGTGACATATTGGAAGACACGGCAAATTGGATGGTCAAACCAAGATGGAGGACTGTTATAGTCATGGTAATAACTCCCAGTAAGGTGTTTAGATTCACACTGACCACAAGCTCTTAAGATGCTGCAATGGACTGTTTGTCAGGTGAGAATAAAAAAGAGGTGGTGCTGTGTGAGCTTCCAGCTCATTTTTACAAAACAATAATATATAAAACTGGGCCCTCAGCAATAAAGTGCACATGGCTCCTTCAGTTATGTGATATTGCATTTCATTTCCTGTAAGGTTTCAAAACAAATGCACCATTAAAAGGAACTGCTGTGTATATTAGTACTCCAATCATTTCTACAGTCCCTCTCATTATCTCTTACTATAACTTCAGCAGAAATCTTTGATAAATTACATAAGTAGCTGATTATGGTTTGAGGATGGATGTTCTTCAAACATATATATTTTGGGGGAATATTATGTTATCCTGTGAAGAAATCTGTTTGTGTGCGTGTATGTAAATGATTTAATTAAGTTGGGAAAGGTTAGTGAAGACAACCTGTCTGGAAGAGTTGAGGGATAAAAGGGATAAATGTGCTAAATACATGCGTTGGTAATAAGAGGCCATGCTAAAGTTGATTATTGGTAAATAGCTTAGGTTTAAAACTTTGCATTAGGAGATACCTAAGGGCTGGCTTTTCAGCTGGTAAATTTCAAAAGGGAGTAAGGAACTTTAATAAAGGTTTTGTAAGTAAACAAGGGAAGGTTATCAAATTTTATTAGACCCACAGGGAAGACAGGAGGAAAGCATCACTGGAATTTATATTTTGGAAGAGTTGAGTTCAGAGAGGTGTCAAATACAATGAAATAGGTGAAAAGAAAAAAAGGATATTTAAGGAAATATATTGAGCTGAGTTGTGTTGGTTGAGTGGGGAAGATCTTGGGAATTGTGCTGTCCTGAGAGAAAGTGTGAAATCTGAAGCAGACACCCAGAAACCAGAAAAGTCTTTTATTCAGAAAGCATTCTTGTTTCTGAATTTTCTTAGATTTCCACAATATAGTAGATGACAGTGAGAAGGTGTATGGTATATCTTTACTAAAGTGATAGCAGTTTTGCCTTGGATAATATTACTGGATTTTCTGAGTTAAAAATCTATAAGGGAGTGTTACCAAGAAGGCACTTGTCTGTTCTTTCGTGGCGGTTTCCTAAGGCTGTTTTAACTGTGTAACTTTAATCTTATGTGTTTGTACTTTAATTTCTTCCTGTTCATAAATCTTTTACATTTTTGTAAATCCCAAAAATGTTACTGGAATTTATTGCTCCTGGGATCATAGTTTTTCTGCTCCCCTTATTTTCAGAATATCAAAAAAAAAACAAGTTATGATCAGAAATACAAGTTTCCCTCTGGAATTTGGCTGGTTCAGCAAATAACATCTGCTTTGGTCATAACAATGAAGGTCTTGTGGTTTAGTGAATTGTGTCCCTGCCTCTGAGCCAGAGAAGTCCCATTCCAAGTCTTGATCGCCAAGGAAGGTGCATCTACAACATGGACAAACAGGTTCAGTACCATATATGCCAAAGGCAGATGGTAAGAGCAAGAGATATTCCTGGTTAACAGTTGAAAGAAATTGGAGCCTGTACCATCACTATCCATAGCTCCAGGCTACAATGTACATGCAAATGGCTATGTTGCTGCAGTGGCTCGGCCTCCTTGGGCTCCGGATGGCCGATATGGATCAGATTGTTTCCAACAGCATGGAATTCCATCCCTGATCCAGCTGGGGTAGAGTTGGGACCTGCTTCCTTACCCTGCTCATGGTGGAGGTGGTGGCACTGTGGGTTGGACCTGCCTTTAGCCAGAGATCTCAGAAATAACTGCTTACGCGATTTCTCTGGGTTTTCTGGCTTTCTTTCTCCTACTGAAGGCAACGTGCGAAATCGAGAAACACCAATGGGAATGTGTACAGCCAACCAACCCAAATTGTCCTGATGAGATTAGGCTAAGTTTTGTAATTGGCTAAAAATTATAAACATTCCAGTCATTAACTTCTCATAGTCATTGAAGAGAGTGATAAATAGTGAGAATAGTGACCAACAGTCAAGAGTGAAAGAGAGAGAGCAGGAGACAAAGGCAGAGAGAGAGTGAGAGTGAGAGAGAGAGAAAGAGAAAGAGCACCTAGGTGAGAGAGAGAGAGCGCACCTAGGCTGGATTCTCAGGTCCGCCAGCCGTGTGTTTCTTAGCAATGCGTCATTTGCTGGCAGCGGGATTCTATACTCCCGCTTCTTGTCAATGGAATTTCCCATTGATGCCACCCCACGCTGCCAGGAAACCCATGAGCGGGGGTCCGCAGCCAACAGGGAACGTGAATCCCAACGGCAGGAGAATTCCATAACATAATGGAACGAACCAGAGAGAGAGGCTGACTAACTAACCAACAGATCTCCATAAACTAATCAAAATGCTAAATTAAATAGTTGTGGAGATTTGTACTACCAAAACTGGAACTTCATCTCTCACCACAATGTTCATACATATCACAATTCATTTGATTCTCTGACAAGATGGTGCAGGACTACAAGAGAGGCTCACTGTATTTTCCTTACATTGACCTAAACTATGAAAACCGGCTATTGGAAGAATGTTTGAGCAGCAGCCTGGCCAGATTTCTATTTTCCTAATTCATATTCCCAAGGCCGTTTAGAGCTAAAATGCTGTGAATGGATTCACTGCTCTTTCCTATTGATCTTATGTAGCCGGAAAAACGAGTGAGGAACAAAATACCTGAGTGCGCAAAATTGTATGTCAAATACAATTTTTTAATGTATTTTTACCACAGAAAATTATTTTGAACATTCTGTCTCTTTCAGATCTAAACCAGAAGTGAGCTATTCTCTCTTTTAGAAAATATATTCACAGTAAAAGCTTTAGATGGATCTTCTGCACAAAGGAGCCTTCAGTGAGGATATGACCTTTAAAATACAAGTTACCTGACAAACCCATCTGTGCAATGGCATATTGCTCTCTTTTCATACACAACGGGATAATTTTTTTGAACCATTAAATGGCTTTTCCTGATACTTAAAAATAGCCGAGGAAACATTTTACTTTGTGAGAGAACCACAGCTGTATTATCTGCCAAATTGTCACTGAGGTAAATAGATTTGTACATAACATGTCAAGAAAGGAAGAAAAGTAAATGGAACAACAGGGAAGCTTTCTAAGGGGCATTGTTCTGAATCGTCTTCACTCAACTGTTTTACATAGGTCAGCTGTACCTTTTAATACTTCTGTTATTTTACATTTACACTATTCTTTACATATTGCACACTGCCAATCATGGCCTGGTTGTCAATACTTACAGATGTGCTAAGCTATTGACATAGTGGCATGATGTTAGAGAGGGTCATACAATTGGCAGGAATACCTTAATCGTTCACTGCATAGAATCATAGAATTTACAGTGCAGGAGTCCATTTGGCCCATCAAGTCTGCACAGGCCCTACTTAAGCCCACACCTCCATCCTATCCAGAATTACTTTTCATACAATTAACCATTTCTTCTTGGTAGTAATTGAATAGGTTAACCTAATTATCCAATGTTTAATCAGCCATGATTGAATGGCGGAACAGACTTAATAGGTGGAATGGCTTAATTCTGCTCCTATATCTTATGGTCTTTAATGGAATCTGTCAGAACAACAACATGTTGGCTACGCCAATAATATCAACCATTCTTTTATTTGAGGACGGAGCCTGGTAATTACTGTTAATAATATCATTGGATGAGTAGATAATGTGTGCCTATGTTATTTCTCTGTTCTTTGTTCTTGTAGAAGTATTAGCCCATTTAAAAAACCAGGAGCCTCTTTTCAGTGTGTGTGTGTTTGTGGGAGGGGGGTTTGTTTTAGTCAGGGGGTCCTTGTGGGGGGGTCCTCCTATTACAGGGGATCCAGGAGGATCTCCCTATTACAGAGATCCCTGGGGGGGGGGGTTTCCTTATTACAGGGGTCCTTAGGGGGTCTCCCTGTTACAGGTGTCCCTGGGGGAGTCTCCCTATACAAGGGTCCTGGGGGGGTCTCCCTATTACAGAAGTCCCGGGGGGGGGGGGGGGTCTCCCTATTAATTCCAATGAAAATCGGTGTCCGACTCGTCAGGGACGGGATTTGGCACTCGAGAGGCTGGTAAGCTGCAGCTACATATAAGCACTTCACTCCCCACACACACTCATTCCAGCTAACAAGGTGGCAACCCGAAGATTGTCATTTGTCTCAATTCAATTTGTGGGACCTTGCAGCATGCAAACTGGCTGCTGCATTTCTCTCCATTAGAACTTTGACCACACTTCGTTCTTTAGTCTCAATGCCTATCTCCTAACACTACTAGGTCCCTCTCGATCACATTCTGAACCTTTCAATTCTGCTCATGGATTAGGTGTGAAGAGAACAATGGGTTAACTCCTTGTGTGAGATTCTGCTGAAGTTACAAGTTTAAGGGGAAGAAGACAGTCACACAATCCAGTCAAGAATTAAAGGCTCAATAATCTTGCAACCACATCAGAGAAAGGGATTGCGGTCTGATGATCTTAAAAAACAGGCAATGCAGTGAGATCAGCTGAAGTACTATGTACATCACAGAAGAAGGATTGCGAAAGGCTGGCCTTCCTGAAATCAATTATCAGCAGGACATTGGTGATTCACAGAAGATTTAAAAAAAAACAGATATCAAGAATGAGGATGTGGGTTACCAATCAGAAGTAAAGGTTTGGAGCATTGTCAAATTTAGAGACAAGATTACCAAGCCAGCAGCAACAAAATGGCAAAAATTTGAACAGAAATTGGGGTACGTTACAGTTCTTGCAGACAGGCATGGGAGATTATAAAGATTAGTCAACTCCACTGAGGGGCCTACAGACACCATTGGAAGGCCACTGAGGGTGGCTGTAAGTATTATGTCAGGAAATGAAGTAGGAGTTGGGGGGGTGGGTGTTAACCTCTAACAGGTCATAATTATAGTTGAAACTGTAACTTGTGATTGCTGAATGTAATCCTGCTCTAAGGATTGTGGAGAATTCAATAAAGTGATTGCGAGTTATCAGAAAAAACTTGTCTCATTGGTGATTCTGCTCGAGGATACATTTGTAATTCTGGTGTGACAACATCAGTGTAAAGGGTCTCTGAGGTGAGGCGGACAATTCCCTACAGGTGTGATGGCATTCATTTTTCTTTCCTATGTGCAGCACATTCACTTTCTCCATAATTGTTCAGCTCAAATGTTTACTTTGTCGTACTTGTTCCATAATTTCTGATCTGCTGCTGTCAATTGCAATGCCCATCCTCGATTTGTATCATTTCCAAAAATTAACATCCGTATAATTCTCGTCTGAGTCCCTCCAGTACATCAGTTCAACATGTAAAAGGTAAATTGCTAAACTGGGCACGGAGTATTCCAAGTGGTTGAATTATTGAGGAGTTACGTACAGAGTGAAACTAATTAGTTCAGACTGTGCTGCGGTTTCACTATGTTGTAACCTTGACAACAGTGTGGATTTGAGTGGTTCCATTTTCTTGTGTTATTAAGAATGTCTGGTTGTGGTGGTGTGTTAAAGTTCACTCAAGGAGCCTGAGTTGCTGGGGCAATGTTCACTTTCAAATGCATGGTGTAGTCTAGAACTATGGATAGTGATAGTAGAGGCTCTAACTTCCTTTCCATCACGTGGCTGCCCAGAAATTTCTCCTGCTTTTACGCCTTGCCATTGGCATGAGTCGGAAAGGATTTGCAGGTTGCTGATTAACCTGTTTGGCTATTCTCTTATAAACACACCTTCCTTGGCCATCAAGTCCTGGGGTGGAGCTCGCACCCAGAGCTTCTGACCCAGAAGCAGGGACATTGCCCATACATCAAAACACCTTCTGAAAAAAACTGAAGTAAACCTGAGCTGCAGTCCAAAGGATTGATTTTAACATAAAATGCCATTGAACTAAAATACATATTCCTTAACCAACATCATCAAAGCAGATTATTTGCTCATTGTCACATGCCTATTTATGCGACCGGGCTGTGTGAAGAATTAGCTGATGAATGTCCCACAGTACAACACAAATACATTTCAAAAGAATATAGCTGACTGTAAAGCACTTCAGGATATCCTGAGGGCATGAGAGGCATTAAATGGGATTCTCCGTTGGCAGGATTCTCCGTTGCACGGCAGCATACCCACGGGAAATCCCATTAGCAAGTGGCAGGAACGGGGAATGCCGCTGCCGGTGAGGGCACGCCACTGAGGAGCAAGTGGCTTGCAGACCGGAGAATCCTGCCCGTTATGTAACTATAAGTTCTTTCTCACATGTCAAAGAAAGCTAGATAAGGAACCGTTCTATTCACTATGCATGGCAACATGGAAATTTGTGAAGATATTTGGTCACTATCACAAATAAAATTGTAAAGATGTTAAAACAAAGTTCTTATGATTTTGTTGGAAGCACCAACCAGAGGAGATTATAATGAGTGCTGTCTTAATGCTCCCACAGAGGAATTATTTTCTGTCCCAACCCCACACGATTAACCCGGTGGTTACAGAGGGTGGATAATTACAGTCTCCATTACACAACTGAAAAATAATAAATCCTCAGTTCCTTTTGATTTGTTTCTGTTCAGGAATCCTTGCTTTTTATACAACAACTATGTTCATGAATTATATGTTTGTTACAGATAGTGAGCATAGAACACTATGAACTGGAAACCTGTGTGAGCGGCAAGAATTGTGGAGGAAGGACTTCAAACTGAAAAATCAATATTCCATTTTTGTAACGCCATTCACCTTCTCTTTCACATTTGAATTGCATAGCAAAAACAAAGGTACAATACACATCCGTGAAACTGGATACTGCTGTGGCCTTAATTAGAATCTGGCGAGCAGACTATTGGCACAAATAGATTCCTAACCCCTTCATCTCCTACAGGCAACCTTTACTATTTTCAATCCTTTGTTGAGTATATAATTAGTGTTGGAACAGTGGGAAGATTAATTACTGATAGTGGCATGTGTTAGGAGATGTAGGTCATGAGTACAATCTCTATGCACACAAAATGTCAAAAATGTGCTGCAGAAGCTGTTAACATCAAAGAAGATTTAGTTTGTATGGGAACAAGAGATTGAGAGACTCTCCCCGGTAGACCGCTGGCACCCCAAGAGGATTTGCTGGGTGGCTTCCCAGGAAGGTGAATTCCTCACCTGCTGTTTGTTGAATACCAGGATGAGGGCTTTATGTGGCTACTTAAGGGCTCCAATTGACCTTTGGCTGGGCAGGCCGATTCCACCCTTTCCAACGGAAACTTGATCGGGGTGTAGTCAGGATGGTGTCAGCGTCCCCACCACACACTCTCCCACTTGATCAAATAACACCTCCCCCCACCCCACTGTCCCCACCACACCACAAACTCGCTTGTGGGAGGGGGGGGAGATTTGGATTTTCTCAACAACATTTTCCATAACCGGCGGGGGTCAATTTAGGTGCCTGGGCCTGTGTACTAAATGGTACTCCAGCATTCTAGGCAGGCCTAGAGTCCCTCCCTGCCCACCTGGGTGCAAAGGACCCTCTTTGAGGAAGTCCATCCCACAGCAGTCACCAGGCTGCAGGAACCATTTTTCAATTCAACTTTTAAAAAGGTTGATGATTGGATAACTCCATGTTGAAGCAACCTCACTGCTACTCACCTACCATGACAGTCTGCTGCAGCTTTCAAGCTGGAACGCTCTCACTTATGCTCCAACTTTGAAAATCCACATGCTGCCCTTAATGGGACACCCTGGGCGGGATTCTCCCACAATCGGCAGGGTGGGCCGTACCGGCGCCAAAGAGTGACGTGAACCACTCGGGCGCCAGGTCGCCCGGAAGGTGCGGAATCCTCCGCACTTCCGGGGGCTAGGCTGGCGCTGGAGTGGTTGGCACTGCCCCAACTGGCGGCGAAGGGCCTCCGCTGGCCAGCACGAGTTGGCGCATGCGCAAGAGCGCCAGAGTGTTCTGGCACATGCGCAGAACCGCTGGCATGATTCCTGTGCATGCGCAGGGGGTTTCTTCTCTGCGCCGGCCATGGCAGAGCCTTACAGAGGGCGGGCCAGGCCACCTTGTCTAATCCACGCCGGCGGGACTGGCCCATCAGGGCCCGGATAATCGCCGGGGGTCCCACTGCCAACAGCCCCCGACCGGCACGGCGCGATCCCCTCCCCGCCCAAAAACCAGCGCGGGAGAATTCGGCAGCCGGCGTCCGAGCGGCAAAGCGGGTTTCACGCCGCCCCCTGCCGATTCTCCAACCCGGCGGGGGCTCAGAGAATCCTACTGGGGACAGGATTGGAATCCAGCAACAACCCCAACACCAACCTGGGAAAATCCACTCACTGGAGCTGCTGTCAGTTTTAGAAGACAAATGAAGGAAAAGACTGATGAATTCAATGTTATTACTGTACAATATCCAACCCCATAAAGAGAACATGTGATGAATTATATGTTGTCTGAAGTCTAAAAGGTAGACGGTTTGTGGTTGTACTGTTGAATATTATACCTTGGGTTGAAGAAAGTGCTAACAAATTCGGTATAACAGATGTTGGTTATGCTCATTTTAAACAAATGATAACAGAATAAGTGGAGCTGCGGTAGAGAACAACACTGCAGGAGTATAATCACCAGGTTTTAGAAGGGAAAGGAGAAAGGGTAGAATTTTAATATGTATCAGTTGGAATTAAAGTTCAGCCTTCACAAATAAGGAGGTTAAAGATTTTGATTTTAAATAAGAAATGCCTTTAAGAAACAAGAGGAGCAACAGTAGTCAATATTTAAAATTAAAGGAGATGAACTTTAACTCTCCAAAATAGGTGGATGAGGTTTGGGTGAGATGTAAAAATTTCAGAAATCACAAACCCAACTCCAACCCATCCCCAATCCATCCCACTTGTGAGTTTAATGGAGGCAGGAAAAGAGGCAGATAATCACCCGTTCCAAGAAGGTCGAGGTGGCTATTTCAATGCTACAATGAGACTGGGAACTTTACTCTTAATGCGTTTCCCAACTTTATCCCTGTCCAGTTAGATTTCTCACACTTCGGAAAATCTAGCAGCCTGAGAGCTGAGGACAGCTTCTGGGAAAAAGTAAAGGCCAAAATTCTGCGGCCTTTGCGATTCACTTTTCCCTCCGGCATTGCAGGTTTCCTGGCAGCATAAGGTAGTTACAATGGGAAATCTAAGGGGCGGGAAGATAAAATTCTGCCGCCAGCGAATGGCGTGCCGCCAAGATACACGTGGCTGGAGAGCCAAAGAATCCAGCCCAAATGCTCTAACATTCCTCTTGCGTGTGGTGCTTTTCTCCTGGCTCCCCATCCCCTCATCAGCCCAACCCCTGCCCCCCTCACACCCCACTAGCCCACCCACCCCATTTAAGTTCTAAGCATAGTTGCTTGCCTGGGTAAAACTCCACCCCATCAGAAACCATAGATACATAGAAGCTGGGAGCAGGAGGAGGCCTTTTGACCCTTCGAGCCTGCTTCACCATTCATCACGATCATGGCTGATCATCCACCTCAATTGCCTAATCCTGCTTTCTCCCCATAGTCTTTGATCCCATTCTCCCCAAGTGCTATATCTAGCTGCCTCTTGAATATATTCTATGTTTTAGCATTAACTACTTCCTGTGGTCATGAATTCCACAGGCTCACCACTCTTTGGGTGAAGAAATGTCTCCTCATCTCTGTCCAAAATGGTTTACCCTGAATCCTCAGACCGTGACCCCTTGGTCGTCATTCTCCGACCCCCCAGTGGGTCGGAGAATGGCCGTTGGCCGCCGTGAATCCCGCCCCCGCCGTTTGCCGAAGTCTCCGGTACCGGATATTCGGCGGGGGCGGGAATCGGGCTGCGCCGGTTGGCGGGCCCCCCGCTCGATTCTCCGGCCCGGATGGGCCGAAGTCCCGCTAATAAATTGCCTGTCCCGCCGGCGTAAATTAGAGTAGCTATTTACCAGCGGGACAAGGCGGTGTGGGCGGGCTCCGGGGTCCTGGGGGGGCGCGGGGCAATCTGACCCCGGGGGGTGCCCCCACGGTGGCCTGGCCCGCGATCGGGGCCCACCAATCCGCGGGCGGGCCTGTGCCGTGGGGGCACTCTTTCCCTTCCGCCTCCGCAATGATCTCCACCATGGCAGAGGCGGAAGAGACTCTCCCCACTGCGCATGCGCGGGAAACTGTCAGCGGCCGCTGACGCTCCCGCGCATGCGCCGCCCGGAGATGTCATTTCTGCACCAGCTGGCGGGGCAATAAACACCATTTCCGCCAGCTCGCGGGGCGGAAATCCCTCCGGCGCCGGCCTAGCCCCTCAATGTTGGGGGCTCGGCCCCCAAAGATGCGGAGCATTCCGCACCTTTGGGGCGGAGCGATGCCCGTATGATTGGCGCCGTTTTGGGCGCCAGTCGGCGGACATCGTGCCGTTTGGGGAGAATTTTGCCCCTTGTTCTGGACACACCTATCATTGGTAACATTTTCTCTGCATCTACCCTGTCTCGTCCTGTTAGAATTTTATAAGTCTCTATGAGATCCCCCCTCATTCTTCTGAACTCCAGCGAGAACAATCCCAACCTTCTCAATCTCTCCTCATATGACAGTCCCACCATCCCTGGAATCAGTCTGGTAAACCTTCGCTGCACTCCCTCGAGAGCAAGAACATCCTTCCTCAGAGAAGGAGACCAAAACTGTACACAATACTCCAGGTGTGGCCTCACACAGGCCCTGTATAATTGCAGCAACAATTATACAGCAATCAAATATCCCCTATGATCCAGGATAGGGCAGCCCCAGCCTAGTTCAGGGATCAAACCTCCCCACTTCAAATCGTGGATCAAACCACAGCGCCAACTGGGGAGCAGACATTGAGGGTCGGACCTCCCTGGTGCTCAGAGTCTGTTCACCTTGAATCAGGGAATGTAGGTGCCCCTCGCTCCTCTCTCCCCGGATTGTGCCTGCCTCTCCAAGCTCCCATAAGCAGCTGCAGACCCTTTACCTGCGGCAGTAGTCTACTCCCAAGTATTCATTGCCTGACTGGAAACCAAGGCTGTCAATGGGGCTGACGTCCATGCAGGAAACCCTGTCAACAATAATAATAACAATAATCACTTATTGTCATGAGTAGGCTTCAATGAAGTTACTGTGAAAAGCCCCTAGTTGCCACATTCCGGCACCTGTTTGGGGAGGTAGTCACAACGTTGTGGACTTAAAGCATATTGAGAAATTTGGATTTCCCAGATGAAATTAGGTTGCGACTCGGATATAGTGAGCCTTGGCCTTCCCAGGTAGTTTCCAGGGAGACTCTTTGGGTACATAGTCTCCTCCTAACCCAAGCAAATTAAGCAGGGTAAGTAGCTTTGTGCCTTAATTGGCATCTCATACCTGTTAAAGAATAGTGAGCTAATGTGTCGAGTTAAAGCAAACAAACGGGCCTGAGAAAAGATGGAGTGAAGATTCATTTCAGGGATCCAGGCCACTTCCTAAATATATTAGCAATTTTTACATTTTTCTCAGTTCCTCCATTGAAAATATACCAGTTAGAGATAGAAAGATCAGACAGATATTCTTGATTGGGGAGAAGTGCCATGCCTTGCGATCCTCTGCTGTAGTGAGGTGACAAAGACGAGCCTCAAATTACCCATTTGCCCCATTTGGTTCATGTAGCTTCAGTGAGCTCCCCATGCCTTATAAACTTTGATGGGCTCAGTGCTGGAGGTCACCAATGGTCATATCCCAACATATCCACTGGATGAATTGTCTGTGGACTTCAAAGCCAAAGGGGAAAGAAAGGTAAGGGGAGATAAATTAAATTAGATATGACAGAAACTGAAAACAAAAGCTTTCAATATACTTGTAGCAACATACGAATATAGGAGCAGAAGTAGACCATTCAGTCCCTCTAGCCTGCTCTGCAATTCATTAAGATCACGGCTCCACATTCCCAACTGCCACTGGTAATGTTTGATGCCCTTGCCTAACAAGAATCTATCTATCTCTCCCTTAATAAATATTCATCGATGCCACCTCCTCAGCCTTCTGAGGCAGAGTTCCAAAGTCGCACAACCCTCTGAGAGACAAAATTCTCTTCATCTATGTCCTAGAAGGGTGACCCTAATTATATAACAGTCCACTAGTTCTAGACTCACCCACAAGAGTAAAATCCTTTCCACATCCCTCTTGTCAAGACATTCAGGATCTTATATTCTTCAATCAAGTCTCCCCTTGTTTTTCTAAACGCCAGTGTGAACAAGCTCCGCCCTTCCAACCTTTCATCATAGGTATAATTCCAGATATCAACCCAGTAAAATTTCTCTGAACTACCTCCAAATCATTTACATCCTTCCTTTAGTAAGGAGACTAAAACTGCATACAGTGTTTGAGATGCAGTCTCAGCAATGCCCTGTGTAATGAAAGCACAAGTCCTTTACTTTTATGTTCAATTCCTCTCGAAATAAAGGATAACATGTCATTAGCCTTCTTGATTACGTGCTGCATGTGTACACTAACGTTTTGTGACTCATGCATGAGAATGTCTAGGTTCCTCCGCACTGTGGAATTCTGCAGTTATTCTCCATTTAAATAATACTCTCCTTGTTTATTCATCCTGCCAAAGGGAACAACTTCACATTTTCCCACATTATACTCCATCTGCCACATTATACTCCACTCAGCCCATCTATATCCATCTGCAAACTCCCCCCTCCCCCACCCAGCGGGCTTTCTGGTGACAGTGACGTCCTGCCATTGGTCATCAGGTTCCCTGGTGGCATGGCTGGCGAGCCATGGAAGATACCATTGCCCTCAGTGGCACTGGAATACCCTGCACGCCAGCCAATGGTGGGCGGCCTCCACCGTTGAAAAATCCACCGCGAGGGGGTCTGAAAATTCCCAACCTTTATGTCTTCTCCAAAACATAGCCTTGTGTTGTATGCAAATTTAGATCCCATCCCTTTGTTTCCCACATCCAAATTATTGATGTAAATTGTAAAAGGTTGAGGCCCCAGCACAGACCCCTGCTAGATTCCATACTGATCAGACGAAGACCCATTTATGCATACTGTAAGCCATCCAACCTTCTGACCATGCTAATATATTAGCCCGACCCTGAGCTTTTGTCTTCCATATGAACCTTTGATGTGGCACTTTATTAAGTGGTTTTTGGAATCCAAGTACAGTACATCTACAGGCTCCACTCTATTCACAGGACATGTTACTCCTTCAAAGAACGAATGAAAGTGTCAAGGAAGAAAATGCTAACCATTAAGGGAAAAACAAAGGTAATCCTGTGAGTCAAGTAGTAGGCAACACTTGTCAAATTATAAAATATGTTTTCAACAGGAATTGATAGTTTTTAGTAATGGAGAAGGTGTCTGATTATGCAGTGGTAGCATTCTTTCTCCTGAGCCAGATTCTATGGGTTCAAGTCCCACTTGAGGCAAAGCTTGATGGCCATAGAAGGTGTGTCCATAATGTGGACAAATGGTTGATTATTAGTCTGCAAAACCTTCCAATATGCCTGGCAAGAGCAGGAGAATTTCTTGCTCAATCATACTGCAGAAGGCATCAGCAAACCACTTCAGTTCTTTGCCAAGCAAAATCATTGACCAATCCAATGGAAGTCCATGGTCACCAATGCCCTCAAAGAGCATGGTACCTGAAGGAGGAGGAGTCTACAGAAAATATAACAAACAATATATTATCTTACAAGGAAAGTTGTGATCACCTTTTAATAATTCATAAGAACTAGAATACTTGAAAATACGTGAGTCACCAGGTCCAGATGGAATATAAAGAATGCAAAAGTGGACAGCAATAGAAGAGAGATTGAATCAAACATGATGTTGAATTCTAAAAAATAAACGTTAAGAAGATTCAAATCTTTAAATGGATCAAAGTCCTTTTCCTGTATCTGATAGGTTTATTAGCTTCTTACTTTTAGTGGTAAAATTATTAATCAGTTTTAAAGGAAGTAATTCAAATAAATATAATGGAATGAAAAGGAAATAAATGCAAGTCATCGTGTGTGAATTACACATATATTATTTAACAAACACTACTTCTTTATAATTGTAACAGAGTCAGTAAATAAAAACAATTCATGTTAGCGTTGTTGATTTTTGACATGACCGTTCTAAGAAATACACAACAGTGAGTTAATGGGACCAAGGAGAAGATTGCCAGCGTTAATTTGCTATGTCAATTTTTCTTAGAAGGTAGTTGTGATTGGCAGAATCGAACAGTTTCTCCCGAGACACCCATCAATTATAGAAATTAATGACTGCTGCAGGTGATGGGAATTGAATGTATACAGTTGGCAAGCTATGATGTTCAGAATAGAAGCTGTCATGCAAAAGCATGACATTTGCTATTAAACAGATTGTTTAAAGTGTCCTCAAAAGATATATTGTCATGAAGACGGCAAGAAGAATTTCAAACTACTGAAATAAGAGTGGAAACAATTATTCCTTTGAACTTGCTTGCTCCAATTGTCTTCTGTCCAGTCGACCACCCTCTCACAACTTGAGATCATCCAAAACTCTGCTGCCCATTTCCTAACTCACACCAAGTCCCATTCACCCATCACCTCTACGTTCCTGGTGCGGTGCCACCTTGATTTATAAAATTCTCATTGTTGTTTTCAAATTCCTCCATGTCATTGCCGCTCCCGACCGTTGGGACATCCTCTCGCCCTAGTATTTTGCTCCTCTAATTTTGGCCTCTTACACGGCCCCAATTTAAACACACCATCATTGGTGACTTTACCTTCGGTAGCCTAGCCCTAAGCTCCAGAACCCCCCCACTAAATCTCTACATTTCTATAATAAAATAAAAGTAAATTATGGCGGATGCTGGAATCTGCAACAAAAACAAAAAATGCTGGACAATCTCAGCAAGTCTGACAACATCTATGGAGAGAGAACAGAGCTAGCCCCAACCCCTCATCCTCTTCCCACAGCACCTTCCCATATCATCACAGAAGGTGCAACACCTGTCCTTTTACCTCCTCCCTGCCCACCATTCAAGGTCCTACACATGCTTTTCTGGTGAGGCAACGCTTCATGTGCACCTCCATCAATCTGGTCTATTGCATTCGCTGCTCTCAATGCGGACTACTCTACATTAAAGAGACTAAACGCTGACTTGGTATTGGTTTGCAAGCAGGACCCAGATCCTCCTGTCGCTTGTCATTTTAACTCACCGTCCCTCTCTCATGTCCACACGTCCATCCTTGGCCTGCTTCAATGGTCCAGTGAAGCCCAGCGCAAACTGGAGGAACAGCACCTCATCTTCCAATTAGGCATGTTACAGTCTTCTGGATTTAACATTGAGTTCAACAACTTCAGACAGTGAACTCTCTCCTCCACCTTAACCCCATTTTAATTTCTATCAATTTATTTTAATTTCTTCCATCGATCCATTTTCCCCTCACCATTGTCTCCCCTCCCCCCGCACCACCTCACTAGGGCCATCTGTTCCCTGTTCCAAGTTGTGCTTTGACACATTGCTCACTTTTGTTCTGCCACTATAATAATAACCTTTTATTGTCACAAGTATGAAGTTACTGTGAAAAGCCCCGAGTCGCCACATTCCGGCGCCTTTTCAGGTAAGCTGGTACGGGAATTGAACCAGCGCTGCTGGCCTCGTTCTGCATCACAAACGGGCTGTCTAGCCCACTGAGCTAAACCAGCCCTGACACATTCTGATCCCTTAATGTGCCCTTATCAGTACCTTCCCTAATCATTTTCACCACCATTCACTTTTGTTTTTTGTGCACAACACCTTTGTCAACCTTCACCTATCGCTGTCCCTCTCTCCCTCCCCACTGCTCCACCCCTCCCCCACAGCAGTGTAAATCTCACCCAATTTCCAGTTCTCTCTAGCTTTGACAAAGAGTCATCCAGACTCAAAACGTTAGCTCCATTCTCTCTTCACAGATGCTGGCAGCCCTGCTGAGATTGTCCTGTGTTTGCCTTTCCACTTCAACACCGCTCTTTCCTCTTTCGCTTCTCTTGAAAGCTTACATCTGTGACCGAGCTTTTGGGACCTGTTCTAATATCTCCATATGTTGCTTTGTGACAAGCATTGATTGATAATGTTCCTGTGCAGTGCCACAGGATATTTTACTATGTTACATGTGCTGTGCCAATCGAAGTTGCTGTTGTGATCAAAATGGCGAAAGCTGAAGGAAGATAACAGTTTCAAGTTTCATTGCTCTCTAATCATCGACAACCAAACATATAAACCACAGAAAGTTTATGATTTGCTTGCAGCCTTAGGCATGACCATGGAACAAGAGGCAACTTGTGAGCTTTATTCTTCTGTAGTAACTTTGTTCTTCTTGATTTTGTTTTATTAGGTCAAAACAAGTCCTCTTGCATTTTTTTCCCAAGGTTGCTATGTGGTGATAAGAGGGAGTCATGCACATTAGACTGGTAAAAATGCTGAATGCTAACAAATAACATTAAATTGAATTGCTTTATTTCTCTTGGACCGGTGCTTGCTATTGTCAGTCTTATCTTGCCAGGCTGTAGACTCAGTTTTTTCTTTCGACACAAAATCCATTTTGAAGCTAGATATTTCAGGTAACAATTTTTTTGAGTTGCTGGCTTGTTACGTCTGCAAGTTCGTATTGCTGGCAAAATCACAGCAACTCTTCAGCTGGCTATGCCCTGTGTTTGTGCAAGCAGCTAGCTTGAGCCGTTCATCGCCTTTATCTACATATCATCAAGGAGCTTTTACCCTCAAGTATGTGACGCAAAGATTCCTAAATATGCATTTCATCCAAACTTACAGCTAGCTGTTAAAGTAATCAGTTCTGTGACATTTTCCCTTTGTTACTCACTGAGCATTTTGTTGGAGGTAAAAATGTTCATTTCCTAAAGGCTGAAGTGCTGTTCGTGTGCTGTCATCCTCTCTGCCCAGGTGAATTCGTATGGAGGCCTAGTAAATTGCTTATGCTTTACAGCTGTAAGCAGACACAAACATATTTTCATACTTTAATCTGTCAGTCAATGCATGTCCATATATAATTGCTTTTCTTAACTGCAATTTTCCCAGACCCGCAGTACTTTTTAGGATTAACTTAATTATTTTATAGGTTCTGTGGTGATATGCATCACTGTATATACACAAGGGGTTAATGTAAATACACTACGACTAGGTAAACACTAGAGGGAGCACCAGAGATGTCATGACACACAGACATGTAGCCAATGGGTCATTAGAACAGGACACAACCAATGGGTAATCAGGACACCCAGAGGTGACATTACCACAAGGGGGCACTTCACAACCCATATAAAAGGACAGGGCACACATGCTCTTTCTCTTTCCACAGACCACATTTATGGAGTGATACAGGGTTGATCAGCAGCATCACACCCAGTACGTGGCTTCGAGCAGACTGGTTTAGTTAGATTGAGTTACTACAGTTAGATTAGCAGGAGAGTCAAACTCATTGAAGAACTGTGTTCTGAATAGTTCAATAAACATATTGAACTCATTACAAAGTCTGGACCTTCCTTTGTCAAAGTATACATCAAGTAAGCAGCTTATGCTACACGAAGAAGCATAACACAACATGGTACCAGTAGAGCCTGTTCAATCTATTTAGTTCAACTCAGCAAGGTCCGTGACAACCAGCAACAGCACCCAGGCAAGGTGATTGAGATTCCGGTTCCTCAGCAACTCAGGTACAACGGCAATCTTAGTGCCAACTGGCGTGCATTCAAGCAGAGATTTCAGCTTGACCTGGAAGTAGCCGACCTAAATGGTGTGGCTGATGCTAAAAAGATAGCTCTTCTCCTCACCATTGCGGGTGAGCATGCAACAGAGATCTGCAACTCCTTCAAATACTCCAAAGGGCAGGAAAAAAAAGACTTCCAGACAGTCCTGGACAAGTTTGAAAACTACTGCGAGGTAAACACAACAGAAATCGGTAAAACTGGCGCCTATACTCACCATGAGGCAGAGGTCGGGTTGCAACAGAAGCAAACAGCAATTTTGATTGGCAGCCATCTTGCGCAAGGAGCCGCACATGCGCAGTTCCCGAGAAGGCGCGATCCGGCAAACTAGTGTTTTGCGCAGTTCCAAAAAACGCGCAAAGTAAAGGAAAGTCCGTTTGCGCATGCGCGAGCAGCCACGCATGCGCAGTTGCGCAAAGAGCGCACAGTAAAGGAAACGCGATTTGCGCATGCGCAATCCATTCCTACGCTTTACGTCATACAATGAAACCACTGCCCGACTCCACACAGGGATGTCAGACTCCACAGAGAGAGCGACACAAGCCTCCACAGCGAGCTCGTTGACAGACTCTACAATGGAAGGAACTCGAGACTCCAGAGCGAAGTCCATGCATGAACAGGACCGTGAAGGTTTATCCACCTTCTCTGAGCAACCAGCAGCAGACGATGCAAGTCTACCACGCTCATGTGAACAACAAAAAGACTATGACAGTCTACCCAGCTTATTTGAGCCATCAGAAGAAGACTATGAAAGTCTACCCAGCTCATTTAACCAACAAGAAGACACTGCAGGTCTACCCACTGTATGTGAGACAAGTGACGAACGCATCACAATTCCCATACAAGATGTGCAACATCACAGCGAGACTGACAGATCTCTGTTCGTATGCACAGAGGCACTCGACAATCCTAGTGAAACTACTTGTGAGTCCAGTGAGACCACGTCATTTGAAACCTCATCCACTCGAGCCTCTCCACAAGGAAATGAAATCTTAAACATTCTGACTCCAGACGAGGAGCATCAAGAAACCAAAGATGATTCAGGTGAACCAGAAATGACTACAGACGGGGAGCATTCACAAACCAAAGATGATTCAAGTGAACCGGACATGACTCCAGGCGGGGAGCACCGAGGAATCGAAGAGGAAATGCTCAATGCAACAGCAGATGCCACGAAGGACACTGCCACAAGTAACTTTGTGAAGAACTCGCATTATCCACTCGGGGTGGTCATTGAGCGCCACAAACACAACAATAAAACCTACAAAAACAACAACAGAGACAACAACAAGAAGTGTACCAGAGGCAACAACATCAACAACAAGCACGTCAATAACAACAATAATAACACCAATGGAACAACGACTGGTATGACATGGTACAACTCTGCAAATGCAGGACAATGTAACAGCACAGCTCCTAATACTGGCAAGAGTACAGACGCACCATGGCATGACAACGAATCTCACCAATTCACGTTTGCTCCACTACAAACAAGCAAACCAGCTTTCAAGGCAGATGACATACTACATCAATATCGCAAACACAAGAAACAATCCAGGTCAGACAACACAGATGACATACTGCATCGCTACCACAAGCATGGAAAAAAAGAGTCCAAATCAGGCAACAAAGTGATTTGACCATTTGAACACATAATGATGACTTCTTGGTTACGTAAACACCAGAACACTGACGGCGTTCACAAGGAAATGCCACCATCACAAGGAAATGCCACCATCACCACTTCACCGACAAAACAAGAAAGCCACTCGACTGTGTAAATTCATGAACTTTGGGCTCATAAATATTATATGGTGTTGTATAATCATCACTGTCATCATGCCTTGTACATGTCATCACTTATCTACCTCTCTTGTTCAATTTTCTTGAACAATGTACAGAAAATATGTAACATGAAAAAAGGGGGATGTGGTGATATGCATCACAGTATATACACAAGGGGTTAATGTAAATACACTATGACTAAGTAAACACTAGAGGGAGCACCAGAGATGTCATGACACACAGACATGTAGCCAATGGGTCATTAGAACAGGACACAACCAATGGGTAATCAGGACACCCAGAGGTGGCATTACCACAAGGGGGCACTTCACAACCCATATAAAAGGACAGGGCACACATGCTCTTTCTCTTTCCACAGACCACATTTATAGAGTGATACAGGGTTGATCAGCAGCATCACACCCAGCACGTGGATTAGAGCAGACTGGTTTAGTTAGACTGAGTTACTACAGTTAGATTAGCAGGAGAGTCAAACTCATTTAAGAACTGTGTTCATTGTTCAATAAACATATTGAATTCATTACAAAGTCTGGACTTTCCTTTGTCAAAACATACATCACGGAAGCAGCTTATGCTACACAAAGAAGCATAACACAACAGGTTCTATTGCTGAAACTATTTGGTGTTCTCACTCTGTTTATTGCTGAATACTTTTATCAAAATTCTAGCAAAGTTCCATCAGGTTTAGCGGTTAGGGAATTAGAGGATGAATTCTCCTTGCGGTAACGATACTGTGGCAGGGCAGGACTTCCACTTCTTGCTCTATTCTTAACATGACCCTATGGGTGTGATTCTCTGGAAAGGTTTCTAAGTGTTGTAGCAAGCAGGAATTGCTGCGGGCTTTTTGGCGCTCAGCCCAGAGGCAAGGCCCCATGAGCTTCTGTCCGCAAATGAAGGCACTTGCTCAGCCAATCCCAGTCAGCTCGCAATAATGTTGACGAGGAGACCAGCCCCAAGACTCGGGGGTGCCGACCTGGGGAGACTGCTGGACACCGTGGAGGGTAGGAGGGATGTCCTATTCCCCTGAGGGCCCTCAGGGTCAGCCATAGGGCAGCCAGCGTGTGGCCTGGGACGGGTGTGACCAGGTGGTCTGTCCCCCTGTGCAGGAAAAAGGCCAATGTCCTACACCGGGCAGCACGAGTGAGTAGACACTAGCCCACCCCCCCCCCCCCCCCGCCCCCCCCGCCTATCCTGAGACCTTACCGCCCCCAATGGAATATCCACCCACCATCGCTCTTCAACCCGCAGCTGTTCCCCCACCCACCTCTCCCTTCAACTCTCCCAACCCTTCCTTCACCCCAACCCTCCCAGCACTGTGAGCCAAGTGTGTGACGAACGATGCCCACTCTGTGTCTCCGCAGGATAAGCTCTCACAGAATTGACGGGAGAGGACTCAGACTGGTGGTGGTGTGTTAGACATCAAGATTCTCACCACCTTCGAGAAGCGTGCCGTGGAGGTGACCGGTGGAGCCGAGGACAGGGCAGTCACCAAAACGGACGCTGGTGGATGACGCAGAGCTGAGTAATCACGAGGGCCCACCTGGAGGACCTGCCAACCGTGACATGTGATTGCTTTACTGACTGGCCGATCCCTTCCATTGACCACATGGCTATTCTCCCATGAGACAACCTCGGATGAGAGCTCCGAGGATGCCATCGTACTAGCCACATCACAGCTGTCATCCCCACCCTCCACCAGCGCAGATACACCACCTCGGTGGGAAGTATTAGTGGTCAGGCTTCTGGGGCACAATCTGGTGAGCACCACAGTGCTGCTGATGTACATTAGGTGGAGGTAGGAACCCCCAGGCAAGACGGCAGTCGGAGCTCTGCTAGATCCTAGGACCCAGCTGGGTTCCAGCCTGATGCTGAGCCTGTGGAAGAGGTCACCCCAGAGGCGATGGAGATGTTCGAGTGTGGCTGGGACATCCAGAGGGAGATATCAGCATCACTCCAGCAAATCCATAGCCACTTGGAGGAGGTCCAGAGGCTACGAGTGCAGGAGATGTCGCCGGCAATGCCTGGCACGGAGGCCAACATTGCTAGGATGGAGACCACAGTGGAGGGCCATGTGCATGACGTTGACATTATTAGTGAAGGTGCCCAAGGCGTCGCACTGTCAGTGACGGCCATGGCTGAGGATCTAGGCAGAATCTCCACCTCGCTGGGGGATGTCATCCAGTACCAGTCTGACCTTGATTAGGTTCTGCAGGACATGTCCTGCTCTCAGATGGGCATTGCCGAAGAGCTATGGAGCTTATCCCAGTCACCGGTGGACACTGCGGAGGCTGTGCAGAGTATGGCTCAGTCACTCAGGAGCATCGCCGAGGGTGTCGACATGACGTTGCGGACCATGGGAAGCCACCAGGGCTGGCAGAGCCAGATGACGCAGGGACATCCAGCACTCAAGCCAGCTGCCCCTCCATCCCAAGATGAACCCCAGGGCCCTGTGGGCACCAAGTGGGAGGAGGGGGTGCCAACCAGCACCCGTCCCATGGAGTGGCGATGGTGGCCACCAGCACCCCAAGTGCCAGCCCTCTGATGAGACTGCATCTCACAGCCAGCACATGGGACAGAGTAGCATAGCTGTGCATATGCCGCCTGCAAGTGAGCCGGGAACTGTGGCCCCAGAGCCCCCAGAGGACACCAGCCAGTGGCATTGAAGGCCACGGGCCACACCTCCATTGTGCTTCCTGGGGACACAGCTAGACGTAGTGGTAGAGCTAGGAGGGCCAGGCACGTTGACGATCACTGAATGCTCCGGGGGTGCGATCGGTAGGGGGTGAGGGGGCAGGGGTGGGGAACAGGGCAGCAACATCAGGTTGGTGGAGAATTATAAAACACAATAAATACCGGGGGGGCAGCATGGTAGCACAGTGGTAGGCATAGTCGCTTCACAGCTCCAGGGCCCCAGGTCCGATTCCTAGCTTGGGTCACTGTCTGTACAGAGTCTGCACATTCTCCCCGTGTCTGCGTGGGTTTCCTCCAGGTGCTCCGGTTTCCTCCCACAATCCAAAGATGTGCATGTTAGGTGGATTGGCCATGCTAAATTGTCCTTAGTGTCCAACAAGATTAAGTGGGTTTACTGGGTTATGGGGATAGGGTGGAGGTGTGGGCTTGAGTAGGGTGCTCTTTCCAAGCCCCGGTACAGACTCGATGGGCTGAATGGCCTCCTTTTGCACTGCAAATTCTATGATTCTATGACTCTATGATTCTTTGTGCGCAACTAGTATGATGCCTCTATCACTTTCTTCCACAATGGGGGCTGACCTCCAAAACCTTGGCACATCACTCCAGCCATCTTCCCCTCCCCATGACACTCACCCACCTTCCGACCGTGGACATGTCCCCAGAGCTGTGTACCATCCCTGGTGTTGAGATGTTGGCTGCTGCTTGTGTGGTGTTGCCTCCCGCAGTGTTCAAGCACAGTGTCCATGCAGCAAGGTGTGATTGGGATGCTGTGCAATGACTCCCTTATGCTGCATGACCGCCCACTGACGGGCATCCACTTGGGTTGTGTGAAGTGCTTATTTCACCATGATTACAAATTCCCTATTAGCAATAGCCTTTGCCCGCATATTCCAGGGGCCTCGGCAGTTGGTGGGAGTTATGGCTGGTCGGGTGGGGCAGTCAGGCAGGGACAAGGGTTGCCACAGGAACGCATACACATGATCCAGAACGTGGCATGGTGATGCCACGTGCGGTTGCACCCCGGTTTCCCCCCCCCCCCCAGAGACTCCCCCCTCACCCTCCCATGGTGGCCCACCCTGCAGAGGGTCCCACACCCACAGCCAAGGATCCTCCACCAGAACCCCCAAGCTCTTTGTCTGTGAGCAAGGATGACTACTCACCTCCCCGCACCAAGATGGCGCCGGAGCGAGGCGACTCTCTGCGAGCTCTCCCAAGCAGATCCACTTTTTACTTAACTTATACTCGTTCTAATCTTTTAAAAATTAATTCTAAAACTAACATTATTACTAACCTCTCTCTTTTATCCTCTCTTGCAGGCTTGAACATCCTGCAAGGCCCTTGGAGACCTTTTGACCCGACCCGACCTGACCTCCGCGACCTGGAAGAAGATCGGGCCCAAACCGGAAGTGAAGCCCCGACCTCGCTTTGGAGCCGACCTGACCTCAGAGCTCCAGACCCGGCCTAACTACCGACGCCAGCCCCCGGATCGCCTTGCTCAACCCCGGAGCTGGATGAACTTAACACCAGACTTACCTCTCAGAGGGAAGTAAGAGACTGCTGTGTGCTCTGTTTCACAGAGACATGGCTCACCCCTGCCTCACCGGACTGTGCCATACAACCTGAAGGCTTCTCAATTCACCGGGCGGACCGCACGGCATCATTAGGCAAAGCGAAGGGTGGAGGAGTTTGCCTCCTCATCAACTCCTCCTGGTGCTTGGATGTGGCGACTCTGGCGATCTACTGCTCCCCAGACCTGGAATACCTGACCGTGAAGTGCCGCCCATATTATCTTCCACGTGAGTTCACTTCAGCCATTATCACAGCGGTCTACATCCCACCCCAGGCAGTAGTGAGGAAGGCGCTGGATGAACTATACACAGTAATAAACAACTACGAAACAGAACACCCGGAGGCCTTGTTCATCATGGCCGGAGACTTCAACAAGGCCAACCTCAAGAGTGTACTGCCAAAGTTCCACCAGCACATCTCCTGTCACACCAGGGGCGACAACACTCTTGACCACTGCTACTCAAAAATCAAGGGCGCCTACCGTTCCATCCCCCGACCGCACTTTGGGAAATCAGACCATAAGACGGTGCTCCTTCTCCCAGCATACAAGCAGAAACTCAAGCGGGAGAATCCAGCTAAGAAGGTTGTGCAGTGCTGGTCCGAGGAGACAGAAGAGCTCTTAAGTGACTGCTTAGAGACAGTGGACTGGTCCATAATTAAGAACTCAGCGACCAACTTAAATGAGTATGCCACCACCGTCACAGACTTCATCAGCAAATGTGTGGACGACTGCGTGCCAAAGAAAGCAGTACGTGCGTTCCCCAACCGGAAACCATGGCTCAATCGCGAGATTGACTCCCTACTGAAGGACAGATCTGAGGCGTTCAAGGCAGATGACCCTGACCGATACAAGAAATCCAGGTACGACCTCCGCAAAGCCATCCGGAATGCCAAGAGAGAATATCAAACCAAGCTAGAGTCACAGACAGACTCTCGGCGGTTGTGGCAAGGACTAAACAACATAACGGGCTACAAAGCGAAGCCAAACAGTATCTCTGGCAGCAGCGCACCCCTCCCCGATGAACTCAATGCATTCTATGCTCGGTTCGAGCAGGTAACCAACAATCCGCTGGCGAGTGCCCCAGCAGCCCATAATTCACCCATACCCACCATCACAGCTTCCAAAGTCAGATTGGCCTTTCCTGAAAGTGAACCCTCGGAAGGCGACGGGCCCGGACGGGATCCCTGGTTGTGCACTCAGAGCCTGCGTGGACCAGCTGGCAGAGGTATTCACGGACATCTTTAACCTGTCCCTACTCCACTCCGAGGTCCCCACCTGCTTCAAGAAGACCACCATCATACCGGTACCAAAGAAGAATCAGGCAACGTGCCTCAATGACTACCGACCAGTGGCCCTGACTTCAGTCGTAATGAAATGCTTCGAGAGGTTGATCATGAAGCGCATCACCTCCATACTCCCAGAACGCCTTGATCCACTGCAATTCGCATACCGCTGCAACCAGTCCACATCAGACACCATTTCCCTGGCCCTACACTCGTCCCTGGAGCATCTCGAGAACAAGGACTCCTACATTAAACTCCTATTTATTGACTACAGCTCCGCCTTCAACACCATAATCCCAGCCAAGCTCATATCAAAGCTCCAAAACCGAGGACTTGGCTCCCACTCTGCAACTGGATCCTCGATTTTCTGACCAATAGACCACAATCAGTAAGAATGAACAACAACACCTCCTCCACAACAGTCCTCAACACCGGCGCCCCGCAAGGCTACGTACTTAGCCCCCTATTCTACTCTCTATACACACACGACTGCGTGGCAAAACTTGGTTCCAACTCCATCTGCAAGTTTGCTGACGATACGACCATAGTGGGCCGGATCTCGAATAACGATGAGTCCGAATACAGGAGGGAGATAGGGAACCTAGTGGGGTGGTGTAGCGACAACAATCTCTCCCTCAATGCCAGCAAAACTAAAGATCTGGTAATTGACTTCAGGAAGCAAAGTACTGTACACACCCCTGTCAGCATCAACAGGGCCGAGGTGGAGATGATTAGCAGTTTCAAATTCCTTGGGGTGCACATCTCCAAAAATCTGTCCTGGTCCACCCACGTCGACGCTACCACCAAGAAAGCACAACAGCGCCTATACTTCCTCAGGAAACTAAGGAAATTCGGCATGTCCACATTGACTCTTACCAACTTTTACAGATGCACCACAGAAAGTATCCTATCAGGCTGCATTACAGCCTGGTATGGCAACTGCTCCACCCAGGACCGCAAGAAACTTCAGAGAGTCGTGAACACCGCCCAGTCCATCACACGAACCTGCCTCCCATCCATTGACTCCATCTACACCTCCCGCTGCCTGGGGAAAGCGGGCAGTATAATCAAAGATCCCTCCCACCCGGCTTACTCACTCTTCCAACTTCTTCCATCGGGCAGGAGATACAGAAGTCTGAGAACACGCATGAACAGACTCAAAAACAGCTTCTTCCCCACTGTCACCAGACTCCTAAATGACCCTCTTATGGACTGACCTCATTAACACTACACCCTGTATGCTTCATCTGATGCCAGTGCTTATGTAGTTACATTGTATATGTTGTGTTGCCCTATTATGTATTTTCTTTTATTCCCTTTTCTTCTCATGTACTTAATGATCTGCTGAGCTGCTCGCAGAAAAATACTTTTCACTGTACCTCGGTGAACGTGACAATAAACAAATCCAATCCAATCCAATCCAATCCTCGGCTCCCCACAGAAGCCCTTCCGCCAGGTTCACGTGTTTTACAAGTACTAGTCGGCGCCAGCGTGACCACTTGCTGGGGGGGCCGCCGAATGAAGCGAGGCCATTGGATATGGTATGGCTCTCGTTAATTGTATGGAAATAGGGCTTAAGTGGTGATAATTGGTTTCTCGCCACGCTATGGCGAGATCCCAATTTCACCTTCGGGAGTGGGCTGGTTTCATCTCAACCTGTTTGGCACCTGGCACGGTTCCTGTTTTCTGCCTCTTCCGCAATTCACCGACCTCGTTTCACTTGAGCAAGAGCATAACGATGCCGGAGAATCGTGTTCTTTATCTTTCAGGATTTCACATCTGCAAGATTGTTCCCTGCCAGAATGCCCATCACCAAATAGGTATCCACCATTGTCGGAATTGAGAATTCAGGCCAGGCTGCAACATATGAGGAGTCCATTTCAAGGGGGAAGAAGAACCCTGAAAATGAAGGAGGTAACATGGTGGCACAGTAGTTCGCACTGCTGTCTCACAGTGTCAGGGACCTGAGTTCAATTCCGGCCTTGGGTAACTGTCTGTATGAAATTTGCACGTTCTCCCTGTGTCTGCGTGGGTTTCCTCCGGGTGATCTGGTTTCCTCCCACAGTCCAAAGATGTGCAGGTTAGGTGGATTGGCCATGCTAAATTCACCCTTACTATCCAAAGATGTGCAGGTTAGGTGGATTGGCAATGTTAAAATTGTCCCTTAGTGTCGAGGGATGTGCAGGTTAGGTGGGACTTTGGGAATAGGGCAGGACAGTGGGTCTAGGTAGGGTGTTTTTGCAAAGGGTTGGTGCAGACTCGATCGGTTGAATGCACTTCTTCTGCAGTGATTCTAAGAAATGTCAGGCTGCACCTTCCTCCTCTCAGGGGCGAAATTCTCCGTTATCGGCGCAAAGTCCGCCGATCTGACTTGCGTCACACCGGAAAAATGGCTCAAAAGTCTCCGGCCCGAAATGGAACACCTGACTGGATGGCTGGCCGCCGCTCAGCCCCGAGGTTCCAGTCACGGGATGTGGAGGCGCTCCTGGACGCAGTGGAGCAGAGGAGGGATGCCCTGTATCCCGGGCACGGCCGCAGAGTTGCCCCACGCCACAGCCGGCGTCTGTGGAGGGAGGTGGCAGAGGCCGTCACCGCTGTGGCCCTAACACCACGGACAGGCTCCCAGTGCCACAAGAAGGTGAGCAACCTCGTCAGAGCAGCCAGGGTGAGCCTCGCCCATATCCCCCCTCCCCCATATCACCCCCTCCCCCATATCCCCCCTCCCCCATATCCCCCCTCCCCCATATCCCCATCCCCCCTCCCCATACTGCCCCTCCCCCACATACCCCTCCCCCATATCCCCCCTCCCCCATATCCCCCCTCCCCCATATCCCCCCTCCCCCATATCCCCTCTCCCCCATATCCCCCCTCCCCCATATCCTGCATATCCCCCTCCCCATATCCCCCTCCCCCATATGCCCCCCTCCCCCATATCCCCCCTCCCCATATCCCCCCTCCCCCATATCCCCCCTCCCCCATATGCCCCCCTCCCCCATATCCCCCCTCCCCATATCCCCCCTCCCCCATATCCCCCCTCCCCCATATGCCCCCCTCCCCCATATCCCCCCTCCCCCATATCCCCCCTCCCCCATATCCCCAAGTGAATCCAGCCCTAACCTAACCTCTGCAATGCACGCGCAACCGATGGCGTGCATTCATATGCCTGCCTAACACTGTTGCCTTTTACCCCTGCCACCACCCCCCCCCCGCCACAGGAGAAGCGCGCACACAACAATAGGGAGCATGTGAGGACTGGAGGAGGCCCCGCTGATGAGAGGCCACTGACCGAACACGAGGAAAGGGCCCTGGAACTGGCTGGTGGACCTGACGACCGGGAGGTTGCTGATGCAGAGGTCGGGGGCATACTAGCAAGTGAGCCACCGACAGCCTGTCCCCATATCCCCCCTCCCCCATATCCCCCCTCCCCCATATCACCTGATCAATGCCTGCGTGTCTAACCATGCATGCTTCATTGTGTATCGCAGGAGCAAACGTCGAGGCACCCATCCCCGCAGATGCAGACCGCCTGCAGGATCCCCCTCGGAGGCCACGGGAGACGGAGAGACCCGAACCCTCTGGCATGCGACGCCCGCAGAATGCCCCTCGCACACCACGGGAGACGGAGAGACCTGGAGCAACAGGGAGACAACACCCCCGTCAGGTGCGGGAACGATGACGCAGGCGTGTGCCACCCAGCGACGAGGGGGGCAGCCACAGGCCCCCGTCACATCCGAGCCAGGACACCACTACCCAGGACACCACTACCCAGGACACCACTACCCAGGACACCACTACCCAGGTCACCACTACCCAGGACACCACTACCCAGGACACCACTACCCGGGACAGCACTACCCAGGACACCCCTACACGGGACAGCACTACCCAGGACACCCCTACCCGGGACAGCACTACCCAGGAAGACGAAATACCGGACAGTGAATCAGAGTGGGTGGGTGGAGACGAACCCCCACCCCAAAGTGCCATGGACTCAGAGTGGGACGAAGAGCACGACACAACGCCACTGCTGTCACCAATACCCTCCACCATCGCAGAAACACTCACCTCGGTTGGGCACTTTAGTGATGAGGCGTCTGGTACACTCACTTGTGCGCACAACACAGCCGTCCCGGTACAGCAGGTGGAGGTAGGAGCAGCAGAGGGGCCGGGCGGTCGGAGGGCAGCCCAGCCCAAGCGAACATCTGCCGCCCAGATGGATCCCGGGTTCCTGGAGTTTCCACACCCACACATAGATCCGATGCAACCACCGACTCGGAGACGAGCGAAGAGGGTGACGGCCGGCTTGCGGCGGCTGCAGTCGCAGGTGGAGGAGTCCACCCGCGTCCAGGAGCTGGAAGTGGTGCCGGTCATGCGTGCCACCCAGGCCGACACCGCACGGGTGGCGTCCGCGGTGGAGGCAATGGGTGCGACGGTGTCAGACATGGGGAACGGTTTGCGAGGCCTGGGGCTTTCCATGCAGGCGGCGTCTGTGGCCCAGGACATGGCTTCCCTCTCACAGAGGCCATGAGACAGTGCCAGCGCCAGATGGCAGAGGCGCACAACACCATAGCCCAGTTTCAGCAGGCCATAGCCCAGTCTCAGCAGGCCATGGCCCAGTCTCAGCACGCCATAGCCCAGTCTCAGCAGGCCAGGGCCCAGTCTCTGCAGGCCATGGCCCAGTCTCTGCAGGCCATCGCTGAGGGCATCGGCGCCAGTGGCCATGTGCGAGCCGGCGTCGCACTGTCACAGACAGGGTTTGCCAACACCCTGGGCTCCATGGCTGCAAACCTGCAGACCCCTGTCGATACCAGCACGGGCCTCCAGGACTGGCAGCGCCAGATGCCGGGGGGGCGTCGGATGGACAGTCCGTTCGCATCCCCCACCCATGTAGAGACCTGGGGGCCATCGGGCACCCCGAGGGAGGAGGAGGTGGTGTGGTCCGTCCCGGGTCCCCCTGTAGGGGAGGTCCGGGAACACCGCGACACCTCGGACTCCCCCCCTTCCGTCCCAGGTGCATCGGGTGGGCAACGGGCAGGACAGGCTGGCAGCTCGCCATCCCAGTCGCCCGTGCCGCAGCCTGGCCCATCTAGGCCTGGATGCTCCAGGAAACGGCCGCCAAAGGGATCCAGTGTCAGAGGGCATGAATCACAGGAGTCCACCTCCAGTTCTGCTGTACCGTCTGGGGAACCACGTAGACGTAGTCAAAGGGCCCGTAAGGCCAAACAATTAGACACTGAGTAAGTTGGCACGGGTGCAGGGCACAGATGAGTTTTAGGGGCTAGGGCACGTGCATGAACTCCTTTGGTTATTAAAGTCAATGTTACACCTACAGGAGCTGCCTTTGTGCTCTGTCCAAAGCGTGCGGGGGTGTCATGTACGTTGAGCGCAATTGTGTGTGTGAGGGGTGGTCTTACCTCAGCCCCAGGTGAGTCTGCCCCCTTCCCCCTGGGCCACCATCAACATCCCCCCGGGCAGAGGAAGGGACCGTGCGCTGCAGTGTCACAGCCGCATGCAGGGATGGTCCGGGTGGATGGTGGTACTGTGGCCATGGGTCAGACATAGTCCAACGATGTGGAGCCAGGAGCTCACCGCAGGGTGGGTTGTCATCATCCTCCATGGCCTGCAATAGACACGCGTCCACCCGCAACTGTGTGAGCCCGGCCGTTGTGCCGCAGGTGGATCGGCAATGGGGGGGGGTGTGTGCATGCGGGTGGGGTGGGTGGGGTTAGGGAGGGGGGTGAGGGTGTTGGGTGGGTGGATGGGTGGGGGGTGAGGGTGGTCGGCTGTTGCCATGGTGTGCGGTCTGTGGCCATACTACCCGATTCCCACGGCCATCTAGTCAGTGAAGCGGGCGGCTATCAGTCTGTCCCGTGCCCGCTGGGCCAGCCGGTAACAGTGGACAGCCACCCGCATGTGACTAGCCCGTCTGCCCTGACCATTGCCCCCATCCCCCTCATCTGGGGAGGACTGCGCCTCTTCCTGCTGCTCCTCCACTCCGCCCTCCTCTGCCTGCGGCACATCGCCCCTCTGTTGGGCTATGTTGTGCAGGACGCAGCACACCATAATGATGCGGCCGACCCTATCTGACCGATACTGGAGGGCGCCCCCAGAGAGGTCCAGGCACCTGAGACGCATCTTCAGCACGCCAAAGCACCTCTCTATCACTCCCCTTGTCGCTACATGGGCATCATTGTAGTGGTTCTCCGCCTCATTGCGTGGCCTCCGTATAGGCGTCATCAGCCACGATCGCAATGGGTAGCCCCTGTCGCCCAGCAACCAGCCCCTCAGCCGGGGATGGCATCCCTCGTACATGCCGGGGATGGATGACCGCGACAACACATATGAGTCGTGTACACTGCCTGGGTAACGGGCGCAGACTTGCAGGATCATCATGCGGTGGTCGCAGACCACCTGTATGTTCATCGAATAGGTCCCCTTCCTATTGGTGAACACGGCCCTGTTATCTGCAGGTGGCCGCACGGCGACGTGCATCCCATCAATCGCGCCCTGGACCATGGGGAACCCGGCCACGGCAGAGAAGCCCACGGCCCGGGCATCTTGGCTGGCCCGGTCCACAGGGAAGCGGATGTAGCGGTGCGCCATGGCATATAGGGCATCTGTCACTGCCCGGATGCACCGATGCACCGATGTCTGCGATATGCCGGACAGGTCCCCACTCGGTGCCTGGAATGACCCCGTTGCATAAAGGTTCAGGGCAACCGTAACCTTGAAGGACACGGGGAGAGGGTGTTCCCCGCCAGTGCCACGCGGTGACAGGTGTGCCAGCAGGTGGCAGATGTGTGCCACGGTTTCCCGCCTCATCCGGAGTCTCCTCCTGCATTCCCGGTCCGTGAGGTCCTGGTATGACTGCCGAGGCCGGTACACATGGGGCTCCCTCGGGTGCCTCCGTTGCCGTGGGGCCGCGACGCCCTCCTCCCCCTCCTCGTCCTGTCGGTCAGGTGTCCCTCCAGCCTGGGCGGCTGCCGCCTGCCCCTCTGCGGCAGTCTGCGCCGCCTCTCTGGCACGCTCCTCCTCCTCCTCATCCAGGGCAACATGGACATTAGCGGCTGCCGCCACGGCGGCCAACATCGCTGGATGATCGGAAAACATGACGGCCTGGTGGTGGGGGGGGGAACGACGACATGTCATCATTGCCCATATCCCCTCCTTCCCCCCAGCCAGGTGGCATGGACCGCATGGGTCCAACTGTTGGATGCTGGCACCTGGCCAGGTGGACCAACTCACTTGCCCCCCCATCCCCCTCCCTGGCACGGACCCCCCGCCCCCATCCCCCACCCCGGCACGGGCACCCCCCCACCCCCCTCCCCGGCACGGACCCCAACCTCCTCCCCGGCACGGACCCCCCCCATCCCCCTCACCGGCACGGACCCCCCCCATCCCCCTCCCCAGCACGGACCCCCCCATCCCCCTCCCCGGCACGGACCCCCCCCCATCCCCCTCCCCGGCACGGACCCCCCATCCCCCTCCCCGGCACGGACCCCCCATCCCCCTCCCCGGCACGGACCCCCCCCATCCCCCTCCACGGCACGGACCCCCCTCCCCCCTCCCCGGCACGGACCCCCCCCCCCCCATCCCCCTCCCCGGCACGGACCCCAACCTCCTCCCCGGCACGGACCCCCCCATCCTCCTCCCCGGCACGGACCCCGCCTCCGCCTCGGCACGGACCCCCCCCATCCCCCTCCCCGGCACGGACCCCCCACCCCCCTCCCCGGCATGGACCCCCCATTCCCCTCCCCGGCACGGACCCCCCCCATCCCCCTCCCCGGAGGGACCCCAACCTCCTCCCCGGCAAGGACCCCCCATCCTCCTCCCCGGCACGTACCCACCTCCCGGCACTCCCCCGGAGCCCAGCCCACTCTAACCACCCCCCCCCCACCGCACACACACACACACAACCCGAGACACACCTCTTCCCCACACATTCAGACTGCGGCCACGCCATCGCCTGCCCAGCGGCCAACCCCCCAGGCCGTCACTCACCTCCACGCTGGTCGGCGTGAACCTGGAGCACAGGTTCACGCCGATGAAAAGGAGGTTTGATTTACGTCGACGTGAACGGTCATCACGTCGACGGGACTTCGGCCCATCCGGAAGGGAGAATATCGGCAGGCCCAAAATCGGCTGCCTTGCGCAGACCCGTGCCATTCTCCGACGGCAGCGGCGCCATTAACGCCCCGCCAACTTTTCTCCCTTCGGAGACTTCGGCAACCGGCGGGGGGCGGGATTCACGGTGGCCACTCTCCGACCCTCTGGGGGGTCGGAAAATGACGCCAATGAGCCCAAAGGTCAACTGTATCTGCTGTAGACCAAGTGGTCACATGATGACAGGGCTAATTAAAGGGTCATGTGATGGAAGCACAGGACCTCTACCCAGTGTGCGGGCAGAGCAGAAGCATGTAAGAACTGCTTAGAGTACAAAATATACTATTGTTGTAATAAGTGCTTGATCACACTCATTGATCTCGCAGGGCGAGATCCAGATTTGAATATTTAAATGAGCCTTACAGATTCACCTGGTGCCTGAGACACACCGGCCACACCTGGGAGTCCTCACCAGGGCGCCGTTTAGTACCAGTTCACACAAATGTGACAGCACCTGGTGGAGTCTACTAGGCCATTGCAGACCCCCGGGTTGTCGGGGAAAGAGCAGGGTGGCATCCTGGCACACCCCCTGGCACCTGGGTTCCTTGAAACTGTCAGGGGCACTGGCATGATGCCAGGTTGGCAATGCCCCAGTGCCAGGTTGGCACTGTCAGGGATTGGGTCCGGGGGAGTCCTTGTCAGGCAGAGAGAGGGTATGTCTCCGAGGCCCTCCAAGATTGGGTGATGAGGTGGGATCAAAAGAGCAGGGGGGCCTGAAAAGGGGAGTAGGAAGATCGGGGCTGCCTGACAAAATGGTGCCCCGATCTGCGAGAAGCCGCTCACCAGCAGGAAATCGCTCTAAGTGCGGCCTTAGTGGTGAGAAACTCTCAGAGGCCAAAAGAAATGGCAAAATGGCATGAGATGGGGGCGGGGGGGGTTCTCGGCACTGCAGAGAAACAGCCCGCTGAATGCGCCGCTCAGCAGACTTTAACCTGAGTCCGATGAATCGCGCCCTATGCATCTAATAATAACGCCAAAGATCCCAGCTGATTTTTTAAACAGCTTCATCAACATCTCCTCCCACTTTCAAAGATGTCGGTATGTAAATTTCCATGCCTCTCAGTTTTTGCACCACCGTAGGCACTATCCAATAGTCATGCTGTGCCTGAAAAGCAGCTCGCCATGGTGCAGTGTGGCCAGAAAAACCCACCTCGCAACCACCTCATGAGATCCAATGCGATCTTGCGAGACGTTGTGATGGAATTCCCGCCCATTTTGGCAAATCTGCATATTAGAGTGTGATATGTAGCCTCACACTAATGTATAAATTCCCAAGGTATCGGAGACTTTGGGATTCACCTCTGTTTGCCTCGGTGACCTCGGGTGAGTGCCGTTCAGCACTGGTCCCCACAAACGGAGACCAGGCAGAGCAGCACTCGTGGTGGACCTCCAGGGGATGGGAGGCCCCCAGCTGCATGCCCTTTGGGCAGGGTGGTGCCCAGGTACTGCAGGTGCCACTTGGGCAACCTGGCAGTGCCAGGCTGGTACTGCTAAGGCGCACAGGTGGCATTGCCAGATGGCTGGAACACTGCCAGATTGGCACTGCCAAATTGCCAAGCTGGCATTTTCTGTGCATGCGCACGATCGGACAGGGGGTGCCCTGTGTGGCTTTAGCCATTTGCACCCAAAGTACTCAGGGTAGGTAGATCATGGTGATAGTGTAGCCAGTTAAAATGGCTAACTCTCGATTTAAAATGGCTAACTCCCGATTTAAAATGGCGAACGGCAAAGGCTGATGGGAAAGTCAGCCAACAGGACACAAATGAGCAGCTGCAGGTTGAGTATGTATTTACCTCTGGAAAGGCCAGACAAGATCGATACCGGCAACCATCAGCATAACAAAACACCAGCCAACTGCATACTAATGGGCAATCCCCGGGAACAATGAGCAACATTTAGACACATAAAGCAAAACCAGACTCTTCGGCGCCAGCAGACGCCTACACAAAAGGAGGTGAACGAGCACCTCAGGACCGCCCATCGATCAGGGAACCGCACCAGCATTGGAGAAAATCGAGCCAAGTGTTTGGGACAAAGTCCAATCACTTGGAACCAAGTACAGGGTCCGCCCTGAAAGGCGGGAAGCCCCTGGGGACTATAAGAATCAAGTCCAAGTTCAAATCGTTCTTCTTGACCGGGTCACTCAGCAACGCGAACCAACCCTTGACAGTGATCGGTTCAGCCGCCGCCGATATCCAGTAAGTCTTACTTCAACGCTCGCTACGAGATAGGCGCTCCTAGCTACCAATCTGTACCAACTTCGAATCCCGCAGGCTCAGAACCCGAACGAAAGGCCAATTGTTTCCCTGACCTGGTGGGACCAAGTTAAGTATTGGTCTGTTAGCTGTAGAAGTAGCTTAGACGTAGAATTTGTACATGAGTAGTGATTACTGTGTATAATAAATGTGCTTTGATTTAAATCTTACTAATCGGTGTATTGGATTATTGATCATTACTCAGACTTGAACCACGTGGCGGTATCATAAAGATACCTGGCGACTCAAGAGCAAAGGTGATAAAACAGAGCAATTAAACTAAGGCAAAAGTTAGCAACATTAGTCAATGTGTAACACTGATTTGATGTCAATATTGTCATTTTCAACATCATTGCTTCAACTAATGAACTTGATTAAACACGCCTGGCTGAACCTGCATTAAACAGCAGAAAAGATCCCCCCCACCATTTATTTAAAGGGATCATCAACTTTGTTCAGGTTAGTTGCTGATTGATTTCTACCAGCTCTTTCTGAATTTCCAGTCCGGTGAGTTTTCTACGGCTATTGTTATTCACTACAATTTGACGAAGTGTACAGGGAGTTGGTGCTGCATGTGGCGAGGGCCTTGGTTCTGACTGCAAAGGTTCTGCTCAGGCACCTTGCTCATAGTCATTGATACTGTAGTTTATATTCACATTGCACTTCAGCATGACAGGAAGAATGAGCAAAGGTGGTGCAAAGGAGGACAGGCTGCTGGAAGGGGAGGAGGAGGAGGGAAGGGGGAGGGGGAGTACAGCTCTCAGCTCAAGGCCTTATGCACCCAGGGTGTTCAAGAAACACTTCTCTGACCTCCACATAAGCAAGTGACAGTGTATGAAGTAAGGAGGTGCTCTCTAAAATCTGTCATCCCTTGTAGAAAGACTTAAATCCTCAGACTGTGATGAGGACAGTGCTGTCAGTCACTGTGAAAATGATCTTCTTTGCTTTGGGAGACTTTTCAGGCTGGCGAGGAAACATTTGTAAGATTCTGCAGTTTGCCATTCACTGTTGTAGGTAGCTGATGCTCTATTCACCAGCAGAGGGAATAAATTCTTTTTGACCAGAGAAATCAGGCAAGAGCAAACAGGAAGTTTCCCTGGGACAGTGGGCATCTCCTTACTGCAGAGTTTCAATGTCTGAAAATGTATAGTTTTGCAGGCATCATAACGAAATGCAGAGATGTTCCAAAAAGGGCTTCGCTCCCACAATCTGCAGCTCACCTTGGACAAGCAGTGCATTATGCACGTCAGTGCCACTATCCCAGCAGCAGCATTGATGCCCTCATTCTGCGCATTCTACTGTATCATCGGTATTTGAGCCACCATGAGACAGCAGAGCGCACCGACTAGGTGAAAAGAATCATCTGCTGACAACCTGGCTGATGACTATTGTATAGAACCCAAGAACATGGGGGAAGTATGGAGATGATGAAAGCCTTACTGTCATACATAATATAATCGAGCAAACCATTAGGGTGCTTCAGTAATGCTTCCGCTGCCTTGACCACTCTGGAACAGCCCTGCAGTATTCAATGGAATGGGTGCGGTGATTTGTTATGGGCTGTTTTGTGCTAGATAATCTCACCAGAAGAGGACACAGCTATTGCCACCAAGTAAAGGAGGGGGAGGAAAGGAGGAGGCAACCAACAAACCTTTTTTTAATAATAGTACAATAATAATATTCTTTATTTTCCAGCCGAGATTATCACAATAGACTCATTTGTGAATAAAAGCCTAATTCCGCATTCGCCAACAGTCCCGTACCTCACGTTTCCTCTGTTACAGACCATCACAGACTCCTCTTGACCACAATGCTGAAATAAAATCCACTACAAAAAAAATGCCTCAAACCAACTTTATCAAACAAATTACCCAACTTTCATCAGACAAAACTAATCGCCCTTTCACATTGTCCTAATGCCGGGCTCCAGTGTATCTTCGCCTCTCCTAGTTCACCAACACTGTGCAACTCCAATGACTGCAGAATTGAAGATGGAAGTCTGTTGATTTTCAATGGGGAACAACAGAGTTGGCCTTTCAGGATGACCTTGAGCAGCCCTGGCCCCAGAAGGCCCAACTTTCAACAGCACCACATTGACAGCAGCAGTCAGCGCTGGCTGGCTGATGAGCAACAGCAAGGGGAACAGTGGAGTGGCAGTGGTGGGAGCACAAAACCATAAGAGAGGACAACATGTTCATGACCCACGGTGCCACTGCCACCCCTGTGGGCACCCATTGTTGTGCAATTCGTTTGAGAACAGATTGCTGTGAGAGCCAGACCCTTTGAGCACTGGGAACTGCAACCATCCTGGCATCAGGTTGAGCCAAAATGGAAACAAGCTGCGCTTGCAGGGCAACAAGCTGTGTTCCAGCACCGTGTGGCATTTGTTTGTGCTGCAATGGAAGCTGAGACATGGGCCATCAGACACTGCATCATTGTTGGATTTGTAGGTGCTCTCCTGGAGTTAGCCACCATTTTGATGTTTAAGGGATGGCCTAGCTCTGCACAAAATCCTGGGCAAAGTTGGTATCAGACTCCTCATTCACCATGACAGTGACAGCAGACCTTTGCCAATGCACCAAGCATTCCATAATGAAGGCACAGCAGTCTTCCTCTGCATGTTAACCCCTTCAAAGTTCCCATCAGTTTGTTCTGTAGCAGAAAAATGTGCCACATGATCCTCCATGGATGACATTTGTGTGATCCACTCCTCCGCCCTCTCTACAGGCTACGCAATGCAGATCCCACCTCTGTGCTATGCTTTAAAGTATTTTCAGTGGCAATATCTGAACTGGCAGCTGGGAGCATGAGATCGAATTATGATATTTCATCATCATCAAACTCTTCTTTCTCTTCTACTTCTTTCCTCCTGCAACACTTACTGGCCTGTCTTCAAGAACTGCCAGCTTGGGAATGAGAAGAGATTGTGGGATGAGGGGGTTACGAAATGCGAGAAAGAGGATTAGTTAGGAACAGATCATCATCTTTATTTCTATCAATCCCGGTACTGACTATGGTCTCAGCCATGGCCACTCCAACGATGGTGAGAACTGTCTTATCCATCAGGTGATGACATGCAGCTGTGCTGTTTGGTTAGATGCTGGTGTTTTGAGTGCTATGCCACCTTGTCCATTGAGAGAGAGATTGTGATTGAGGAAGTAGTGCAATGGGTGAGGGATATGTGGTTGTCACAGGTGAATAGCTGGCAGTAAGCGCAATGTGTGAGATGTGGGCTTGCACCAATGCATGAAGGTGAGGTGAAGCAATGAATATCAAATGAGTCATGTTTCATGGAGATTGGCAGTATGTGACCGAGGAGGTCGCGGTGCTTTAAGCAGTGTGTGAGGCTAACAGTTTATTTGGCAGGCTATGGCATTTGAAGATGCATTCACCGACCTAGAGCATTTGAATGAGTTCATTGAAATTCATTCCGCATTGCATCTTAGTCCTTGGGACTACACAGCTGGCATTGACCTGCATGGCTAACTGCTCCTATTGCCTTCTCAGAGTTTTCTGGCAGATGGTGAACCTCTCCCTCCTGTCCACCTCCAGCTAGAAGGCCTCCAATGTTGAATCAGTGAGACCTGGAACGTGTTCTGCATGTTCTGCCATTCATTAGTCTTTCCAAAGAACAAATAATATCTGCAATGAACTACAGCACCGGACGAGTCAGTGTGCACCTTTAAAAGATGCAAACTTGTTTTAATTAACGCAGATGAGTCTGAGCTCCTGCTAGCTTACTCCACCTCTCACTACTCTGGCATGTAAGCACTCAACAGCAGGCTGAGTACAGGTCACACATTACAATGATATAAATGAGCAGCAGCACAATGTTTGCATGCTGCCTCATGATAACAGGTGGGTGTAGATTAATCACACACCCATTGTTGAGCCTTTTCCAAATTTTCTTCCAATATGCTTTGCGATACTTCACAGTCTGTAGCCATGAATTCTCTAACCTACAGCAATATAGGCTTGAACATGGAATCATAAAATGCCTACAGCGCAGAAGGAGGCTAGTCGGCCCATCGAGTCTGCACTGACGCTTCGAATGAGCACTCTACCCATGCCCACACTCCCCCCCCCCCACCCCCCACCCCCGCAGTTTAGCACAATGGGCTAAACAGCTAGCTTGTAATGCAGAACAAGGCCAGCAGCGCGGGTTCAATTCCTGTACAGGCCTCCCCGAACAGGCGCCAGAATGTGGCGACTAGGGGCTTTTCACAGTAACTTCATTGAAGCCTAATTGTGACAATAAGCAATTATTATTATCATTTCCGTAACCCCATAATTTAATCTGCGCCTCCCTGGACATTAAGGAGCAATTTAGAATGGCCAATCCACCGAACCTGTACATCTTTTGGACTGTGGGAGGAAACCAGAGCAGCTGGAGGAAACCCATGCAGACACAGGGGAATTATAAACTCCACACAGGCAGTTGAAATTAAACCCGGGTCCCTGGCGCTGTGAGGCAGGATTGCTATCCACTCTGCCATCCTGCGTCCTCTGGGGTTCAATAACACCTGAAAGCAAAACCTCCACCATTAACTAAAATAAGGCCCATTTGAAAATGGCTTTTATTTTCACGTCAGCCATTATGAAGGAATTTTATTTATTTAAGGCAATTTAGTTTTACAGGATGCTGTTAAATGAGAAAGCTTGCAGGTAAATGACGCTGTGTTTCTGCTTGCTACATGATTTCTCACTTTTGAAATCGCTGTACCTTCTCAAGTGCTTTGCATGGTTCAGCTGATGAAGTATTGGACCAAGTTCGATACAGACTACAGTCAGAATGATCCATTATTGAAGGAGTTGCCGACATACACAACCATCTGCAAAACAGTCACAGCCTTTCTTCGGAGGCCCGGTAAGGCAAGGTAGGATTTAAGTTATCCATTTCCACATTGCTTTGTTTGGGCTTTATGCATGATACAACATGGAAACATTGTTCTTATTATCAATCTGTTTTTCCCAGCATTACAACATTTTGCATCATTCATTTGCTCTCTGAATCACCTCAGCAGAGTAAATCAATGAATTATTTATGTATTTTGGCTCAAGGTATAGGAAATGAAATGAAATGAAAATCGCTTATTGTCACAAGTAGGCTTCAAATGAAGTTACTGTGAAAAGCCCCTAGTCGCCACATTCCGGCGCCTGTTCGGAGACGCTGGTACAGGAATTGAACTGTACTGTTGGCCTGCCTTTATCTGCTTTAAAAGCCAGCGATTTAGCCCAGTATACAAGAGGCAATAGAGACTGAAGGGCACAGTTCAAGAGTGTGCAGGGACAGGGAGATGCATGTGCCTTATTCTTTAAAGCTGGCAGGACATATTAGGAGAGTAGTTAGCAAAGCAATGGGGCAGCACGGTAGCATTGTGGATAGCACAATTCCTTCACAGCTCCAGGGTCCCAGGTTCGATTCCGGCTTGGGTCACTGTCTGTGTGGAGTCTGCACATCCTTCCCGTGTGTGCATGGGTTTCCTCCGGGTGCTCCGGTTTCCTCCCACAGTCCAAAGATGTGCAGGTTCGGTGGATTGGCCATGATAAATTGCCCTTAGTGTCCAAAATTGCCCTTAGTGTTGGGTGGGGTTACTGGATATGGGGATGGGGTGGGGGTGTTGATCTTGGGTGGGGTGCTCTTTCCAAGAGCCGATGCAGGCACGATGGGCCAAATGGCCTCCTTCTGCACTGTAAATTCTATGATATAGGGCTGGATTCTCCAATTTTGAGACTAAGTGCTAACGCAGGCGTGGAAAGTGATGTTTTACGACAGGAGAAACGGCGCAACAGCTGCACTGATTCAGCAACTCTAAATGGGGAAGCGCCATCGCCATGTGGAACGCAACCGGTTCCATGTGAAATGGCGCCGGATTCATCGGGCCTGTGATTGGTGCACATGAAGATCACACGCTGCAGCCGCACTGAAGTGATCCATCCCGCCACACACATACCGTCCCAGTCAACAAGATGGCTACAAGGAGAGCAGCACCATGGTTCAGGAACGCTGAGCTGGACGACCTCCTGGACATCGTGGAGAAGAGGCGGATGATCCTGCGCCCCAGCCCGGGAGGAAGAACGCTAGGTGCCGTCGTTCGCCATGACATAAAGGAAAATTACTCGAGAATGCAAAAAGAAAGATGGATAACTTGCTGCGTGGATTCAAATCATTGTTTCAACAAACAGTGCAGAATATAATTGGCGACAGGTAATGTGTTCTGGAAAGAAGCTTCAGAGGACAGTATGACTTGCTCAAATAGTAAACTAACCCCGTCCTCTGTAAAGGGTTTAAAAGGCTGAACATATTGGAGAACCTTTCTGCAATCGGAGGAAGAAGAACTCCGTGGAATTGTTGGAAGGAGATCTCAAGGAGAAAAGCCAACAGATCCTCAGGAGAAGAATCTATAACCATACGGACTGGCCCATTTGAGTGATTGAATGACCATAGTTAATAACATATTTGAGCAAAATATTGGTGAAGGATTTACTTGCTGGAAGTAAGGTAATAATCTGAGCATTCTGATGCTAGATATCAGTGTAGCATCCATTTGTGTGTGAAGCAACAAAGCATCTGTTTTTTAAAAAATTATTTATTTTTCTTTTCTTCTTTTCAAAACCTTTTAAAACTGTCGCCATTTTAAATTTCCTGTCATCCTTTTAAATCAGGGCCTTTTTCAAATCCGTAGTCCTGAGCGCAAAATAAACTAACCTGATTGAGCATAACAACAACTTGAGTGAATCAGCACTTTGTACTTTTGTAATTTGTGGTTCAAAATAAACAATAAGTAGAGTGAATGTTTTGTAAGATTGAAAGTCCTGCATCCTTTAAGATGTTTCAAAACTCACCTCTTTCACCGAGCGTTTGGTCATCTGCCCTCATAGCCCTTTTATGACTTGTGATGTATTTTGTCTTACAGTGCTTCTATCATAGAGTCATGGAGACCGATAGCACAGAAAAGGCCCTTTGGCCAGTCAAAAAGAACCACCGAAGTATTCTAATCCCATTTTCCAGCACTTGGCCCATCGCCTTGTAAACCTTGGCTACACAAGTTGTGCAATGATGAATGGTCTTATTGCCATATTTTCAATTTCAGTGAATTATACCATTTTAGGAGTGGAAATTCTTCAAATTGCTATCACAAGAACTGGTCAATATGGCCTGGACTGAGATGAAAATGTAGAATGGTAAATACGCTGACTGATAAACCATAAAAATTACAAACTCTTCAACTATTTTGATGCCAGAATGATTGTTGTGTTTTCATTGTGTCGTTACCGCACAGAAGGGGGGAATTCAGTCCATTGAATCCATGCTGGCTCTCAATCCAGTTAGTCCCATTTCCTCCAGGCTATCTTACTAGCCCTGAAAATACGCTTCCCCCGATACCCATTTGAAATTATTGAGCATCACTGTTTCTAACCTCCCTTGCAGGCAGTGAGTTTCAGGTTATACCCACTTGGCTCCTAAAAATGATTTCCCTCACATCCTTCCTGTATCACATGCTTAGAATCCTAAATATGTGTTCCCCAAGTGCTTGTATGGAAAGCTCATGCGAACAACTTTCCTTTGTCAGCCTTATTCAAAGCTGTCATAATCTTGCACACCTCTATCAATTCTCCACCAAACTCCTTTGCCCCAAGGAGAACAAGCCCAGCCTCTCCGACCTAACCTTGCAGCTAACATCCCTCATCCCTGAAACCGTTCTGCTAAATTTCTTCTGCACCTTCTTAAAGACCGCCACATCCTTCCTAAAGGGTGGTGACTGAAACTAGATGCAATGCACTAATAGTGGCCTATCCAGGGCCTTGTATAGGTTCAGCACATCTTCCCTGCTTTTCTACTCATTACCTTTATATATAAAACCCAAGGTCCCACATGTTTTGCTAACTGCTCTCCCAATATGTCCTGCCAACTTTAAAGAGCTATGCAATGCATCCCCCTGTCCCTGCACACTGTTTTGAACTGTGCCCTTAAGTCTGTATTGCCTCTTCCTATACCTTGAGCCAAAAGACATAAATTATTCATCCATTTACTCTGCTGAACTATTTCAGAGAGCAAATTCATGATGCTGAATGTTGTAATGATGGGAACAACAGATTGATAATAAAAACAATGTTTCCATGTTGTTGAGGTGTTCTTTGTGTTGCTTATTTCAGGATGACTGGCGTAGTGTACACAAAGACCACAAAATGGTTTTAACTTAAACATAGCTATGAATTTATTACCACTACTAACTTGGATTTGTCACGTACACCTTAAGAATACACAGTTGATTATTAACATCTAAACAACACTCATCTACAGCTAATCTCACTACTGGTTTAAACTATGATCAGCACTTACTTACACCATCTGCTCTCCTGACCTTCACGATCTAACTTCTGCATACACTTTTCCCTCAGGGCTTAGCATCACTGCTTCATATAGTTGTAACTGTAGTGCCCTCTAGTGGCTAATCTTGATACTACATTAACCCTTGCAGTGCTGATAGTTACGATAATAGCACAATTGTATCATCCATAAAGCAAACTTGGAGTGGATGCCCAAACATTTCCGCAAAGAGTGCAAAGAGAGCCAGGAGTTTACAGAAAGTGTAGCTGACTGGGAGCAGGGTCGGAGGGCGGAGATCTAGTTAGTCCACAGGGCAGCTATATTCTTTCAGGTAAGAGGGGATGGAGGCTAGGCCAGTTACATGCTCCTCCTGTAGGATGTGGGTGGTGAGGGATACCACCGGTGTCCCCACTGACTATACCTGCGGGAAGTGCACCCAACTTCAGCTCCTCAAAGACCGTGTTAGGGAACTGGAGCTGAAGCTGGATGAACTTCGCATCATCCGGGAGGCAGAGGGGGTGATTGAGAAGAGTTACAAGGAGGTAACCACACCCAAGGTACAGGACAAGAATAGCTGGGTTACAGCCAGGGGGAAAAAAACAAACAGGCAGAAAGTGCAGGGATCCCTCGTGGCCGTTCCCCTTCAAAACAAGTATACCGTTTTGGATGCTGTTGGGGGGGGTGACCTACCGGGGGAAGGCCCTAGCGGCCAGGTCTCTGGCACTGAGTCTGGCTCTGGGGCTCAGAAGGGAAGGGGGGAGAATAGAAAAGCAATAGTTGTAGGAGATTCAATGGTTAGGGGAATAGATAGGAGATTCTGTGGTCGCGAGCGAGACTCCCGGAAGGTATGTTGCCTCCCGGGTGCCAGGGCCAGGGATGTCTCGGATCGTGTCTTCAGGATCCTTAAGGGGGAGGGTGAGCAGCCAGAAGTCGTGGTGCACATTGGTACCAACGACATAGATAGGAAAAGGGGTGTGGAGGTAATAAACAAGTTTAGGGAGTTAGGCTGGAAGTTAAAAGCCAGGACAGACAGAGTTGTCATCTCTGGTTTGTTGCCGGTGCCACGTGATAGCGAGGCTAGGAATAGGGAGAGAGTGCAGTTGAACACGTGGCTGCAGGAATGGTGTAGGAGGGAGGGCTTCAGGTATTTGGATAATTGGAGCGCATTCTGGGGAAGGTGGGACCTGTACAAGCAGGACAGGTTGCATCTGAACCAGAGGGGCACCAATATCCTGGGAGGGAGGTTTTCTAGTACTCTTCGGGAGGGTTTAAACTAATTTGGCAGAAGAATGGATACCGGATTTGTAGTCCAGCAACTAAGGTAGCCGATATTCAGGATGCCAAAGCGTGTAATGAGGCAGTGGGGAAGGGAACACTGACAAAGGAGAGTACTTGGAGGCACGGAGATGGGTTGAAGTGTGTATACTACAACGCAAGAAGCATCAGGAATAAGGTGGGTGAACTTAAGGCATGGATCGGTACTTGGGACTACGATGTGGTGGCCATCACGGAAACTTGGATAGAAGAGGGGCAGAAATGGTTGTTGGAGGTCCCTGGTTATAGATGTTTCAATAAGATTAGGGAGGGTGGTAAAAGAGGTGGGGGGGTGGCATTATTAATTAGAGATTGTATAACAGCTGCAGAAAGGCAGTTCGAGGAGTATCACCCTATTGAGGTAGTATGGGTTGAAGTCAGAAATAGGAAAGGAGCAGTCACCTTGTTAGGAGTTTTCTATAGGCCCCCCAATAGTAGCAGAGATGTGGAGGAACAGATTGGGAAACAGATTTTGGAAAGGTGCAGAAGTCATAGGGTAGTCGTCATGGGCGACTTTAACTTCCCAAATATTGAGTGGAAACTCTTCAGATCAAATAGTTTGGATGGGGTGGTGTTTGTGCAGTGTGTCCAGGAAGCTTTTCTAACACAGTATGTAGATTGTCCGACCAGAGGAGGGGCAATATTGGATTTAGTACTGGGTAATGAGCCAGGGCAAGTGATAGATTTGTTAGTGGGGGAGCATTTTGGAGATAGTGACCACAATTCTGTGACTTTCACTTTAGTAATGGAGAGGGATAGGTACGTGCAACAGGGCAAGGTTTACAATTGGGGGAAGGGTAAATACGATGTTGTCAGACAAGAATTGAAGTGCATAAGTTGGGAACATAGGCTGGCAGGGAAGGACACAAGTGAAATGTGGAACTTGTTCAAGGAACAGGTGCTACGTGTCCTTGATATGTATGTCCCTGTCAGGCAGGGAAGAGATGGTCGAGTGAGGGAACCATGGTTGACAAGAGAGGTTGAATGTCTTGTTAAGAGGAAAAAGGTGACTTATGTAAGGCTGAGGAAACAAGGTTCAGACAGGGCATTGGAGGGATACAAGATAGCCAGGAGGGAACTGAAGAAAGGGATTAGGAGAGCTAAGAGAGGGCATGAACCATCTTTGGCGGGTAGGATCAAGGAAAACCCCAAGGCCTTTTACACATATGTGAGAAATATGAGAATGACTAGAGCGAGGGTAGGTCCGATCAAGGACAGTAGCGGGAGATTGTGTATTGAGTCTGAAGAGATAGGAGAGGTCTTGAACGAGTACTTTTCTTCTGTATTCACAAATGAGAGGGGCGATATTGTTGGAGAGGACAGTGTGTAGCAGATTGGTAAGCTCGAGGAAATACTTATTAGGAAGGAAGATGTGTTGGGCATTTTGAAAAACTTGAGGATAGACAAGTCCCCCGGGCCTGACGGGATATATCCAAGGATTCTATGGGAAGCAAGAGATGAAATTGCAGAGCCGTTGGCAATGATCTTTTCGTCCTCACTGTCAACAGGGGTGGTACCAGGGGATTGGAGAGTGGTGAATGTCGTGCCACTGTTCAAAAAAGGGACTAGGGATAACCCTGGGAATTACAGGCCAGTTAGTCTTACTTCGGTGGTAGGCAAAGTAATGGAAAGGGTACTGAAGGATAGGATTTCTGAGCATCTGGAAAGACACTGCTTGATTAGGGATAGTCAGCACGGATTTGTGAGGGGTAGGTCTTGCCTTACAAATCTTATTGAATTCTTTGAGGAGGTGACCAAGCATGTGGATGAAGGTAAAGCAGTGGATGTAGTGTACATGGATTTTAGTAAGGCATTTGATAAAGTTCCCCATGGTAGGCTTATACAGAAAGTAAGGAGGCATGGGATAGTGGGAAATTTGGCCAGTTGGATAACGAACTGGCTAACCGATAGAAGGGCAGCACGGTAGCCTTGTGGATAGCACAATTGCTTCACAGCTCCAGGGTCCCAGGTTCGATTCCCGGCTTGGGTCACTGTCTGTGCGGAGTCTGCACATCCTCCCCGTGTGTCCGTGGGTTTCCCCCGGGTGCTCCGGTTTCCTCCCACAGTCCAAAGATGTGCAGGTTAGGTGGATTGGCCATGATAAATTGCCCTTAGTGTCCAAAAATTTCCCTTAGTGTTGGGTGGGGTTACTGGGTTATGGGGTTACTGGGTTATGGGGATAGGGTGGCGGTGTTGACCTTGGGTAGGGTGCTCTTTCCAAGAGCCGGTGTAGACTCGATGGGCCGAATGGCCTCCTTCTGCACTGTAAATTCTATGATAATCTATGATAATCTAAGTCAGAGAGTGGTGGTGGATGGTAAATATTCAGCCTGGATCCCAGTTACCAGTGGCGTACCGCAGGGATCAGTTCTGGGTCCTCTGCTGTTTGTGATTTTCATTAATGACTTGGATGAGGGAGTTGAAGGGTGGGTCAGTTTTTGCAGATGATACGAAGATTGGTGGAGTTGTGGATAGTAAGGAGGGCTGTTGTCGGCTGCAAAGAGACATAGATAGGATGCAGAGCTGGGCTGAGAAGTGGCAGATGGAGTTTAACCCTGAAAAGTGTGAGGTTGTCCATTTTGGAAGGACAAATATGAATGCGGAATACAGGGTTAACGGTAGAGTTCTTGGCAATGTGGAGGAGCAGAGAGATCTTGGGGTCTATGTTCATACATCTTTGAAAGTTGCCACTCAAGTGGATAGAGCTGTGAAGAAGGCCTATGGTGTGCTCGCGTTCATTAACAGAGGGATTGAATTTAAGAGCCGTGAGGTGATGATGCAGCTGTACAAAACTTTGGTAAGGCCACATTTGGAGTACTGTGTACAGTTCTGGTCGCCTCATTTTGGGAAGGATGTGGAAGCTTTGGAAAAGGTGCAAAGAAGATTTACCAGGATGTTGCCTGGAATGGAGAGTAGGTCTTACGAGGAAAGGTTGAGGGTGCTGGGCCTTTTCTCATTAGAACGGAGAAGGATGAGGGGCGACTTGATAGAGGTTTATAAGATGATCAGGGGAATAGATAGAGTAGACAGTCAGAGACTTTTTCCACAGGTGGAACACACCATTACAAGGGGACATAAATTTAAGGTGAAAGGTGGAAGATATAGGAGGGATATCAGAGGTAGGTTCTTTACCCAGAGAGTAGTGGGGGCATGGAATGCACTGCCTGTGGAAGTAGTTGAGTCGGAAACATTAGGCACCTTCAAGCAGCTATTGGATAGGTATATGGATTACAGTAAAATGATAGTGTAGATTTATTTGTTCTCAAGGGCAGCACGGTAGCATTGTGGATAGCACAATTGCTTCACAGCTCCAGGGTCCCAGGTTCGATTCCGGCTTGGGTCACTGTCTGTGCGGAGTCTGCACGTCCTCCCCGTGTCTGCGTGGGTTTCCTCCGGGTGCTCCGGTTTCCTCCCAGAGTCCAAAGATGTGCGGGTTGGGTGAATTGGCCAATGATAGATTGCCCTTAATGTCCAAATTGCCCTTGGTGCTGGGTGGAGGTGTTGGGTTTGGGTGGGGTGCTCTTTCCAAGAGCCGGTGCAGACTCGAAGGGCCGGATGGCCTCCTTCTGCACTGTAAATTCAATGTTAGTCTGTGATTGGACTCGGACGAAGGTTCGGCACGGCATCGTGGGCCGAGGGGCCTGTTCTGTGCTGTATTTTTCTATGTTCTATGTTCAAACAAAGTAATGTGGAAACTGATGACATAAATCTTACCTTGCCTTACCGAGTTTCGGCTGTGTACTATTTTGCAGAAGGTTGCGTATATTGGCAACTCCTTCAATAATGGATCATTCTGATTGTAGGCCCTATCGAACTTGGTCCAATATTTCATGAAATCGCTGGGCCTCTAACAGAAAAGTGGGGCTGGTTTAGCACAGTGGGCTAAATAGCTGGCTTTTAAAGCAGACCAAGGCAGAAGCCTACTTGTGACAATAAGCGATTTAATTTCATTTCATTCATTTCATTTCATTTCAGTACAAATCTTTGTGTCCTCATTGGCCACAGGTGAGATCCCAGAGGATTGGAGGATAGCCAATGTTGTGCCGTTATTTAAGAAAGGTTGCAAGGATAATCCAGGTAATTGTAGGCCAGTGAGCTTGATGTCAGTGAAAATAAAATAGTTGGAAAAGATTCTCAGAGACAGGGGGCGGAATTCTCCAACCCCCCGCCGGGTCGGAGAATCCCCGGGGGGCGGCATGAATCCCACCCTGCCACTCTGACGATGGCTCCCGTATTCTCCGGCGCCGGTTTTCGGTCGGGGGTGTGAATCACGCCGCGCCAGTTGGGGGCCGTTGGCAGCGGCCCCCCCCCCCCCGGCAATTCTCCTGGCCCCGATGGGCCAAGCGGCCATTGGTTTCTGGCCAGTCCCGCTGTCATGAATTGGGCATGGTCCCACATGGCGGGACCTGGCTGGTAGGCCAGCTGGTGCAGTCCTCGGGGGGCACAAGGGGATCCGGCCCCGGGGGGAGGGGGGGGGGGCCCACAGTGGCCTAGCCCGCGATCGGAGCCCGCTGCTCTGCAGGCGGGTCTGTGCTGTGGGGGCACTCTTCCTTCCGCGACGGCCTCTGTAGGGCTCCGCCATGGCCGGCCTGGAGAAGACACCCCCCTGCGCATGCGCTGGAATACGCTGACCGGTCTGCGCATGCGCGGGACCACGGCGGCGGTTCTGCGCATGCGCTAACTCCCGCCGGCCCTTTGGTGTCAGTTGGCACGGCGCCATCCCCTCCGCCACCGGCCTAGCCCCCAGAAGTGCGGAGGATTCCTCAACTTCCAGTCGGCCCGACGCCAGAGTGGTTCGCGTGGCTTTTTACGCCGGGGTCGGGCCATCGCAGGGATTCGAGAGAATCCCGCTTCATAGCCATGCACATTTGAATGGTCTTCTTAGTGACAGGCAGCATGGTTTTGTACGAGGGAGGTCATATCTCATTAATTTAATTGACCTTTTGAGGAGGTGACAAAAATGATTGAAGAGAGAAGGGCTGTGGATGTTGTCCACATGGACTTTAGTAAAGCATTTGACAAGGTCCCTCATGAAAGGTTGGTGCAAAAGATTAGATCACATGGGGTCAGGGGTGAACTAGCTGGATGGATCCAGGACTGGATTGGCCATAGAAGACAGAGCATAGCAGTGGAACGCTGTTTTTCCGAATGGAGGTCTGTAACTAGTGGTGTTCCGCAGGGATCAATACTGGGACTTCTGCTCTTTGTAATATATATAAATGACTTGGAAGAAAACGTAGCGGGTCTGATTAGCAAGTTTGTGGATGATACTAAGATTGCAGGAGTTGCGGATCGTGATGAATACTGTCAGAGAATACAACAGGATATAGATAGGTTGCAAAATTAAGCAGCGAAATGGCAGATGAAATTTAACCTGGACAAATGCGAGGTGATGCATTTTGGTAGATAATTCAGGTGCAAGCTATAAAATAAATGGCAGAACCATCAGGAATATAGAGACACAGACAGATCTGGGCATGCAGGTCCACAGATCCATAAAGGTAGCAGCACAGGTGGAAATGGTGGTAAAGAATGCATATGGCATGCTTGCCTTCATAGGACGGAGCATCGAGTATAAAAGCTCAGAAATTATGTTAGATACATAGAACGTTGGTTAGGCCACATTTGGAATACTGTGTCCAATTCTGGTCACCGCATTACCAGAAGGACATGGAGGCTTTGGAGAGAGTACAAAAAAAGGTTTACCAGGATGTTGCCTGGTATGGAGGGTATTAGCTATGAGGAGAGATTGGATAAATTGGGATTGTTCTCCCTAGAGAGACGGAGGCTGAGGAGCGACCTGATAGAAGTGTATAAAATTCTGAGGGGTATAGATAGGGTGAACAGTTAGAGGCTTTTTCCCAGGGCAGAAATGACAATTACAAGGGGGCACAAGTTCGAGGTGAGGGGCGAAAGGTTCAGTGGATAAATGCGGGGAAGATTTTTACACAGAGGGTGGTAGTGCCCTGGAATGCACTGCCAAATGAGACGGTTGAGGAAGATACGTTAGCGACTTTTAAGACTTATCTGGATAGGCACATGAACGGACAGGGTATAGAAGGATACAATCGGTTGGTCTAGATAGGACAAGTGATCGGCACAGGCTTGGAGGGCCGAAGGGTCTGTTCCTGTGCTGTATTGTTCTTTGTTCTCTTTGTTCTTTGTTCATCTGTGGAACCATGCAAAGCATTTGTGAAGGTACAAATGTTTCAAAAGGGAGAGATGATGTATCAAGCAGAAACACAGACTCATTAGCTTTCCCTGCAAACTTTAACACAATGCCTGTAAAAGTAAATTGCCTTAAATTCCTTCATAATGGCTGAAGTGAAAATAAAAGCCATTTCAAATGGGCCTTATTTTAGTTAAAGGTGGAGGTTTTGCTTTCCGGTGTTATTGAGCCCCAGAGGCGGCAGGGCGGCACAGTGATTAGCACTCCTGCCCCACAGTGCCAGGGACCCGGGTTCAATTCCAGCCTTGGATAACTGTCTCTGTGGAGTTTTTACACTCCTCCTGTGTCTGGGTGGGTTTCCTCCAAGTGCTCCGGTTTCCTCCCACAGACCAAAAGATGTGCAGGTTAGGTGGATTGGCCAGGCTATATTGTTTCTTAGTGTTCAGGGAGGAGCAGGTTAGGTAATGGGGTTGCGACAATAGAGGGAGGAGTGGGAATGGCTAGAGTGCTCATTCAGACGCTAGCGCAGAATTGATGGGTCGAATGGCCTCCTTCTGCGCTGTAGGCATTTTATGATTCTATGATGAAGATTATATTGCTGTAGGTTTGAGAATTCATGGCTCCTACCTAACTTTGATGTATCGCAAAGTATGCTGGAGGAAAATTTGGATGAGGCTCAACAATGGGTGTTGGGATCGTGATGTATAATTAATCTGCACCCACCTGTTATCATGAGGTAGCATGCAAACATTGCGCTGTTGTTCATTTCTATCATTGTAGTATGTGCCCTGTACTCAGCCTGCTGTTGAGTGCTTACATGCTTGAGTAGGTGATAGGTGGAGTGAGCTAGCAGGAGCTCAGGCTCATCTGCGTTAATTAAAGCAAGTCTGCATCTTTTAAAGGTGCACACTGGCTCGAACCGGTGCTGTAATTCGTTGCAGAAATTACTTGGACTTGGGAAAGATAAATGAATGGCAGAACATACAGAACACGTTCCAGTTCTCACTGATTCAGCACTGGAGGCCTTCTTGCAGGAGGTGGACAGGAGGGAGAGGTTCACCGTCTGCCAGAAAACTCTGAGAAGGCAATGGGAGCAGTTAGCCATGCAGGTCAACGCCAGCTGTGTAGTCCCAAGGACTAAGATGCAATGCGGAACAAATTTCAATGAACTAATTCAAATGCTCTAGGTCGGTGAATGCATCTTCAAATGCCATAGACTGCCAAATAAACCGTTAGCCTCACACACGGTTTAAAGTGGTGAACTCCTCGGTCACATACTGACAATCTCCATCAAGCGTGACTCATTTGATATTCATTGCTTCACCTCACCTTGATGCATTGGTGAAAGCCTCATACCCACATCTCACACTTACTGCCATCTATTCGCCTGTAACTAGTACATAATCCTAACACTTTGCACTACTTTCTCAAACACACTGGGCGGGATTCTTTGTATCCCAACGCTGAAATTGTGAGCGGCGATCGGTCGGAGAATGGATTACGACATCAGTATCGGGTCCAGTGCCGATTTGATGCTGGTCCGTCATGCTCTGCTCCCTCCAAACCAGCATTCGGGAACCCGGCGTGCCAGTGCAGACTGTGTCCAGCGTCGCCATACTCGGCCGAGATCAGTGCCGCTGACCAGAGGGGTTTCTGCTAGGGCTGGGAGGACTGGTGGGGGAGGCTATGGGGGCGGCTGTAGCGTCGTGGTTGGTGGGTTAGGTTCGCACATGGCTGGCACCATGTTGTACAGCACGACCGGCGCAAGTCGTCAGTCATGCGCATGCGCGGCCGGGGACCCGGTCATTCTCCGCCCATTTTCGCACGGTGCGCAGGAGTTTCAGTCGGCGGCAGTGCTAGCCCCATTCCGGTGCCGGAATCAGTGATGGTTTCATGCTGATTTTCTGCTCGTGAAAGTCCACACATGCTCTGCTGGTGTCAACACTTAGTCCTCCAAACGGAGAATCCAGCCCACTCTCTCTCTCGATGGACAGGTGACAGAGTACTCAAAACACCAGCATCTAACCAAACAACATGGCTGCATGTCATCACCTGATGGATGAGACAGTTCTCACCATCATTGGAGTGGCCATGACTAAGACCATAGTGAGTACCGGGATTGATAGAAATAAAGATGATGACCTGTTCCTAAGTAATCCTCTTTCTCACATTTCCTCAGCCCCGCATCCCACAATCTCTTCTCACTCCCAAGCTGCAGAGGGAGTAAGCATACCCCTTTTATTTTCACCTCTTCAATTATTTCAACCTTAATTCTCCTTTCAGATACCCAAGAACTGACAGTTTTTGAAGACTGGCCAAGAAGTCGTGCAGGATGAAAGAAGTACAAGAGAAAGAAAAGTTTGATGAAATATCAGAACTCGATCTCTTTCTCCCAGCTCCCAGTTCAGATATTGCCACTGAAAATACTTTAAGGATAGCAAAGAGATGGGATCTGTATTGAGTAGCCATTATCAAGGGCAGAGGAATGGATCACACAAATGGATCTCCATGGAGGATTAGGTGGCACATTTTTCTGCGACAGTAAATCTGATGGGAACTTTGAAGGGGTTAACATGCAGAGGAAGACTGATGGGCCTGCATTATGAAATGCTTGGTACATTGGTAGTAGGCCAGCTATCACTGTCATGGAGAATGGAGGAGTCTGACACCAACTTCATCCGGGGTTTTGTGCAGGATAGGCCATTCCTTAAACATCAAAATGGTAGCCAACTACAGGAGAGCACCTATAAATCCAACAATAATGCAATGTCTGATGGCCCATGTCTCAGCTTCCATTGCAGCACAGAAAAAAGCCATACAGTGCTGGAACACAGCGGAAGTCTAGAATGAATCTCAGCTTGTTGTCCTGCAAGCGCAGCTTGGTCCATTTTGGCTCAGCCTGCTACCATGAAGGCTGCAGTTCTCTGTGCTCAAAGGGGCTGGCTCTCACAGCAACCTGTTCTCCAACGGATTACACATCAGACACTGCCCACGGGGGTGGCAGTTACACTGTGGGTCATGAACTTGCTGTCCTCTCTTATGGTTTTGTGCTCCCACCACTAACACTCCACTGCTCCAATTGCTGTTGCTCGTCAGCAGTCCTGACTGCTGCTGTCAATGTGATGCTGTTGAAAGTTGGGCCTTTTAGGGCCACGGCTGCTCAAAGTCATCCTGAAAGGCCAACTGTGTTGTTCCCCATTGAAAATCAACAGACTTCCATCTTCAATTTTACAGCCATCGGAGTGGCACAGTGTTGGTGAACTAGGAGAGGTGAAGATACACAAGAGCCCGGCATTTGAGCAATGCGAAAGGCGATTGATTAGTTTGATGAATGTTGGCTAGTTTGTTTGATAAGGTTGGTTTGGAGCATTTGTTTTGCAGTGGATTTTATTTCAGCATTGTGGTCAAGAGGAGTCTGTGATGGTCTGTAACAGAGGAAACGTGAAATATGGAACTTCTGGTGAATGAGGAATTAGAATTATATTCACAGGTGAGTCTATCGTGGTAATCTCAGCTGGAAAAATATTTGTTAGTTGCCTCCTCCTTTCCTCCCCCTACTTTACTTGGTGGCAATAGCTGTGTCCTCTTATGGTGAGATTATCTAGCACACAACAGCCCATAACAAATCACCGCACCCATTCCACTGAATACTGCAGGGCTCTTCCAGAGAGGTCAAGGCAGTGGAAGAATTGCTTAAGCACCCTAATGATTTGCTCGATCATATTATGTGTGACAGTAAGGTCTTCATCATATACATACGTCCCCCATGTTCTTGGGTTCTATACAATAATCATGAGCCAGGTTGTCAGCAGATGATTCTTTTCACCTAGTCGGTACGCTCTGGTGTCTCATGGTGGCTCAAATACCGATGATACAGTAGAATGCGCAGAATGAGGGCGTCAATACTGCTGCTGAGATACTGGGCATTGACATGCAGAAGGCCAGCTGCAGATTGAGGGAGTGAAGCCCTTTCGGTAACATCTCTGCATCTAGTTGTGACACCTGCAAAACTATACATTTTCAGACAATGAAACTCTGCAGTAAGGAGATGCCCACTGTCCCAGTGAAGCTTCCTGTTTGCTCTTGCCTGCTTTCTCCGGTCAGGGAGAATTTGTTCCCCTCTGCTGGTGTGTAGAGCATCAGCTACATCTTGCAAACTGCAGGATCTTACGTATGTTTCCTGCGCCAGCCTGAAAAGGCTCCCAAAGCAAAGAAGATCATTTTCACAGTGACTGCCAGCACTGTCCTCATCATAGCCTAAGGATTCAGGTCTTCCTACAAGAGACGTCAGATTTTAGAGAACACCTCCTTATTTCTGTTACTTGCTTATGTGGAGGTCAGAGAGGTGTTTCTGGAACACCCTGGGTGCATAAGGCCTTGAGCTGAGAGCTGTACTCCCCCTCCCCCTCCCCTCCTCCTCCTCCCCTTCCAGCAGCCTGTCCTCCTTTGCACCACCTTTGCTCATTCTTCCTGTCATGCTGAAGTGCAATGCGAATATAAACTACAGTATCAATGACTATGAGCAAGGTGCCTGAGCAGAACCTTTGCAGTCAGAATCAAGGCTCTCGCCACATGCAGCACAAACTCCTGTACACTTCATCAATTGTAGTGAATAACAATAACTGTCAAAAATTCAGAACTGGAAATTCAGAGAGAGCTGGTAGAAATCAATCAGTAACTGACCTGAACAAAGTTGATGATCCCTTTAAATAAATGTTGGGGGATCTTTTCCGTTGTTGAATGCAGGCTCAGGCATGCGTGTTTAAACAAGATCGTTAGTTGAAGCACTGATGTTGAAAATGACACTCCTGGCATGAAATCAGTGTTACACAATGATTATCACCGTGATCTATCTAACCTGAATACTTTGGGTGCAAATGCCTAAAGCCCACGGTAAGGCTGTGACCAAAATGTTATCTAGCTTGCAGTGCGGACACAGTTTTAGAATAATTATACAATAATAATCTTTATTGGCACAAGTAGGCATACATTAACAATGCAATTAAGTTACTGTGAAAAGCCCCTAGTCGCCACATTCCGGCGCCTGTTCGGGTACACAGAGGAAGAGTTCAGAATGTCCAACAGACCTAATAACATGTCTTTTGGGGCTTGAGGGAGGAAACCAGAGCACCCGGAGGAAACCCACGCAGACACGGGGAGGATGTGCAGACTTCGCATGGACAGTGACCCAAGCCAGGAACTGAACCTGGGATCCTAGCGCTGTAAAGTCACAGTTCTAACCACTATGCTACCGTGCTTCCCACACTTTTTCACCCAAAACAACATACGCTGCCTCAAAAATATGAGTGTCACACTGTCAGAGTTTGTGGATGGACCATATTTTGGTGTACTGTGGTAGGCAACGGAGAAACAGTGGGCTAAATTTAAATGCTGACCAGATAAGGCTCTCCAGAATAAGGTAGCAATACTTGTTGAGTAATATTTCTGCCGTTTGTCACAATCAATTATTAATTTCACAGAACAAGAAGGCAAGTGTTTCATAAAGTGAATGATGGGGCCCAAGGACTTCTTAAATTGTAATTTCATAACTTTCAGTTGAAGAGATCTAAAACAATATCTCGAAACAGCAGAAGTCCAGCTTTAATTCTCGTGAGTAACCAGCACCCGGCACAGAGGCCGAGATTCTCTGACCCTGAGGCTAAGTGTTGACGGCGTCGGAAATACCGTCGCGTTTCTCAACGGCGTCGACATGGCCTCAGGATCAGCAATTCCGGCCCCTACAGGGGGCCAGCACAGCACTGGAGCGACCCACGCCGCTCCAACTGCTGATCCCACGTCAACTGGGTGCCGATCGCGGGCCAGGCCAAAGCGGAGGCCACCCCCGGGGTCGGACTCCCCCCCCCCCCCCCCCCCCCCCCCACGGACCCTTCCACGCCAAGGTCCCGCCGGGTAAGACCACACGTGGACGGCAGCGGCGGGACTTGGGTTTTTTGTCACGGTTGCTCAGCCCATCCCGTGCCGAGAATCGGTGGGAGGGGCTGCATAGACAGGCCCTCGACCGGCATCGCGCCGACCACGCCGGCGCCAATGGCGGAGCAAAGAATCTCGTGCCGGCGACAGGGAGGCGTGGCCTGATTCGCGCTGGTCGTGGCGATTCTCCGGCCTGGCCCTGGGCTGAGAGAATCCCGCCCAGAGAATCTGTGTCCATAACCTTGGATCACGGGTAGTATTGTGTGCAGAGGGAATCATTTACAAGTTTTAAATCTGCTTTTTGATTTGCACTGACTTGTCTTCTACACTATCAAGTATGCTGATCTGACTCTGTGAAAATTAACAAGAACAGAAGTTTAATTATATTTACTGTCATCCTTGATACAACTGATTTCATGAAAAAGACAGCCATTCTATTAAGGTTTCTTCAAATTTTCTGATCAATGTCAAAACATACTGGAGAACTATTAAAAGATGTTAAATCAAATGTAATGCTGGAAATATTCAGAAGCCCTGGCACCACCTTTAAAGAGAGAAATAGAGGGTGCAATCTGTCAGCTGCATTGCTCGCCAACCGAGGTGCGACATGACCAGTAGATGCCGGGAGATCCCTCTTCTGGGATCTACCAGCTCGCCACACCTCGCAAGATCGAACCCGATCTCATGAGATGTTGTGATCGGAATCCCGCCCATTGTGGGCTGTATTACTATCTGACAAATTTGCATATTGGAGTGAGACAGCTGGTCTCACTCTAATATGCACTCTCCTGATCTACCGAGGCCTTGGGATCGAGTCCCTTTGCCTCGGAGATCTTAGACAAGTGCTGCCTACTCAGATCTCCAGGGCTCCTCCGAGTCCTCATTATTTAAAGACAGCCAACCACATGCCTTTATTCTGCTTCAACCCTCTTTCTCTGCTCCTCTGTCTTTTTTCTTAACCAGGACATCTCCCTGTCCTCTCCTACTGTTCCATGCCTGGGAATCTTCTTTGGCACCTCTCCCTGTCCCGCTGACGGTTCTTTCAGTGGTGCCCCTGGTGGATCCTCTCCACTGTCTTGGGACATCCTCCTTTTTTGGTGCCACACTGGGTCCCGTGAATGAATTCTTGTGCCGGTTTTCCAGGCGCACTACTGTCAGGTTGGCTGAGCCCTTTAACTGCAGGAGGAGAAACCTCGAAGAGAGCATTCAAGACCAAATATGCTGCTGCAGCCTTCACATGCTCCAAAACAGTGCAGCCTGCCAGGGATCATAGTCACAGAATCATAGAATGTACAGTGCAGAAGGAGGCCATTCAGCCCATCGAGTCTGCATCGACCCTTGTAAAGAGCACCCTACTTAAGTCCCATGCCTCCACCCTATCCCCTTTATCCCTGTAACCCAATAACCCCATCTAACCTTTTGGACGTTAAGGGCAATTTAGAATGGCCAATCCACCTAACCTGCACATCTTTGGACTGTGGGAGGAAATTGGTGCACCCAGAGGAAACCCATGCACACATGGGGAGAATGTGCAGACTCCACACAGACAGTGACCCAAGCCGGGAATCGAACCTGGGACTCTGGACCTGTGAAGCAACTGTGCTAACCACTATGCTACCATGCTGCCCCTCGGTCTCCACCCCTTTCGTCATCTCCCGAGTTGGAGGGGGTGCATTAAGTTCTGCCCATTAACTCTTTATCTCTCAGCATAGGTGTTTCAAGGCCTGCAAAATATTTCCAGCCATTTATGTTTTTATTTTAAATGCCCAGCACCTGTAACGTTTTGATTTCATATTAACATTTTATTTGGCCAAGGCTTGTTCATGATTAAAGACTTTTACTGTGACAAACCAACCAAAACAATCAAACTTTAACAGACAAAAAATATTTCAACCAAAAAGGTAAATTTCACCTGAATTAATTGCTTCAACAAAGATATGTCTCACATAATTACAAGAACTACCATTCATTCCCACAAATATGGCACCATGGAGAATTTCAATTTTACAACGCTACGTCCATTTTGTAGGATCCCGCTCCCGATCTAATAATTTCAACCCTTGAGTCATGTGGTGTGAGTGTCTGGTACATAGCGAGTTAATGTGGAACTGAGTAGAGTATCACCCACACAGTGATGTAAGAAGGCTCATGACCCAGACCCAGTGTGCTGTTGAACAGAAATATGTATAGACCGAAGCATACAAATAGCTCCTAGCCTGTATATTTAGTACATATGTAAATAGTTTCAGTGGTTAATGAAGACTTACAGTTAACTTACTTGCAAACTACAGATACCTGTTTAAGACATACTGACCTCTAGCCAACCCCCTCCCAATATGATGTCCAAAGACGTGCAGGTTAGGTGGATTGGCCATGCTAAATTGCCCTTAGTGTCCAAAAAGGTTAGGAGGGGTTATTGGGTTATGGGGATAGGGTGGAAGTGAGGACTTGAGTGGGTCGGTGCAGACTCGATGGGCCAAATGGCCTCCTTCTGCACTGCATGTTCTATGTATCTATGTAATGAAGACTTGCAGTTAACCTACTTGCAAACTACAGAGACCTGTTTAAGACATACTGACCTCTAGCGAACCCCCTCCCAATATGATGGCAGAAATTAAATAAAAAATACAGAACCTCACTAAAATGTTGGAAGACTGAGAAAAGTTCAAAAATCATTCTGACCTGAACAAAAAAGGTCCAGAGGTGCAGAGGAAAAATCACCAGGAGAAAACTCCAAAGAAAGGCTTGGAAGCTGAAGGCAGAGCTCTCAATGAAGCAGGAGAGAAGATTCCATTGAAGTTCCTTTGGAAGTCCAGCTTCAGAGGGCTGAGTCCACATAATCCACAGAACATGCAAGGATAAGCTTGCAGCAAACCCAGAAAAATCTTGAAAGTAATTCAGTGTCAGAAATGCCGTTCGACAGAAAACCGCCACTAAACCTGATCCGTGAGTTGGAGCCTGAAAACATGGTGCCCTGCCAAAAAAAAAGAATCAATTAAATATTTCAATGATGTTGTGACTGCCCAGCTCAGTAAATAACATGCAGAAGCTGCAATTCAAGAGTATAAAATATAAAATATGAAATGTTGAACAAAAGACGTTTGCAACTAGCTGTTGTTAAAAATGTTCTTTCAAGCTGAGAGCCTTTGCCATTGTGCAGAGCTCGCCAAAACTGATAAGTGTGGGAAACCCCTTTGTCTCTGGTGAATAGCGATGCCATCCGAAAATCAGTGGCCAAGATTATTAGTTTGGAGGTTCTGCAGAGAGAATAGGTTTAAAGAAAACAGCCCCGTCAGCTCAATAGGAGCCCACCAAGAAGAGCAGGAATTAACACTTAAAGCTACAATTGCAAAAAAAGAAATAACCATGGATTAAAATTCCAACTGACCAGATCAGTTTGGAATTATCCTCTTGCCAAACCCAATTGGAAATGTGACATTCTTGAGAAGATAATTTTTTAATTACTGGAGTACATCACACCTCAGTATAAAATCAGAACAAGTCCAGTTTAATACATTTTTGTATTGGTTTGGCGAATTTGTGTTAGAAGTAATTCTAATACATGGCATTATAAATCCTCAACCAGCTGCAAGAATCTATTGTCAGCCTTTGACAAGTATCTTAAACTTTAATTTAAGGAGCATGCAGAATTGAAAAAGGAGCATAGGAAACCCTAGCAAAATGGCAAAAGAACAAAAGACCTGAACAAACCACACAAATGCCGTAGAGAGGCAGAGGGCTTTCCTGAAGTCCCAAAGGGACACCTTTTTTGGAGGGCCCAACATCTTTCCAGATCTCTACCAGCAACTGTCATAGAATGGTAAGCCCTGCAGCTGAGGGAACAAGAAAAACAGAAGTAAATGCAGAAAATATTTGTATCAAAGCTCAAAATTCAAACTGAATACATACCTTTGAAAACGCATGATAAACTGAAGTCTTCAATGAAGCAAACTGTTTGAGGCCTAAACAGACAAATTTCAGAGATGTCACAAAGGCACCCAGAAGAAATAACGGCCATCAATTCCAATGTTGGTAAATCGGAGCAGGAGTTTGGAAAACTCAGTCAGCTGTACAGCCAGGCATAACCGCAAGCAGAAAAGATACTCAAAGAAGTTGCAGCTTTTTTAAAGACTCTTTGAAGAACCAATAAATGCCCATAGAATTAAAATAAACATTGGGTGGGGTTTTCCACAATCCTCCATGGAATGTTTTGCAGCGGTGGAGGCGGACCATCATTGGCCAGCATTGGAATCTTCCAGTCCCACCATCCACAACAAATGTTCCCAATTTTTGCATCTTCTACCATCGAGGAACCCATGGCATGGGATCACCATCAGCAAAATTTCAGCTATCGAAGGCTGTTTCAGAAATAGCGGCATTGGTATGATCAGCAGTGACATCGTGATAGACTGAATTGCAGAGTGAGGAGTCAAGAACTGAACAAGAAAATCACAGTTGAAAGAACAGTTAATTGTCCTTCAAGGTCAAATTCAAAAACAGTACATAATCCTTCAGCAACATGGGCAGCATGGTAGCATTGTGGGTAGCACAATTGCTTCACAGCTCCAGGGTCCCAGGTTCGATTCCGGCTTGGGTCGCTGTCTGTGTGGAGTCTGCACATCCTCCCCGTGTGTGCGTGCGTTTCCTCCGGGTGCTCCGGTTTCCTCCCACAGTCCAAAGATGTGCAGGTTAGGTGGATTGGCCGTGATAAATTGCCCTTAGTGTCCAAAATTGCCCTTAGTGTTGGGTGGGGTTACTGGGTTATGGGGATAGGGTGGAGGTGTTGACATTGGGTAGGGTGCTCTTTCCAAGAGCCGGTGCAGACTCGATGGGCCGAATGGCCTCCTTCTGCACTGTAAATTCTATGAAACATGACAGAATATAGTGCAGCAGAATGACAGAACAGCAGAACAAACTCCATGAGACTCTGTCGAACTACGAGAAAACTCAAGATGGAGTAAACTGAGCTTTGGCACAAAAGGATAAACCTGTCTAAAAGGACTCCTCAGGTCAATATTTGTTCCTTTGGAAAATTATGAAGTGAAACAACCTGAATTTAATTCCACTTCAGAACTAAAGAACCAGTTGGCAGCGAAGACTCAGGAATATTCAGGGAGAAAGTCAAGAGTACCAGAAAGAGCCTATTGTGCTGGAGAAAACAGTTGCACATTTAGAAGAAACCAAATGTTTTCTGTCAAACAGAAAACTGTTCCCTTTGGAGAGAGCCTTGCTCATTTTCTCTCTCCCGAATTCTCACCATGTTCTGAACTGCCAAACAGCCTGAAAAAGAAACATCACCACTGAAACTAGTCTCCTATTCATCTTTCACAAGCTCAGGTAAGATTGACATGTATTGGAACCAAATGATGTCATGAGGAGGGCACAAATTAATCCTCTTTCAGAATACTTCCCAGTCCACTTTGATCTTGGAGGACACATTGTACAAAAAGAAAATGGTCATCACACCATATGCAGTTGGAAAGTGATGCAACCATATTTATATATTTGTGGTATGCAGCCATGGGAAAGATTCATAAATGAAAGATTAAAACACATCTGCAAGGAAACTGACAAACAGTAACGGGTGTGTGAGGCAAAAGAAGTGTACATGAAATCATTAAATTAACAGGTGTGCATTTTGATCTCATGGAGCTTCCGCAAACAAGATACAGTATAAAATATGAAGGAACATTATCAGGGTTAGCATAATTCTATAACTTTTTAACATATCAGGTTCAGCTTATCAAATAACCAGTGTTTTCATACAACGTTCCTGTTTCATTCCTGTTATTGTGGGCATTGTTGCCCTACTTAACTTTACTTTTACATCAGGTGCTGGTCACTTAGAGCTCCATTCTGGAACCTCGTGACCCTAACCGCCTAAAGCAGTAGAAACTAAGACTCCCCACATTTCCTATCCTACACCCAGATCCTTTGACCGAATGGCACATTTGGAGATACCACCGGTTTTCTATGTGTGTGCTACTAAAACCATGGGCGGGATTCTCCATTCCTGAGACTGTTTTGAGGTCGCCGCAGAATTCATGGGGTTCCACGACAGTAAATCTGGCTCCGCACCTGGATCAATTCTATTAATGTTGAGGGGCCAGCACCAGCGTCACATGAAACACAATAGATTCCAATGTGAAATGGTGAAGGATTCGCTGGTTTTGTGATTGACACTCAGGAGGCTGACAAGCTGCAGCCGCATATACACAATTCACTCCCCACACACATCATCCCAGCCAACAAGATGGCAGCAAGACGCGCGGCCCCATGTGTCACGGATGCCGAGCTAGAGACCCTCCTGGAGGAGAGGCAGATGACCTTGTTTCCCGGCCCGAGAAGGAGGCTGCTAGCTGCCGCCATTTGCTGTGCCTGAATGCAAGTTGCAGAGGCGGTCCGCACCATGGGGAACACCGTCCAGACCGGACAGCAATGCCAGAAAAAACTGCATGACCTCCTCAGGGCGTCCAGGGTGAGTAGGCAGCACTGTGCACCTGGCATCAACCTTTCTCCCACACACCCGCAATCCTACCCCCCACAACCCGGACTGAACCCCTACTCTGCACCACAAGCCGGCACCCATACTGGCTGCCATGGGCAGGTGCCCTGGCCACTGTGGCCATCCCCTGGGCTGTTTGCGTTAGACTGTCTAACACTGTCATTTTCTGTTTATCCCCACCACCCCCCTCCCCAGGAGAAGGCCGCCCACAAACGCTGGGAGCGGGAGAAGACTGGAGGGGGAATGCCGGACCTGACGCCCCTGACTGGCAGAGCAGGGGACCCTAGACATGGTCGGCGGCATGGAGGAAAGGGGAAAGTGCACTTGCCAGGCTGGAATTCAGCCGCGGATGAGGAAGCGAGACCCTGCTGAGTTGCTGTTGCCCATGACACATGTGTCAATGCCACCCCCCAACACCATCCCCTCACCACCCTCACCCACAAGATCACCCACACACCAGCCTCACCTCCACCATCCTCATCCTAATCCCCACCCTCACCCCCACACCACCCTCACCCCATCCACCCTCTCCCGTGCTCCCACTCTCACCCCACACCACCCTCACCCCCACCATGCCCACTCCACCTGACCCACAGTCTAATCATGTGACTTGTCTTGTATCTTGCAGGACCTGCTGGAGATGGGACAGCCCCATTTGGTGTACCCCCACCCCCAGCGACTGCCATAGTCAGAGCCAACGCACTGACGCTGAAAGGAGCTCGGATGCCAGCCCTCCACCCGAGACTCAGGAGGCCCCAGAGCTTGAATCTGAGGATGGCACTGACTTCCCAACACAGCTGTCTCCTACACCCTCCACGACGCTCATTTTGGTTGGCACTTTAGTGAAGAGACTCCTGGGACACTATCTAGAGTGCACCACACAGCTGATCCAGTACCTCACATGGAGGTAGCAACACACGAGTGTAGGTCGATCCCAGGGACTAGCTGCCATCCAGGCAGGTTTCGGGCTTCTTGAATGGACAGTCCCATCTATACTGAAGTTGCAGTCGCATAGCCAGAGACTACATGAGGAGTTATTGGTGAGCACCAGCACCTGCAGGTGCAGTTGGTGGAGACCAACCGCATGCAAGAGCAGGAGGTGTTGCCGACAATGCTTGCCACCCAGGCCAACACCTCATGGGTGTTATCCGCAGTGGAGGTATTGGGGTGACAGTTTTGGCTATGGATCAGCATGTCCAAGGCCTGGGGCATTCTGGGCAGGCACTGGTCGAGACCCAGGACAGGGTTGCCACCTCACAGGTAACCACATGCCAGAGCCACCTAGAAATTGCAGCAGCGCGTCTGAGCGTGGCCCAGTCACAGCAGCACAATGGCTGGGAATATCGGCGGCGTTGCCCAAACGCGGTCGACGTGGCGCAGAAACAGACAGAGGTGGCCTAGTCCCAGAGGGAGATAGCGCAGTCACTGACTGATGTGACACAAACCCAGAAGGTGGTGGCACAATGAATAGGGGATGTGGCACAGTCCCAAATGGAGATGTTCCACTCTCTGTGCTTCATGGCTATGGGCATGCAGACCCTGGTTGAGACCAGAGCGGGCCTCCAGCACTGGCAGCGCCGGTTTTCACTACGCCGTCGGGACATAGTCTCCCAATGGGAGAATTACGTCCCCTCTTTTTGAATAATGGGGTTACATTTGCAACCCTCAAATCTCTAAGAACCGTTCCAGAGTCCAAAGAATTTTAGAAAATAATCACCAATGGATCTACTATATCTAGGGCCTCTTCCTTAAGTACTCTTGGATGAAGATTCTCAGCCCTGGAGTTTTGTCGGCCTTCAATCCCATTAATTTTCCTGAAACCATTTTGTTACTAGTCCTAATTTCCTTCAGTTCCTCGCTAAAACTTTTGCTTCTCAGAACTTCTGGTACATTATTCATGTCTGCCTTTGTGAAGGCAGAAGCAAAGTACAAATTTAGTTCCTGAGCCATTTCTTTGTGCCCCGTTATGAATTCCCCCATTTCTGACTGTAAGGGGCCTACATTCATTTTTATTAATCTTTTCTCTTTACAGGGGCGAAATTCTCCGGAACAGCGCGATGTCCGCCGACTGGCGCCCAAAACGGCGCAAATCAGTCGGGCATCGCGCCGCCCCAAAGGTGCGGAAGGGGCTAGGCCGGCGCTGGACGAATTTCCGCTCCGCCAGTTGGCGGAAAAGGCCTTTGGTGCCCCACCAGCTGGTGCGGAAATGACATCTCTGGGCGGCGCATGCGCGGGAATGCCGTCAGCGGCCGCTGACGGCATTCCCGCGCATGCGCAGTGGAGAGAGTCTCTTCAGTCTCCGCCATGGTGGAGACCGTGGCGAAGGCGGAAGGGAAAGAGTGCCCCCACGGCACAGGCCCGCCCGTGGATCGGTGGGCCCCGATCGCGGGCCAGGCCACCGTGGGGGCACCCCCCAGGGCCAGATCGCCCCGCGCCCCCCCCAGGACCCCGGAGCCCGCCCGCGCCGCCTTGTCTCGCCGGTAAGGTAGGTGGTTTAATCTACGCCGGCGGGACAGGCATTTTAGCGGTGGGACTTTGGCCCATCCGGGCCGGAGAATCGCGGGGTGTGGCCTGCCAAGCGGCGCGCCGCGATTCCCGCCCCCGCCGAATATCCGGTGGTGGAGAATTCGGCAACCAGCGGGGGCGGGATTCACGCCAGCCCCCGGCGATTCTCCGACCCGGCGGGAGGTCGGAGAATCTCGCCCCATATGTAGAAACCTTTACAGTCAGTTTTTATGTTCCCCGCGAGATTACTTTCAAATTGTATTTTCCCCTTCTTAATCAATCCCTTGGTCTGACTTTTTGCTGAATTTTAAACTATTCCCAATCCTGGAGCGGGATTCTCCCGCAATCGGTGGGGCGGGCCGTACCGGCGCCAAAGAGTGGCGTGAACCACTCCAGCATCGGGCCGCACGGAAGGTGCGGAATCCTCCGCACATCCGGCGCTGGAGTAGTTGGCGCCGCGCCAACCGGCAGCGAAGGGCTGCCGTGCACCGGCACGTGTTGGCGCATGCGCAGGAGCGCTGGCATGTTCTGGCGCATGCGCAGAACCGCTGGCATGATTCCTGCGCATGAACACGGGGTTTCTTTCCTGCGCCGGCCATCGCGGAGCCTTACACAGGCCGACGGGAGGGAAAGAGTGTCCCCACGGCACTGGCCCGCCTACAGAACGGTAGGCCCCCATTGTGGGCCAGGCCATCGTGGAGGCCCCCCTGGGGGCCGGATTCCCCCGCGCACCCCCGAGGACTCCGCAAGCCGCCCTTAAAGCCAGGTCCCGCCGGTCTGGACCTTGTCTAATCCACGCCGGCAGGACTGGCCGAAAACGGGCGGCTGCTCGGCCCATCGGGGCCTGGAAAATCACTGGGGGTCCACTGCCAACGGCCCCCAACCTGCGCGGTGCGATCCCCGCCCACGCCCAAAAACCAGCGCCGGGGAAATCGGCAGCTGGCCAGACGGGGGGGTCGTAGAATCCCGCCCCTTAAGACTATTGCTTTTTCTTGCTAATTTGTATGCCTCTTCTTCGAATCTAATACTATCTCTAATTTCCCTTGTAAGTCATGGTTGTCCGCTTTCCTTCCTTTCAGTAATGTTTCCCAGTCCGTCAATGCCAGCTCATGTCTCATACTATTATAATTACCTTTATTGTGGTTAAGGACATTGGTCTCAGAATCAACTACCTCACTATTCACCTTGATAAAAATTCTATCATATTATGGTCATTCTTCCCCAAGGGCTCGCTCACAACTAGATTGCCAACTAATCCTTTCGCATTGCACAACACCCAGTCCAAGATGGTCTGATCCCTTGTTGGTGCTCAACATACTGGTGCAGAAAACCATCCCATATACGCTACAGGAATTCCTCCTCTATTGTAGTATGACTAATTTGAGTCACCCGATCTATATGCAGATTAAAGTCACCCATAATCACAGATATTCCTTTGTCACATGCGAGCAAATTAATGTTGCTGAATATGGTGATGGTGGGAAAAACAATTTGTAAAAATTCCCATGTTGCATCATACATAAAGCAAACTTGGAATGGAAGCCCTGACAATGTAATGTGTAAACTGATTCCACAAATCCTACCTTGCCTAAACTGGTCTCCGAAGAAAGGGTGTGGCTGATTTTCAGAAGGTTGTGTATGTTGGTGCATCCTTCAATAATGGATAATTTACCAGCATTTTCTGTTTGTATTTCAGATTTCCAGCATCTGCAGTATTTATTATAATGGGAGAACTGACAAAGCTCAACACATGGCAGCAAGGTGGCGCAGTGGGTTATCCCTGCTGCCTCACGGCGCCGAGGTTCCAGGTTCGATCCTGGCTCTGGGTCACTGTCTGTGTGGAGTTTGCACATTCTCCCCGTGTTTGCATGGGTTTTGCCCCCACAACCCAAAGATGTGCAGCCTAGGTGGATTGGCCACACTAATTTGCTCCTTAATTGGAAAAAATTAATTGGGCACTCTAAATTTTTTTTTTTTTAAATTAAATCAAGGTCAACACAGTGGCACAATGGTTAGAACTGTTGTCTCACAGTTCCAGAGACCTGGGTTCAAGTCTGGCCTTAGGCGACTGTCTGTGTGGAGTTTGGACTTTCTTCCCGTGTCTACATGACTTTCCTCCGGGGGCTCCAGCTACCTCCCATCATCCACAGATGTGCAGGTGAGGTGCATTGGCCATCCTAAATTGCCCATTAGTGTCCAGGGATGTGTAGATTAGGTTAAGAGGTTATTGGGTTAGGGCGGGCAAGTAGGCTTGGGTGGATTGCTCTTTCAGAGGGTCAGTGCAGACTCGATGGGCCAAATGGCCTACTTCTGCACTGGAGGGATTCTGTGATTCAGTGACTCTGTGAACTATGTTTCCTGCACTGCACTGTAATATAAACTCCGAATGTTTCTTGGCTTTGTCCATAAATCACCAAAAGGTAATTTGAGATGTGATAAAAATTCACAGTCTTACCATGTTAAAGATTTATTGTTTCACCAATAGTATAAAGGGAAAATGAAAACAAGAGTTGGGCTCAATACATATCTCTGTTTTTAAAGTGCCTAAATAACTGTTCTTTTATTGCTTTCTTTGGCAGCATCGAATAGTGGTCTTTGCTCACTTGCACTTATTTCCTTTGCTCTATTGCAGTATTAATGAAGCTGGGAGTTATTGAAAATTAAATTAAATACAAGGTTCTTCATCACTTATCCATGAGGCTGTACTGTGCAAAGCCTGGAGCTTCTCTTCTGGGATAGTTTGCATTACAGCCTCTCTGTGAGATTAAATAAAATTAGTGAATTACAGGTAAAGGTACAAGCAAGCAAACGTTTTAATATGCAAAATTGACGTTAATCTTTCTTCTTTCAATGATACAGTATCAAATTGCTGATTGTGGGACTCGGCTAATGAGGGTTGGTTTAGCTCAGTTGGCTGGACGGTTGGTTTGTGATGCAGAGCAAGGCCAACAACACAGGTTCAATTCCCGTACCGACTGAGATTATTCATGAAGGCCCGACCTTCTCATCCTTGCCTCTCGCCTGGGGTATGGTGGGTGGGATTCTCTGATCCTGAGGCTAAATGTTGATGCCGTCGTAAACGCCGTTGCGTTTCCCGACGGCGTCAACATGCCCTCAGGATCAGCAATTCTGGCCCCTAAAGGGGGACAGCGTGGCACTGGAGTGACTCACGCCGCTCCAGCTGCCAATCCCTGCGTCAACTGGGCGCTGCGGGGTCCGCGCATGTGCAGTGGCTCCCTTCTCCGCGCCAGCCCCGACGCAACATGGCGCATGGCTACAGGAGCCGGCGCGGAAGAAAGGAGACCCCCCAGCCCGAGAGGCCGTCCTGCCGATGTGTGGCACCCAATCGCGGGCCAGGCCACAGTGGAGGCCCTCCCGGGGTCGGACCCCCGGGGTCGGACGCCTCCCCCACAGGCCGCCCCCGAACCCTTCCACGCCGAGGTCCCGCTGGGTAGGACCAGGTTAGAACGGCGCCGGCGGGACTCAGCGGGGCCCATCCTGGGCCGAAAATCGCTGGGGGGGGGCCCGTAGAGCGGCCACCGACCACAGCAGCGGCAATGGCGTCGATTCTCCGCTCTGCGGAAAATCGTGTCCCAGCGTCGGGGTGGCGTGGCATGATTCGCGCCGGTTGCGGTGATTCTCCAGCCCGGCCACGGGGTGAGAGAATCCCACCCGGTGATCCTCAAAGAGGAAAGCAGCCCATAGTCATCTTAAACTATGGTGGCTTTGATTCCTACAACAGAAATAGTCTGTAATGCTTCTTATGTTGTAACCGTGATTATACTTTCATTGTACTTCCAATGTTACATCTTATGGTAGTCCTGATGTTGTGAAAGACACAATATAACTTTGTCTTCTTTTTATTTACTTTTAACAAATTTATTCACAGGACTTGGCATCGCTAGCTATGCCTACATTTTTATTGTCGATCTCTAATTGCCCTTGAGAAGGTCGAGTTAAGCTGCCTTCTTGTGCTGTTGGGAAGAGAGTTCCAGAATTTTGACCCAGCGAGAGTGAAGGAACGATGATATAGTTCCAAGTCAGAATGTTGAGTGCCCAGGAGAAGAACTTGGTTCCCATGCAAATGCTGCCCCGTGTCTTTTTAGTTGGTATAGGTTGCAGGTTTGGAAGGTGTTGTTGACGGAAACTACTTAAATTGGATGAAACCCTCTGATAAAGTTATTGAAAGTAACACAGTTTAACACAGTTAACTTCTAAACTGATCCTTGATCATATATTTGATGATATACATAGTTAGAGGAAGGTCAAGAGGCTGGATGCGTACTAAACAAATCATTTTCATCAGTTATGGGTGATTGGCTTTCTGATCTGTAGATTACGTGCATTTTGGGAAACATTACAAAGAATCTACAATGACTTAGACTCCATTTACAGACCTACCAATTCTTCACAAGAAAGTTTCTTTGCGAATTTGCAACACTGCATGATAACTAACTGTATTGATTCCTATTGGAAGCTCCTGTCACTAGGTAATGACTAGTTCTATAAGGAGAGCTTTGTCTCTGAAAGTCTTTGAGCTTCTTTGTTGTCCCAAAGCAAATAAAGAGAATTTCTCAATATACATTACCATCAGATCTTTAATTGCTACTTATTGATCCTTGCTCACATAACTATTGATGGAAAAGGCCAGTTGGCCCATCTAATCAATCAAGCTAAAAAGACACTGGCAGTGTCCAATTGTCTCTTCAATAATTAGGGCATATCACCTATGTTACTCTATCCAAAGCCCATTCCGTGCATTAATCACAAACTCTGAAGCACTTGCTAACATTTGTTCTGAATGCGTTCCTTACTAGTTTAAATTGCACCCTTTACTTCCACTCCTGTAATTTGGTTCAAAGTGATTTTCTGTTTTATTTCCTTCCTTTAGTCTTCACTAATATTAATGAAACATTAACGATGCTTGGGTGATCCGTTATCTCGTACCTACAGGTTATAAACTCAATTTTTAAAATTGCTTTAATGTGATCTCATCCATGATTTTTAAGATTTAAAATTTAATGACTGTTTGCAGAGCTGCAGACTGGAACAAGTTCTCCCATGAAGGTGAGGATATGGATTTAAAGCTGCGGACAATTCTTCATATCAATGCTAATTTGGACAGCATTGTAGCACAGTGGTTAGCACAACTGCTTCACAGCTCCAGGGTCCCAGGTTCAATTCCCAGCTTGGGTCACACCTGTGCGGAATCTGCACGTTCTCCCTGTGTCTGCGAGGATTTCCTCCGGGTGCTCCGGTTTCCTCCCATAGTTCAAAAATGTGCAGGTTAGGTGGATTGGCCATGCTAAATTGTCCTTAGTGTCCAAAAATGTGGGGTGGGGTTGCTGGGTTACGGGGATGGAGATGTGTGGGCTTGGGTGGGGCGCTCTTTCCCAAGGGCCGGTGCAAACACGATGGGCCGAGGGCCTCCTTCTGCACTGTACGATTCTATGATTTCAACCCCGGCACATCGAGGATTAGCTGCCCTGACCTCCACACTGGATTCTCGAATCTGTGATCCCTTTAGCAGAACCCGAGCTTCAAATTGATAATACAGTTTTTGAAGTTTAATATATAGTTTGATTTCCATTATTTTGCAGTCTTGATGAACACCATCAAAGTGAAGTAATGCAGAAGAAAGGATGTTCCTTACTGTGCTGGTTCAATAGAAATAATAACCAAATTCTATTGATGGGAGGAAACTAGACAAGCACGTGAGGGCAAAGAAAGTCGACGGCAGTGATGGTAGATTTGGATAAGAACATTGAGAAAAGATGGCAGGAGGCTCGAGTGGAGCATAACTTCTGGCAAAGACTGATGCAGCACAATGATCTGGTTCTGTGCTCTATATCCTATGTAACCCCGTACAGGCTGAGGTTATTCATGAAGGCCCTGCCTTCTCAACCTTCACCTGAGTTGTGGTGATCCTCAAGTTAAATCACCACCAGTCAGCTCTCCCCCTCAAAGGGAAAAGCAGTCTATGGTCATCTGGGACTATGGCAATTTCACCTTTACCTTTACCCATGTAGTCCCATGGGGGTAATGCGATGAGGCCGTTAAATCAAGGGAGAGGCCAAAAACGAGAACTGTGCTGGGCGCCGAGCTGTTTGTGATCTAACCGGCCCGCTCCCATTGGCAAAATCAGGATCCTGCCGTAGTTTGCCGAGAAGGCAATAATCAACACTTAAGTCCAATCTCCATACGATTGACGGGAGCGACCCCCATCCCATGGCCCCCTGTGATATAATGGCCTTCCCAGCAAGTGGTCACTCGGGCGCCGATTGGTACTCCATTTTAAAAACGTGAAGCTGGCGGAAGGGCTGCTGCACGGACCTGAAGAGATGAGTAGCCATCTTTGTTCACAGGCAATGAGGCCGAGGACACTGGGGTTGCTCTCCTGGTGCTCGGAGGTTAGTGGGGGAGCCCCTGGGGGAATCAGCTTTGGTCGGAGTGATCCACCATCAGGGGGTGGGGCCGTTGCGGAGCAGGGGGGTTGGCCATCCATGGCCTCAGTTGGGAAGGGGCGTATCTTAACGTCTGCGGTTTGCCTTGCCATCCACTGGGTCGTGTGTTCCCATTCCGGGGACAACATCCAGTCCCAGCCAGCCTGCCCCACTGACTGCCCATACCCCCCATTGACTGTGGAGGCCTCTGGTTGCGCGGCTGAAGGCTATTACTAATTGGGAATTGACAATCGTAGTTACATTAGCACCTCACATTTCCTAAGTGGATTCCCATGGGTAGGGGTGCCATTTAGTATGTGGGCGTTATTGCCTAGCATCGCAATCAGACTGTGATGCCTGGGCACTGTGCCTGGATCTTGCAGGAAGAAACACCATGGACGCAGTGATCTACATTCGAACACCCAGGAGTCTGGGGACAATTTTGCGACCGAAGGATGGGTGAGAGTGCTGGGGAGGGGACCAGCATCCAGTGCAGATAGAATTATGTGCAGGTGTCTGAAGTACAGAGTGTGGGGTTCAGTGACAAGGTAGGACCCCTGCAGCCGGGGATGCGTGTGCAGGGTGTGTCGGATTGCAGGGGATTTGGGGGGGGGGTAGCAATGGGGGACATCGAGGGTCCCGGGTTGGAAGACACCGCTGGTTGTCAGTCTCACTCTCTCTCCCAATTCCTTTCCCCACCCTCCCAAGGCCCATGTAACATCACTCCATGGTTATGTGACTTTGTCAGCTGGTCACGGTCAAAGGCAGGGGGGAAATGATAACCCACAGAAAGCAGAGTGCTGGTGCTCCTCATTCAATGCCATTGTCTAACCATTGCCTGTCTGCTCAGTGCTCACTCACAACCATCATCTGAACTTGGTGTGCTGGGTGGGGGAGTGGGGGCAAGGAGGAGAGTCCAAGATATTCATGTGTGGGGAGATGGGGAAAGGGATTGGTGCTTGTACCGCATAGCAGAAGAAAATGCCAGAGGCGTCATATTGGTCGAGGTCAGCAAATTTTAATAATTAACAGAAGTGTCCTCAACTATCCCTCTCTCCCTATGGTGCCGCCTCATTCTCCCCACTCTTCCCAGACCCTTCCTCCATCCTTCCCCCTACCCCCTTACCACCTGCCCCCTTCACCTCTAGTGGCTTCTCAGTGATTCTCGATGTGCTTAGCCTTCCATGCTCTACCAATGCGTCTCAGTGTGTCCCTTAGATGTAGCAAAGGTATGGGCAGCCTGCTCCTCAGTGCATCCACTTCCTCCTAGTCAGTGCTCATAGAGCCGTTGGGTTCACCTTTGGTTAGAGGGGCAGCTGCCCCTGCATCTCCTGACTTTGCCAGCCCGAACGGCTCCCCAATGTCTACAGCATGGTCTTAGTGGCTGGGACATGCTCTGCAGTGGCCCGGGAATGCCCACCTGTGACTGGGACATGCTCTACAGCGCCTTGGCTACGCCCACCTGGGACTGGAACATGCAGCTCTTCAGCAAGGTCCACTTGGTACTGGGTGACGTCACCCAACGACTGGGACATGCTGTTGAGGCACTCAGCCATGGCCATCATTGACTGTGCCATGCCTTGGACACCTCCATTCAAGCAAATCCAGCCCTGTCAACCATGCAAAGTCCTCCTTACTAACATCTGAGGGCTTGTACCAAAGTTGGGAGAAATGTCTCAGACTAGTCAAGCAACAGCCTGACATAGTCATACTCTCAGAATCATACCTTCAGAAAATGTCCCAGACACCACTATCACGATTTCTGGGTATGTCCTGTCTCACCAGCAGCTGACTGCCACTGCCACTTCCTCCCAGGTGACACTGGCTGCCCTTGGCTGACTCTCCGAGACCCTTGGGGGAACAGGGCATCCCGCATGGCCTTAACTGCTTCAAGTAGTCTGCCCAGGTCTGCACCCCAGAATCGGGGGATGCTCATCTCGGTGGCATGGCTGCAAACAATCATAGAATTTACAGTGCAGAAGGAGGCCATTCGGCCCATCGAGTCTGCACCAGCTCTTGGAAAGAGCACCCTACCCAAGGTCAACACCTTCACCCTATCCCCATAACCCAGTAACCCCACCCAACACTAAGGGCAATTTTGGACACTAAGGGCAATTTATCATGGCCAATCCACCTAACCTGCACATCTTTGGACTGTGGGAGGAAACCGGAGCACCCGGAGGAAACCCACGCACACACGGGGAGGATGTGCAGACTCCGCACAGACAGTGACCCAAGCCGGAATCAAACCTGGGACCCTGGAGCTGTGAAGCAATTGTGCTATCCACAATGCGTCGGTGCTGCCCTGAGTGGGGTTGGCTGTGCAGGAGCGTTTTAAGTGCTGTTCTCCATTGTTAGCAGTGTGCTGGCGAGGGTGTCGCAGCGAATTAGCTTTCAGAACCATGGTTTGCGGTGTGAGACCCATGGGGCATCATGGAGTGGACCAATTAACGTTTTATAGCAGTGATAGCCTCCCTGGGACAAGCTTTGGGAAGCTCGTGGCAGTTCCCACACACTTAGAAACTTTTCCATTAAATCGCGCCCATGCTTTTAAGATATATGATGGACTGTGGAATAGTAATGTATGAAGACTCTGTATTTTATATTTATTTAAACAATTTGTAATAATAACAAATACCATTCTTTCATCAAAATCAGTGCCTTTAGTAATTATTTTCAGACAATGCATTTTAGATTTTCAACAAATGCAGTAAATATTTTGACATAAAGTTGCACAGTGATTGTCTCTCCTAGTTCGCTTGTCTCCTGAAAGAAGAAAAAGAGCTTGGATTTTATTGTATGTACATATTGGAAGTTCTCCAGTTAACATGGTCAATGGCTACAAGTATTGACATGACAAGTAAAACTTTCCATTTGAAATGTTGCATTGCTGGATTGTTTTGTAATGTGTTCTTCATGATTTGTCTGCCCTCTCTCAGACACAATTAAGGAGATACAGCGTTAATTCCATTATTCACTGCAGTCCCAGGTGCGCTGAGCCTTTGTCATGTCATTAGCAGCTCGCGCTTCAAGCAAATTACAATGCAAAAGAATTTTAAGCTGATTGGTGCAGATTAAAACAAAATGCTGTGAGATGCCCCACTCCAGCAAGATTTAGCCCATTACGTGCCACAGGTTCATATTGCCCCAGAACATTCATGTCACCCTCTCCCTGACTCCACATCACCCTCTGGGCCTCTGGGGTAATGATGCCTGGTTATCAAAGTAGATCAGGACTATTAGTCAGCTGGCTGTCACATTTAGTAAATATCATTGGTCACAATACCACTCGGGAAATACCACTGGTTACGCTTTTCTGTTGGGCATGCAAATGTTGCGTTCTTTCAAGTTTTGGAAGTTGCTTTCAACTGAGGCTGTGAAACATGCAAGAAAGATTCTGCAAATGATGGCTTGTTAGTGGAGAGAAGAGGAGGAAATATTGGACTCTTCATGCAATGGCAGAATGTATAGTGAAATGTAAATCTTTGGATCAGTATGTTTGATGTCTTGTCAATCATTCCACGACATGGTGTTCAGCAGTGGTCAAACAGTGTGTCAGCAAGACTTGGAGAACAGTCTTGGAGTATGCTTCATGGTATGAGATGACCCTGAACATTTGATTAGCCTGCAATGAGTTCACAACATCAGAGAGAGTTAAAATTGCAGCGTGGTGACTACATAGAATATAGAACATACAGTGCAGAAGTAGGCCATTCGGCCCATCGAGTCTGCACCGACCCACTTAAGCCCTCACTTCCACCCTATCCCCGTAACCCAATAACCCCTCCTAACCTTTTTTTGGACACTAACGGCAATTTAGCATGGCCAGTCCACCTAACCTGCACGTCTTTGGACTGTGGGAGGAAACCGGAGCACCAGGAAGAAACCTACACAGACACGGGGAGAACGTGCAGACTCCGCACAGACAGTGACCCAGCGGAAAGATTTGAAGACATAGCGAATTTACCAGCGGCGGATAATAATAATCTTTTATTGTCACAAGTATGAAGTTACTGTGAAAAGCCCCAAGTCACCTGGCATTGGCCACCGGAGGAATTTTGTAGACTCGCCGAAGTCTGCGGCATTTGAATGGCTCACCCACCCCGTCACCGGGCACTGGAAGATCCCACCGGTGGGAAGGGCCGGAAAGCCTGACCCAGTGAGGTGGTGTTAAAATAATGATCTGCTAAGCTCTCACCTTGTGGTCAGATTTCAGTACACAGCATGTCAGTTCCATGAGTTAAACAGTGCGTCGAGAGAACCAGCATCAGGTAAGTTCAGTCGGGAAAGACGAGTGACCAAGGTGAGGACCGGATCAATAGTCAGCAAGTGAGCGTCAAACACTATCATACAAACAAAGCCATCATGAAAATCAGACCAGAGAAGTTTGCAATTATAACAGGTGTCTTCAGGCATTGTTGAAAAGTAAATTGAATAAAACAAGAGAAAAGGTTAAATGGATATTGTCAGAAAATCCACAAAATTCCCCAATTTAAATTGGGATTACTATTCGAATTCAAAATGTTTAAAAGGCATGCAGTTTCTTGATTCAGATGTGTCAGAACCAGAACAGTAAACCATAAAGATTAGTCTAGAAATTGGGAATGAAGGTTTACACAAGCAGAACACATAAGGATTAACAGCAGAAGAGTTAAAGGAACTCCAAAAGATAAGGGCCACATCGGCAGGTTAGGAGGATTGACCACGCTAAATTGCCCTTAGTGTCCAAAGGTTAAATGGGCTTACCGGGAAATTCT